>NC_065449.1:123959519-124559519 GCF_917563875.1 Diabrotica virgifera virgifera
GTGAATGGCGCGTACCATTATCGTTGTTCGCGGAAGGTTCGATCATTAGCCTATGCTAAATAAGACTCAGTTGAAATCGATAATAGGTCATTATCGTTGTTCGCGGAAGGTTCGATCATTAGCCTATGTTAAATAAGACTCAGTTGAAATATATAATAGGTCATTAAATTTTGTAAATAGTAGAAAGTAATTTTAGAATGGGAATTAACTATTTTTTTTTTGAAATCCATTAAGCATATTTAGAAAGATTAAAAATTGGTTTTGAGGAATACTGCGAATGAGAGTTGGTGGTGGAAGTTTGATTTGTGAATCTGGAAGGGATATTTAGAAAGTAGGGGAATGAATGAAAAAGATAGATCAGAATGTTTTGAGCTGTCGAGAAGTGAAGTCCAGTAGTAGACGGTAGTGTACGGAGAGTGAGAAAGCCGGTGTAGTTCCGTGAGTGTGGAGTATCTATCGTGGAACGAGAGGTAGGCCAGGTTGAGAGTAAAGAACCTCCTTGAGCCAAGAGTTCCCGGTAGCTGATTGCAGTTTCGAAAAAGGTAGAACACAGCATCACGACAGAAGCAGGAACGAGAGCTATACGAGCTAGTTTCAAAGGAGAACATTACTGGAACCCAGGACGAGGTTTTGATCGCAGCCAAGGATAGCAGGAAACGGGTCTTGTGTGAAGACATTCTCAGTTCACCAGAAAAAGGTCAGTCTCATTTGTTTGGACATGAATGTATGGGTTTTTCGTATTAAATACCACATTTAAAATTGAAGAACATAATCAATAATATCAGAAAAGCTTCATCAAATTTAAATAGAATTGTTGCTAATAAATCATAATAGTTAAATGTTAATAAAAACTTTCAATTGGAAACGAAAAGGAAATAAGATTCCCATGTGTAAATGTTATGTTTAAGAATAATAAGATATAGCAAATATTAAGCAGTGATTGCCATTTAAATAAAATAAACAATATTTTGATTATAATTGTAACCCATATGTCTGTATTATTTTACTCTTTTCTTTCCTATCCCGATTAGGAACCATTGAGAAATACTTAGAAGCCACGTAAGTAAGTAATTAATTTTATAAAAAGCCCTAAGATTGAAAACATATTGATATGTGATCTGGTAAATTAATTAGATTATTATTAATGCATTGATTAAATTAAATGACATATAAGAATATTATCTCATATCAATAATCAAGAACACATCAATATATATATATATATATATATATATATATATATATATATATATATATATATATATATATATATATATATGCAAATTACATACCTGATTCAGCAATAACGTGGAAACTCGAAATGATGAGCAAAGCAACACGTACGTTCGCGATCACTGTTGGCCGCAACTAAAAATGGCGCAATATTGTGAGGGCGATAACGACAGTCGGTCAGTCATGAATAACGTCTTATGGCGCCACCTTTTATTTATTTTTTGCACTATTAAAACGACGGTTTTATTGACTTGTAGCGAATTGAATTTTACGTCTGGATATAGTGTTATGTCAAATTCGAAATATTTTGAGTTACGACACTATTGTATTATTAGTGCGATATGTATTTTTTAAAAATTCCTTAAAAGATATTGTGATATGGTTTTTCCTTTCAAAAATAATGAAGTATGATGGACTATCATTTGGTTATGATTATGATTTTTGTAAATATGTAATCATATTTTTTAAACTTAATTTTTATTTTAGATTTTCTTTATGATACAAGAAAAGCTGAAGTTATTATAAAACCAGTGGCTGGACATTCATGACAAAAAGAACAACCCATAAAGTAGCCAGTGTGCAAAAGCAACAATTAAAATGTGAAATTTGTTGTAGACCTGTGTAAAAACATTTAAGAACAAACACTGGAGGAAAACTTTATCAATGTGAGATGTGTATTAAACATTTTACTCTAAAATCTCATTTAAATCAGCATAAATAAATATGTCAGTTCATATTTCAATACACAATGTTAAAAAATCTTATGAATGCAACATTTGTGGTAAGCAATTGACTGCCAAAACAAATTTAAAGAATCACATAAAAGTTCACCCTGGAGGAGAAAAGTCCCACAAACATGAAATGTAGTCCACTATTTACTACTTTTTACTTTTTACTACTGCAGCATGATTCTTAGAAATTTATCGTCTTCTTTGTTTTTATACCCTTGATCAGCTTGTAAATGGTTTTTGTTTAACTGTCCTTTTAGTTATATTTTATTTCATCCTAATTCTTGCACATTTTCATTTTTAATTTGTCACATGTACCGCATGTATTTTTCTTAGGTTTCTTTACACTGATATCAGGCTGTAAAATATGTTTTCATATATTTTACGAATAATCAAATTATCTGGATATGTCTTCTTCTAAGCTTCATAGAAAGCAGTGAGAGTGTAGAGTGAAGGTAAATATTTCCTCGATGACTGCCTTCTTTTCATATTTAATCATATTCAGTTGTTTTCTTTAGACATTCTTCAATTTTCACTTATTAGGTGTACACACAGTGTGTCTGCGTAACTTGGAACAATATGGAAAACTTTTTTTATTATCAATGTTACCAAAAAAAAAAAGATATTCTTCATAAACTGCTCTGCAGAGTCTAAAACTTAAACTGAAATCATCAGATTTCAAAATTTGGTCAACAGTATACGCGGTACCTACGTCAAAAAATATTAATTTCGCTCAAAAGCATGCCCAAGTACCTTTATTTTTCACAATTTTGAAAATTATTATTATACAAAGTTGTTCGAGATTAAATACTATGTTCCAATGTGCAATTACATCCTTCTAATTGAAATATTGTAAACTATAATAGTACAAGCAAGCAAGCATAGTGATTTAACCCAGCCTGAGAGACTTGCTCACCCCTAGAGAATGACATTCGGGTGATACAATTCATTGGGGCGAGGAGGATTAACTCCCGTAAGCAGGAATCACTACACCCCGCTTCAATGCTCCAGACCATCCACTTACCCCCCGATAGCACTCTGATGCGCTATAGGGGCTCTCAATCAGCAAAGTGCTTATCATATGGGAGTCTTGGGTACACGGACTCCCATATGAAATCCTACCCCGATCAATGCAGGCCAGCGTGAGGCGCTCTATTCCCGCTATCTCTAGTGACTTATCTTCGATCTGTTTTGCTTGCTCGGGCGCCGAGTCCCCGCTCTGGGCTATGTCCAGTTCGGCGACTCGGCGCTCGAGGATGTGGGGCCCTCATTTAGTGGCTGAAGCCGTTTTGAAGTTTTTTGTATATTCTTTTGAGGGATGTCTGAAAATTATAAAAATCAACATTAATAAATATAATGAGATGCCAAAGGTGAGCAAGTTGTCTTCTTTTGATAGAGCTACGATTATCTAGCCTTTATTATATATTTACTAATATTTGTTGTTTGGGTCTCCTATGTTTCCATCTATGGTACACATCATACCTTAATATCTCTTGCAAGATCCGGTTTGGGTGGTCTTATAGCTCAGCAAATTTTGTTCTGGCTTTTTCTTCCATAATATCCAGTACTCTTATTTGTTTTAGGTCTCTAAATAAGAACCGTTTGGCGACATATCTGGGCACGTTTGCAGCTTCTCTGAGGCAGTTGTTGTGTGCCGCTTGTATCTTCTTTTTGTTACTTTGACTTATGTGACCCCATGCAAGAGATGCGTATGTAATTATTGGCAGTATAATGCTATTTATCAGTCTTAATTTTGTTTTCATAGCTAATTTGCTTCTTCTTCCTGTGAGTCCTCTTATTGCCGATCTGGCCGCTGCTGTTTTCTGGACTGTTGCGTTGACATGTGATGTGAATGTAAGACCTTGGTCCATTGTGACTCCTAAATATTTAACTTCGTTTTGCCATTCGATGAGTCTGTCTTGCAATGTTAGCTGTTCTTCTGGGTTATCTCTTCTCTTTTTGAAGATAACCGCTTGGGTCTTATCTGGATTTATTGCTATTTTCCATTGGATACTCCATTCTTCTATTGTATCCAATGCCGTCTGTAGATTTCTTACAGCTATATCTAGGTTCATGTGTTTTGCAGCAATTGCAGTGTCGTCTGCATAAAGGCTGATCAATGTTCCGGGTGTTCTTGGAACATCTGCTGTATATATGCTATACAGAAGGGGTGATAAAACTGCCCCCTGTGGTACTCCAGCTTCCGGCATTCCGTGTTCTGATAGAACTGGTCCTATCCGGACCCTGAACTTCCGGTCGCTTAGGTACGAGGAGATGAGTTTCGTCATGGCCCCGCTGTATCCATAATCTCTCATTTTGTATGTCAGTCCTTCATGCCACACTCTATCAAAGGCTTTGCTTACATCCAGAAAGGCTGCTCCCGTATATTGTTGGTCATTGAATCCAGCTACTATATATTCGGTAAGTCTTAATATTTGAAGTTCGCTGGAATGTACTACTTTATTCATGAGCGAAATTCATTTTTTTACATACCTCGTATAAAACTGATAAAATTGGATATATATTATGATTGCATCTTAGTTTTTAGATCATATTGACCTTTTTATAAAATATAATTTTTTGGTAAAAATATTTATTATAAATAAAAATGATGTTGGTTGATACCATTACAGGAAGGGGCTTTGCATCCAGATTATGTCAAATGTTTGCAGTTTGCAGTTCACAATAGAATATATTATTGTTCATATTATTCAGTCTACTGAAACAGCTATATCTTCAAATATTAATAAATTCTGGTCTTTTGTAAACAATGAAAGAAAAAATAGTGCTTTTCCTAGTGGACTCAGACAAAGATATTGCAAATTTATTTGCTGATTATTTTTGCAATTTATTCTCACAGTAATCTCAATGTGCCCGGTCATGAACTATCTTCATCTGATATTCATATCACTATAAACATATAATATTAATATCAGCTCTCTTTTCTTGATATTAATAAGGGCCCAGTATACCTCCTCTTTTTTTTAAGAAATGCAGTTTTAACCTTTCCAGGCCATTGTATCACATATTTAATTGTTCAGTTCAAATTCCAGATTACTGGAAAGAAAGTTTTCTTAAACGTATATTTAAAGATGGAGATAAATCTCTTGTTGATAATTATCGTCCTATTAGCATCATTGGTGTGATACCCAAAGTGTTTGAGAGTCTGGTTTATGACTTTTTAAATCCTTTACTCGAGCCTAAACTTATCAATCAACAATTTGGGTTTAAAACCCATAGATCTACTGAGCTGAACCTATTAACTTACGTAAATAAATTTTTTGTTTGACTCCCTGGAGAAAGGATGTCAAGTTGATACAATTTTTACAGATTTCTCCATCGCCTTCGACAGGATGTCTCATGGTCTATAAGCTCAGAACAGGCCCGGACTGGCCCGCCGGCCCACCGGCCATCGGGCCGGTGCGCCTTTTGCCTTGGTTGCTATCTATCCATTAAAAAAATTAAACGCTGAAAAAAAATTTTTTTTGAACTGTTACACAAATATGATGCAGCTACCATTCCCCTAAAAAATGTTTCTACTTGCTTGTGATTTCGTCGTTTGGCACCAAAAACCTACATAATGAAGCCAGTGGGTACAACAAAATACCAGATATCAGATAATCAAATAACAAAGGCTATTCGGGCGCCTTTCGTGGATATCAATATCCGCTCCGAGAACGCGCAGCGCCCTCGAAGACCATTTTTACGATTCGGGCGCCTCTTGTAGGTAGTAATGTCCGCTGTTTCTGTTATAATAAATTGCTTAGATGCGACGAACGGCGCCCTCGAAGACCATTTTTACGATTCGAACGCCTTTGTGTGTATCTATCAATATCTGCTCCGAGGACGCGCGCGCTCTCGAAGACAATTTTTACGATTCGGGCACCTTTCGTAGGCATCAACATCCACTGTTTCTATTATAATAAATTGCTTGTATGCAACGCGCGGCGCCCTCGAAGACCTTTTGTTGGTATCAATATCTGCTCCGAGGACGCGCGGCGCCCTCGAAGACCATTTTTAAGATTCGGGCGCCTTTCGTATCCACGGTTTCTGTTATAATAAATAGCTTAGATGAGTCGCGCGGCTATTTTACGATTCAGGAGCCTTTCGTAGGTATCAATGTCATCTGTTTATATTATATTACAATAGTGTTACATCCCACAATTGGCCTAATGAGTGCAGTTTTCTGCGCGCCATAACTAAATCATACGTACAGGATTTTTGCACCCTAGAATCATACATCATAATGAAGCCAGTGGGTACAACAAAATTCAACTCGTATCAGGTAATCAAAGGCCAACACACATAGCTCGAAAATGGCACCCAGGTTTTCTGACCTCTTTTGGTTCAGTTGTGCGGCGAGCCTTAGCTTCTCCGGTATGACTCCGTCTATGCCAGGTACCTTTCGGATCTTTTTCCATCCAACGGCCTCGCCGAGTTCCAACTCAGTAAAGGGTACCGCCTCTATGAAACAAATAACACTTAAACGTCTGTTCTCCACTTGAGGAAAGCGCTCCCGTATTAAACAGTCTCTTCTCCTCGGGCAGGGGATAGTGTGTCTTTTCCCCTTCTGTTAGATACACACCATCTTGAAACACTGTCCCCAGATACCTCTTTTGAGATCCTGAAGCAGGTTACTCCACTTTTCTCTCTTCAATCATGTAATCTAATTTCTGTACTGGTTCTGCATTCGCTTTAATTCATTGATTCTCTTTTTCCTGCTTGAAGTTTTAATAACCTCTTCCACTCCATTCTTACTCTCATACAATTCGTTCTCTGATATTCAAGCCCCTCATTCTACCAGTACGGTTATTTTCTTTCATACCACCCATTTGACCTAACACAAGCCAACTCCGGTGCCCCACTCAGATCCTCGATCAACTCACTCACATCCTCGCATCTCAGACCAATCAAGCTAAAAGCACCCACAAAGACTTACTCATTTAAAAATCTCTTTAGATCGATATCTTCATTTTTCCGTTTCTTCCTTTTGCTCGCTAGTTCAAAACTCACATATTTATGTAAGCTGAGTGATTCTTCTTTTAAAACAGTTCAGCTTACGACCCTGTTTAGAAGTAACGTTGAAACCAGCGAGATGTCCGGAAAGTGTTTACCATTACCTCCGAACGTAGGTGCATGGATCCATTATCATAGGTATTTCCCTCTCCCATCTTGAACTCTTTGGTTCCATGGACGATCGTTCACATTCAGGTTACCGGCGCATCCCCTTGTCCATCCTTTATTTCAAAAGTTCTAGAATTATATTTCTCTATACTTACGCACTCTTTTAAGTCAGACATTGTCATTCTAGTTGGTCGGAGTTGGTCATTCTAGTTATTCTGGTGTAACAAACTCATGTATTGATTGGTATAGTACTGTTCTCTTAGCATTGTCGTACGCGGCTTTGAAGTCAACAAATAGACGATGGGTTTTACCATCGGTAACCGGAGACCGGTACACTCTCCGTCCCAGCCTCTTGGATAATCGAGTCAATATACTCTTCATATACTCAAAGCGGGACATTTGGTGAAACATAGCAATTGCACACCATCAGGTATCAAACTTGTACTTCAACATACCGATTCTTAACAAAGTGTCTGGTGATGCCAACTCCTCGGTTCATCACGTATATGGTCACGTTAGATCTCTTATCTTTAATGATTCTTTGTTGAGAGACTAAATGTGATAACATTCCCTTCGTGTGAGTACCTCTGCAACGTCGTGAGCGGCCCTCGCCCTTCCCATATTTATTTAAAGGAACTTCGAATTAGATGGTTCTTATCTCTCTAACATACCTATAGGCTGTCTGAGTTCTGGTCCTAGGTGCTTTCATCCACCCTTTCCTCATCCCTTGTGGCCAGGTGTCTCTTAAGCCTCCGCTTTTCGAGGATGAGTTTTTTATACTGCGGGCACTGTAAGCTGTCGGCTCTGTGACCGGATTCTTTACAAGTGAGGCAAAAAGTCGCCTTACTACTACACTATCGTGCCTGGTGCCCCCTTTGCCACATCTGTAGTAGGAGTCCGTCATGTTTTCTCCCTTGCAGTCGGTTTTACTATGCCCGAACTGCAGGCATCTAAAGCAGCGCTGGGCATGCAGTCTCTCTCGAATCTTGCACGAGTTCCAGTCAATTGGTATATGTTTTCTTTCCAGGGGCTTCTTGGCTGTGATGCGTGTCAGTCCGACCATGACGTTTGTGTTCCCTTCTTTATTTTCCCTTCCTCCGTGCGGGCCACGATATTCTTCTTCAGGCGCTTGGCCTGTTCTTTCCCTGCCACTTTGAGGGTGAAGTCCTCGTCCGTAGTATTCTTAGCGCTTGTGATGCTAATCGCCTCCTTCTTTGTGTCTAGGCTACCCTTGATTTGCTTGAGCAATTCGGCATGGGATTTTCTACCTTCCTTCATGATCACCTTCTGCGTCTACATCCTACTTTCCCCGCATTCATACTCCACCTGCGCGAGGTGAAAGTCCATACCCATAAATGTAACTTCCAGAAGCTTCCTGAAGTTCCTACCTTTGTAGCCCCCACGATTCTTAGGGACGCCTCTCTGGTCCCCAGTATCTCCATGTCTTTCCTCAATTTAGAAATAATTGCCAGTAGTCTCTTGTCCCCGTCGATTTCCGTAACCCCTTTCTCTACAGGGACCATGAAAATATTCTGACGGTTTTCCCGGTTCTCTTCCTTCTGACCCGTCCTTGTCATCGTGCTCATAGTACTAAGTTGGAAGTACTCCACCTTTCCTGGTCTGTATGTACCTCCTGCACATACTCCCAGTTCCTGTTTTTCCTTGTCAGGTCGTGGAACCTTTCCCCCTCACTGAATCCATGACCACTACTAAGTCGCATGTAGGTTTATCCTATCTTCCCGGTTTGGCGACCCTATAGTGAGCTTGTTCCCATCTTTATGATGTCCTTTATTTTTTAAAGCCTCTTTCTCCTGAGTTCAGAACCGTTGCGATCATTTCTATCTCTTCTTCACTAAGTTTTTCGGGAAAGAACTCTTCGAAGCCGACCTGTGTGGACACTCCTGCCGTTTCCTTAGTCGTTCCTTCCTCACCGGTTTGCTCTACTATTCTATTTCGTTTCTCAATGCTGCCGAGGGCGACTTGTCTGAGATTGCTCTTCATGTCTTTGGTGACTATCTTTAAGTTTTTTACCTCATTCTTGATCTCGACCTTCGTGTTTGTATGGTCAGACATTAGTTTCACTAAATTATTCGAATCTCTGGTAAGTTTATCCATTGCTCTTACCATGACTGTTATGTCGGAGCTCTCCTCCTTCTCTCTAGGTCTTTTCTCCCCAAGTGAGGAGCTCCTTTGCAAGGTTGTCTCCCCTGGGAGATCCGTCTGGGTCAGGTCCCTACCACTGACCGGAGATATTCGAACAGATCCCATTCTTCCGAAGATCATAGTCTCTTTCTTCCTCTTTCCCTCTTCGCTTAGAATTTTTCCTTTGTTCCCTTTACTAGAATGAACACCTTATCATCTCATTCGTACCTTGTTAAAGCTGCACCACCACCGGTGACACGCTCCATTCTGACTTCGTTTTGTTTTATTTTTTCCTAAGTGATTAAATACTTATCAATATAGTTCCCGCGATTAGGAGAGAATTATACTGTCCGGCGAGGCAGTGAGCCCTTGCCCACGCTAAGGCTTGAATTAAAAAGGACTTTCGCCAGTTCTCCGAGGGCTCCGTTTGCGAGTGACTGACATTAGGCAATTCACTGCTCATTTACGGATCACCTGAAACAGTGTGATTGCGGCTTTTTTATCGAGGTTTACTCTGCTATTTTAGAGCGCTCTAAGAATTCGAAATAATTTTAAAAGTACCTTCTGTTGAACACCAATGATCATGATTGTTGATCAATGTTTTTGAACCAGTAGATTCTTCGGTAGAAGCAGTTGAAAAATGGTAAATTACTTTATTGTTTTAAATTAATATTAAACTTAAAAAAAATCACAAGTAATATTAATTTACTTTACATGTAGGCCTGGATCTTGCGTACCAAAAAAAGTTGTATAATAGCAAGCTGAAAATTTGTTAATAAGTTAACAGTGTCTAATCGGACAAACTTTGATGTACTTGTGTTTGGAAACACTGGAACAGGGGAAGTTTTAATTGTACAACAGGTTAAAAATTTGGAACGTCAGACTACGAAAACGTCCCATGTATTTTGTCGGACAGAATTTCCAATTAATTTGTTTCCCTTTCATTCAACTCTTATGCAAAAATCAGACTGCTATTTATCACCTGTCATAATTCCTGCCATTTGACATGTTCTACGTGTCTGACTTATTAAAATGCTCAGTTGGTACCAGTCTGATTTTTCCATGAGAGTTTAATGAGTGAGTAAAAAATAAATTGGAAGTTCTCTCCGACAAAATACATGTGACAGTTTTCGTAGTCTGACGTTTAAAATTTTTAACCTGTTACCACAATTAAAACTTCACATATTCCAGTGTTCCCATACATCCAAGTTTATCCGACTAGACATCGTTAACCTATTAACAAATTTTCAGCTTGCTATTATACAACTTTTTTTGGTACGCGGGATCCAGGCCTAATGCACTAGGATTTCAAAAAAGGTTGATGCAAAAGCTTAGAAGGGGTCTGGCGCCTTTGTTTAGAGATTGGGTTGGCGCCTTTTTTAGAATTTGGGTTGGCGCCTTTTTTAGGAGCCAGTCCGGCCCTGGCTCAGAAAGATTGGTGTTGATGAACCAATGATTTCTTGGTTTAGCAGCAGGGTTGGCAGGTTTAAACCAACATGCTTGAAGCCTTGGTTTAAACTAACTGGTCCTTTTTAAGAAAAGAACCTGTTTTTTTTTTATTGAACCTCCAAACTGGTGTTTTTATTTGAAATCTTTAATACAGCTGCCGCAAATGAAGAAAATTAAGATAAATAAATTCTATTTTTTTACTTTAGAACTTAGCTATTTTGAATATTATTACATTTGCAGATGTTTATTATTGTTATTTTAATTTTTTGTGTGTGTAAATAAAAACAAAAATTGTCTTAATCGTTTTTTTCATTGTTTATTACTATTATCTTATAAAATAATTTATTCACTTTTAAATTATTTAGACTTATGATACTTTGCATCAAGTAAACCTGATTTAAACCAAATATACCTTTTTTTTAAAAAACCTTGATTTTTGCCAACCCTGTTTAGCAGCTACTTGTCTAATCGTAGACAGACAGTAAAAATTGATGATAATTTTCTTTCCAAAACAATTCTTGTTTTTTCAGGAATTCCTCCAGACTCACATCTTGGGCCTCTTCTGTTTAACATTTTTATAAATGTTATTCATAAACGTTTTTCCTCTTCCTTTTTTTGCTGCTTGCTGAAGAATTAGAGTTGAGCTGTCTGATTAAATCTCTCAATAACTGTGATAAATTTCAGTATGAGCTAATCAACTTGTTGGATTGTTTTACAAGAAATGGGATGAGTCTAAATCCATCTAAATGTAAAGCTGTTACGTTTTCCCGGTCCAGATCCCCAATCAAATTTGAATATAAGATTGGCCAGCATTACCTTGATAATGTACTTTCATTAAGGATCTAAGTGTCACTTTGGATGCAACTACATATATAACTTTCCGATCACTTAAATAATGTAACCAACAGGTCATTTCAGATGCTTGGCTTTATCAAAAGCAGCACACAGGATTTTACTGGGATTACTTCCTTAAAAACTCTTTATTTCTTTCTTGTCATGAGTATGCATCCTGTATATGGTCACCTTTTTATGGTGTGCATATTGAGACATTGTGTCATGTTGAACATAAATTTCTAAAACAAATTGCTTTCAAATTAAACATTTTGGAAAACTACAATGACACAGATTTACTTAGATACTAGCTACTATATATTATATATATGCCACCTATTTCTATGTGTCATAAGAAGAGAGATTTGTATTACTTTCTACAATATAATAGAAATCTGATTAATAAAAAACTTTTTTTAACCTTTAACTACACGCGCTGGCGTACTTTGTACGCCATATATAAGAATTTTACTGGAAATATATTTAAAAATTTAATTTTTGACCTTGCTTATTTTTCTAACCTATCACTGGAATGTGCTTTACAATTTGGTTTTAGTTTAGTTATAATCGGCGTTCTGGAAAGATCGTAATTTACATTTTATTGTTTGTTGTTTCCGGTGGTGGACAATATACCTCAGGATTATATTACTATAAGTCGTAATATAAGTACATATTTTAATTGTTTTTTAGTCATTATGGCAAAAAATATATTCTTCTTTGTAAACAATACTTTTTCTCCTGTAAAAAATCACATTTAAAAAAATTTTTTATTAGTAATTTTATTTATCATGGAATCCAGTTATTCCATGATTCCAGTTATAAAGCCCAATTGGCTTACTGAAAAGGAACTCCAAGTATTCACTGATGCCGAATAAGGTTTATAACAAACAACTAAGTGTATTTTTTCAAAAAACCATTAAACAAATCCGCTGTTTTTAAGTGTATTTTCTTGTGGCGTGCAAAGTACGCCACGCGTGTAGTTATGTTATAACTTGATGCGCGGGTAGTTAAAGGTTAAATTCTCTGAATAGAAATCTACTTTGATTTTCTAGATTTTTAATTAAAGAAATTAAAAACAGCTATTTAGTGTTTTATTTATTTTGCAATAGTTATTTCTAGTACAATTTTGCTTAATTTTGTTCAAACCATTTTCCATAGCACCCAATTAAAATATGTTTTTATTGTACATTTATGGTAAAATCTAACAAAATTTAGTAGAACGTTCTAGAAATAAAAATGGATAAAAGTCGTTTTGGATATTATGCATGGCAGGTCCACAACAGCAATTTTTATTTTAAGACAGCTAATGGAAAACTTGAGTGAAAGAGAAAGACTTGCACATAGTATTTATTAATCTTGAGAAGGCACATCGCAAAGCTACCAGAAACGTACTGGTACTAAGTAGGAAAGGAGTGCCGGCTGAATATGTGGTGCAAGATATATAATATGATATGGTAACAATTAGCATTATAGCAAATGCATGTGTAATTGGTAAATTTTGAGTGAAATTAGGGTTCCCTGCTAAATTTATTCTCATTCATCCTGGATCAGATAATAGCTGAACTTTAATAGGAGATCCTTGGTGGTGAATGTCAGAAGATATTTTGTTGGTAGAAAAATTAGAGAGAACTGTAGGAAAACTAGAGCAGTTAAGATAGGCACTTGAAGAAAAAGGATTAAAATAAAGTAGGACAAAACAGTATATTTTTTTAAAGATAGTATTCCAAATGTGCATAGATTAGTTAGCTTGGATAGACAAGAAATCACACAAGATAATAGTTTTACGTATCTGATATCGACATTACTGGGCAATGGGGAAATACATGGACATGAAATTAATAGAAGTAGAGAATTAGATGAAGTGGAAAGTGGTACTTGGAGTAGTGTGTGATAGCTACCAATAAAACTAAAAGTTAAGTTCTATAAGACCGGCTTAAAACCAACTATGTGAACTATGATGTATGGTACTAAATGTTGGGCAGAATACACTCCCGAATTTTATGTCTTGTTTTGATGTTTTTTCCGGTTAAAAAGTTATGACCGGAAGTTTGGCAAAAACGACTCAAAATTAGTAATATCCTATATCAATAGATGAAAAGTTCACGAAGAGTTCTAATATCAACTTCCGGATATGTTGGATGAAAACTTAGGACTTATGAAGTCCAATTGCTTGTTTAATTTTTCGTATGCATTAGAAAATCACTCCGTATTTATTTACTGTTACTGCTAAGAAATCTCAAAAACTGAAGAACTACTGCTTTGTCTAAAGAGCTAATGGGAAAACTAATAAGAGGACATTTCTATTTCTATAGATTAAAAAAATAATAACACATTCGAATTATAAATTATATTTTGATTTGAAGATTTCAACTTTACAATACCAATTATAATAAAAATAGTTTTTCAAAAGAACAAGTAGCGAACTATGAATACAACTTAACAATATTTTCACAATCACAACTTACATAAATAAAATTATGAAATTAAAAAATGTGACAAATTCGAGTATTAAAACGTACTCTTGCTTTAAGTCGGTAAAATACACCGTCGAGACACTGGTTTCATAATAACTTCAGTTCTTCTTTTATTATGAAGGAAATCTAAAATAAAAATTAGGTAAGTTTAAAAAATATATCTTTTTTTTTATTTAAATTAACGTGTCTCAGCAACGCAGGCCATTGACACGGTTACAAAAGTAAGGTTTACAGTGTGTTTAAATTACAAGAATTAAGAAAACAGAGAATTTAAATTAAGAAATTACAATATCAGCAAAATGATAAAAAACAACATTTATATGGCGTAGTATAACCGAGAGTCTTTGAGAAATATTATCACATTATTAAAGTTACTATTATCACTAAGAATGGCGATTTGGTCTTCTTCCAGTTTATGTTGTCTTCGGGTGTTCGTGTATAGCTGGCACTCAACTAGTATGTGTTTGACGGTGACACGAGTGTTGCAGGTATGACACAAAGGAGGATTTCCCTGGCTCATCAGGTAACCATGTGTAAGACGGCAATGTCCAATTCTTAGTCTTCTCATGACAACTTTGTCCTTTCTACAAAGTGCTGGTATTTTTAAGGCAGGTATTCTAGGTTGAATGCTATGGAGTTTTGAGTTTGTTCTATTCCAGAGGTTTTGCCAGGCTCTCAAGCACATTTGGTTTACTGTATGTTGTAAATCTACACCAAGTTGTATACTCTCCATTGGAATGTCAGAACAGGATGCCTCCTTGGCCGCTTGATCGGCGTTTTCGTTTCCTGTAATACCCACGTGCGATGGAGTCCAAATAATGCTAACCGATACGTTCTTATCTAACAATAGGTGGCATGCATTGTGGATATTTTGAATTAGTGGGTTTTGGGAGTAAAAGTCCTTGATGGATAGTATGGAAGATAGCGAATCAGTGCAGATTGCGAGGTTTTTGCTTTTGTTGGTTGGACAACTAAGTGCTTTCATGACAGCATATAGTTCGGCTGTGAATATGCTACAGTAATATGGAAGACGGTAGGTAGCTATAACTTCGTTGGTGGTAGTCACAGACGAACCAACTTGATCTTCGAGTTTAGAAGCATCTGTGTAGATGATTGAGTCATACTGTTTGGTGTGGATGAGTTCAAGGAAGGATGACTTTAGGGCGGAACTAGGGGTTTCTTTTTTGTTATAATGTGTTGATAGACTGGTGTTTATAGTGGGCAATGTTATTGTCCATGGTGGAATGTTAGAATATGAGATTGGAGTAGTAGTTCGTAAGTCTATATTACCTACTAGTTTTTTAAGCATTTGAGAGGCTGGTATTACTGTTCTGGGTTTGTTTACTATCGTTGGTTTGGTAGAGTTGATTAATCCATTGACTGGATTATTTGGATTAGCTGATGCTTTGACAAAGTATGACAAAAGAAGTCGCTGACGGCGAATATGAGTAGGTGGTTCGTTAGCTTCGATTTGAATACTTTCAATGGGACTAGATCTAAACGCACCAAGACATATTCGAAGAGCGGTGTTTTGGATGATATTGAGGCAACTTAGTTGTGAATTGGGAGCTGACATGTATAATGTACTTCCATAGTCCATTTTTGAACGAATTAAAGATCGGTAAATTCTCAGCAACACATCTTCATCTGTTCCCCACTGATGATGCGCTAGTGATTTTAAGATGTTTATTCTTTTAAGACAGGTACCTTTTAATTCTTGGATATGATATCTCCAAGATAACTTTTTATCAAAGATTACACCTAAAAATTTTTGTTGATGAACTACTTGTAGTGGGGTGCCATTTAAAGTTAAATTAATTAAGTTGGGATTATGTTTTTTACTAAAATAACTATTTTAGATTTTTTTGATGAGAATTTAAATCCTGTTCCTTTTGACCAACTGTGGATATCATTTAAAGCAGTTTGAATTAAGGCGCAAGTCGATGATGTGGTTTTGCCTTGAGAGAAAATTACTAGATCATCTGCGTAAATTGTATATTTGACTGGGGGTCGAATCAGTGTACCAATATTATTTATACTCATCAAGAATAGAGTAGTACTTAGAACCGATCCTTGTGGTATACCATTTTCAGTAAGATGTATTGCCGAGAATTTTACGTTGGTAGAGACTCTGAAGGTTCTATTAGACAAAAAGTTCTCGAGAAACTTATATACATTACCATATAATTTCATTTTTTGAAGAGTTTCTAGAACTACCGATTTCTGAACTGTATCAAATGCGCTCTCTATGCCGAGAGATACAGCAATTAAATCTCTGTTGCTGGCGAAAGCATGTGCAATTTCATTTTGTAAGATAATTAGGTTGTCTAGTGTACAACGATTTTTCCTAAAACCTGATTGGGCTTTGTCAAAAAAACATTGCTTTTCAAGATACCAGATAAGTCGAAAATTTAGCATCTTTTCTAAGAGTTTGCATGTCAGAGAGATTGGTCTGAAAGAGTTTACTGTGTTATACAGTGAGTCAGATTTCTTGATTGGAATAACAAGCGATTGTTGCCAAAGAGAAGGAAATTCTTGGCTTGTCCATATAATGTTATCAAGCTCAAGTAGTTTCGATTGTGTACTTGGATGTAGATTTTTAAGGAAAATTGAGGGGATCATGTCGGGTCCTGCTGCCGAATTTTTTAAAGTGGAAATGGCAAATTCGAGTTCTGACAAAGAAAAAGGAAGATTTATACACTCTATATGACTGGAATTTGTTGCGTAAGTTTTTTTGGATGTTTGTTGTTCTAAGGATATATTTTTACCTTTCGTTTTGTTGCTAAAATATTCAGCAATTATTTCTGAAATTTCCTGGTCATCGGTAATAACTTTATTTTCTTGGATGAGTGCAGGAATTTTATATGATGTGTTGTGTCCTTTCATTTGTCTGATTTTATTCCACACTTGAGAGGGGTTTGTGTTAGAGTTAATAGAGCTAACGTATTTTTTCCACGAATCCTTCTTGTTTTCCTTGAGGGTACGTTTCGATAAGGCTCTCATTTTTTTGAAATGTATAAGATCTGTTTCATTGCGTGTTCGTCGATATTTATTTAAAGCTTTTTTACATTCTCTTACAGCAGTTTGGCATGTATTATTCCACCATGGAACAGCTCTTTTTCTTGTGAAATTTGTATTGTATGTGCCAATGCATTGTTCAGCTGAAGAGAGTAAACAATTAGTAAATACATCTACGTTTTTGTTTACATCATATTCAAACAAGATCTGATCGGTTTTTTCCCTAACAGTTTCGCTAAAAATATTCCAGTTCGCTTTTGAAATTTTCCATTTAATCTTAGTTTGAATGGGTTGAGAAGTATTATTAGAGATGATGATTGGGTAGTGGTTACTATTGTAAAGGTCGTCCAATGTGTACCAGGAGAGGAGAGGAGCAGAACCAGGGTCACAAATACTTAGATCAATAGATGATGTGCTACCAGATTGGACATGAAAATATGTGCTGCTACCTGTATTTAGAACATTTATATTTAAATTATTTATCACCTTTTCAATTAGTTTGCCACGCGCAGATGTATATTTGGACCCCCACATAGGACTATGGGAGTTAAAGTCACCAACTTTTTTTTTTTTTTTTTTTTTTTTTTTTTTTTTTTTTTTTTTTTCATCACTAGGTGGGGAATCTGCAAACAGACGACGGAGGTAAACATTTCCGACAGTGCTGGGTTCCTGAGCTGAAACCTCATCAGTGTCACGTCGACCAGTTTGGCCCTAAATCGGACCTCCCTGCCCTCCGTAACTCCGATGTGGCCGGGACCAGCTAAACCCCACCCCTCTCATACTAGGGCATCAGGTTGGAATCGCCCGTTAAGGCATGACTTCTCCCTGATGTCCTTCTTTTACCCGATTCTCAATCACTCGTCATCACGCATTAGCTTCCGTCTCTCGCACTCATCCGACCACTACGTCCTTCAATCATATGCTGTCAACCTCTTATTCTTACTACCTATGCGGGCCCAGCTCTGCCTCCTCGATACCTGCCAGAACTGCGTCTAGCTCCCGCGCTTCCTTCTCTTTTATCGACAAAACCTTTCTCACATAATTGTGGATTTTGTCCCACCATCGCTCATCAATCACCATTTTCTCTACCATCTCTCTCACAGACGCAAACACTCTTTCCAACTCATTCCTTTCCCTTGCCCATCTGACACACTCCAGAAGGGTATGTGACACAGTGTCCGAAGTCCCACAGTACAAGCAATTGTCCGATTCGGTCTTTTTGAATCTGTGTAAGTAGCTACGGAAGCTCCCATGTCCTGTGAGCACCTGCGTCAGATAATAGTCTAGGCGCCTGTGCCCGCAGTCCAGCCAGCCTCGCAGATTCGGTATCAGTGACTTCGTCCACTGCGCCACATGCTCCGTTACATCCCACTCGGCCTGCCACATCTCAATAGATGTGGCCCTCTCCTCACTTCTAACGTTCTCCCCTTGTAGTTCTCTATTTCTCTGCTGGAACATTCTATCTCTCTCACTCACCAACACATGTAAGGGAACACAGCCGGTGATCACCCACAGGGCAGCAGCAGACACAGTCCTGTAAGCACTTGCCACCCGCAGCAAACTAGTTCTGTCCGCGCGTACCAAAAGCCTCTTGTATGCCTGTATTTCCACAGCGGCACTCCAGACTGGTGCCGCGTAGAGGATGACAGATTGAACAACACCGTGTAGAACCCTCCTCCTTTCGGATTTAGGTCCCCCGATGTTAGGCATTATCCTCCCCAGCGCAGCCGCTCTTTCCGCTGCCTTCCGGGTCACCTCCCGGACGTGCTCTCCCCAACCACCATTCGTATGTAAGACCACTCCCAAGTACTTGACGTACTTCTTAGGAGTGATCCGCACGCCCGCACAGTCAAACACCATTCCATCTCTCTTTCTCGGGCCTTTAAGGATTACCGCCTCCGTCTTCTCCGCCGCGAGACTCAAACCATGGTCATTCATCCAGTCCTGAATCAACACACTTGCATGCCATACCCGGAACAGGAGTTCCTCCCTATCCCGCGCTACTGCCAGCACCGCGAGATCATCCGCGAATGCAAAGGGGGTTACCCCCTCTCCGAACTCGCAGTGAATGACACCGTCGTATGCCAAGTTCCATAGCAACGGGCCAAGGACGGACCCCTGGGGCACCCCAGCCGTAACGTCTACAACCACGCCTCTCTCTACCATAATTTTCCTTTCGGACAGATAGTCCGACACGATATTCATCAAATATGCGGGACAGTTCCTCGCCGCCAGAGGACCTAGCACAGAGGACCACTGTAATGAATTAAAAGCGTTTCGAACGTCGAAGAGGAGCAGAACCGCCCACCTGTTGCGATCTCCCCTCCCCTCAACAGCCCGAAACACCTCCATCACCGCATCTACCGTGCTCTTACCCTTACAAAATCCGTACTGCCTTGGGGACAATCCCCCGGATCTCTCTATCACCCCTTCGATTCTCTTACGCAACATCCTCTCGTACAGCTTGTTTATACTGGAAAGAAGACAAATAGGCCGATACTTTCCGGCACCTTTCGGCAGGAGTACGAGCCTAGAGATCTTCCAAGACTCGGGAAACACCTGTGCCCCAAGCAGGGCATTTATGTGGCCCAAAAGCCACGCAGGCTCCAATCGCTCCAGACACTTAATCGCCTCTGGCGGTATTCCGTCTAGACCGGGAGCCTTGCGCGACTTGAGGGACTCCGCCGCCTCAGCGAGCTCCTCAGGGGAGAAGGGTACACCCCGCTGCGCATTCACGTCCCTCCGCACGCCATGCCAAATTCCGGGCGGGAATAACTCCCCGACAATCTTAAGTTTCTCGTCCAGCGGCATGTCGTACGGACGATACGCTTTAAAATGCTTCATTACGATTTTATACCCGTCCCCCCAGAGGTACTCATCCAATTTGCTACACAGATCACTCCAGTGCCTCTTCTTCTCGGCTCGGATCGTTCTATTCAAATCCTTCTTCCGAGCTTTATACTCTCTCTCTTTATCTCTCGCTACTTCTTCCTGT
Source organism: Diabrotica virgifera virgifera (assembly GCF_917563875.1). Lineage (NCBI taxonomy): Eukaryota > Metazoa > Arthropoda > Insecta > Coleoptera > Chrysomelidae > Diabrotica > Diabrotica virgifera. The sequence goes on from NC_065449.1 coordinate 123,979,514, forward strand.
CTTCTACTCCTCGCTCTTGTCATTTGCCGGCGTAGCGTGATGCACTCTCTTCTCAGTATTGCAATTTCATCATTCCACCAGTAAGGCATTCTGCTGGCGTGCACATTGCTCGTTCTACTATCACTCAGCGCGGCTTTCATAGCTCGTTCAAGACATTCCACCGTAGGTGGTTGGTCCCGGACGCATTGCACCTCCCACTGCACTCTCTCTTCATATACGTCCCAGTTTATCTGACGGCTTCCTTGAATACCCGTCTCGCGCGCGGAGGACCTTCTTGTGGGAATTCCTGCCCCGCCTATCGCGAAGCCGATAAACCTGTGGTTGGTCCCAGTGTAGTCCGGTAACACAGCCCAATCTTTCACGCATCGCGCTGTCGCCTGCGTAGCGCAGGTGACGTCGATATATGTTCCAGACTCACCTCTCACAAACGTAGGCTCCAGGCCTGTATTTAGCACAACCAGGTCAAGAGCACCCACATACTCCATCATCACTTGCCCTCTGGTGTCGGTGATCGGCGAACCCCAAGCCGCGGATTTCGCGTTAAAGTCGCCGAGCACTACACATCCGTTACTACTCTCTTTCCTCACCTCCTCCATTATTTCATTCATTTTCCATTCGAACTCATTCACTGGTATATTTGGAGAGATATAGCAGCAAACGAGACTCACTCTCTCCAGCCTTACGCACAGGAAGCCCATATGGGCTTCGATCTCTCTCACTCTTAACTTTGAATTCCGGATCCATACAGCGACGCGACCCGATTCGTCCACATACCAGCCACGATTCCTGACCAATGTAGGGTTTGGTTCCGACGCCACGAGAATGTCAAACATTCCCTCAGCGGCGGAAGCAATGGCTAGATCGTGTGCCAATCTTGCCGTACCCACGTTGGTCTGGAGAACCCTCAACTCAGGATAACGATTTTTATTCGCCATTTCAGACAAAGAGCTCACATCTACCGCACTGCGTTCGCAGACCTACGCCTGGCCTCGTCAACCAAACGCCTGAACTTCGGGCACTCTCTACTCTGACCTCTATGACCTTCTACGTTACAGTTCGCGCACCACAATTTACTCTCATTGCATTGTGTGGCTATGTGACCCTCTTCTCCGCATCTCCAACAACCCTTATGCTCACTCTCTGCCTTACACTCCGCTCTTATGTGCCCAAATGCCTGGCATCTGTGGCATCTCGCGATAAAAACCCTTTCCTTTACTTTTCCTTTACCAACTTAAAGTTTAAAGTCACCAACTAGAATAAATGGTGTTGGAAGCTGATTAATTAAATTTGTGATTTCAGTTGGAGATAGTTTGTAATTTGGAGGGATGTATAAGTTGCATATTACGATTTTTTGTGGACACCAAGCGGTTATTGCTGTAGCTTCGAGATCGGTGTCTAGATGGAATTGTTGATGGTAAACATCAGATGAAACGAATATTGATGTACCGCCACTTGCTCGTAGGTGCGAAGTTCTGATAAAATGGTAGCCGATGTAGTTTTTTAGAAAAGGTGTATGAGAATGGGTAAAGTTTGTTTCTTGGAGACAGAAAAACTCTGGGAAGAATTCAGAGGTGAGATGTTGAAGGTGTTCTAAGCGTGGATAAAATCCATCGCAGTTCCACTGGATTAGAGTGAATGGTAAAGTAAAGTGAAAGATATTATTTATTTTTGTGACTGTTGGGAGGTAAGAGAAGTATCGGAGAATGACTCGTCATCACTATGATCTGTTTGTAAAAGACACGGTATTTTTGATGTATCATTATTTTCTGCAGATTTATCATTGCATTGTTGTTTGATTTTTTTTATTAATCGTGTGAGTCTATTTTTTATTGTTCTTTCAGAAAGGTGTTTATACATAGAATGTAAATTGGTAAGAAGTGTGTTGATGTCGTTTGTAAACTCTAGGGCTTCATGGTAGGGGTCATTGCTACCTTTAGTATTTTCTAAAAATGCAAAAAGTTCGTTTATAGAGAGGATATTTTGTGGATTTTTGTTGTAGTATTCAGTTATGTCCAGTCTAGTGATATCGGTGATAATAGTATCATCCGTTTTTCGCCTCTTCTTCTTGGATTTCTTATTACTTTTTAATTCATTGGGAATATCAGGAGGTTGCATTTCGGAGGTGTCAGCTAACGGAGATGTAGGAAGACTAGATTCGTCATTAAGTGAGTCCGAAGGAGGTCTTTTTAGGCCTGTTGCTGGAATTTGAGATGACTGGTCGCTTTTATTCATGCTCGTGCTAGGTTCAATGTTAATGGGTGGGTCTTGGGTCTCTGTCTGTGTAGGAATGATGGAAGATGAAGGTCTTTTTTGGACTGTTGCTTGAATTTGAGATGACTGGTCGCTTTCATTTATGTTTGTGCTAGGTTCAATGTTAGAAGTTGGGGCTTGGGTCTCTGACTGTGCAGGAATGCTGGAAGATGGGGGATTGTTGCAATTATTTGCAATGTGTCCGGTTAACCTGCAGAGGAAACATTGCATTATATCTGTAGAAAGGAATATTCTATGTTCGGTGCCATCGTATGGAATAAGTAATGATGTCTGTAGTTCGTAGTTTTCAGAAGGGGAATTTATATAAACTTGACGCCTGAAACTTAATACGTGGCTGTATTCATCTCCAGGGATACCTGCTTTGAGAAACGATATGGGGGATGCTAGGTGTAAACCAAGGCTTTTTATAGCGTTTTCAGCAATTTCATGAGGAATAACAGGTGGAATATTCGAAATTAAAATTCTTTTGGTTGGAGATATAAGCCTTCGAATGTTGAGAGAAAATGTGTTAATTTGAATTAATGGGTGAGAATTTATCAATTTTTCAACTAGTTCGGAGTTAGATAAGTAAATACATACCCTATTATTAGATATTCTAGATGCGAAGCAAATATTCTTGGCTCCAATGATACTACCAATTGCGTGAACGTAGTCATAAAGTTTTAAACTGTTTTCGGCATGAAGAACTACTGCCTGATTTTTTCTCGGAAACGATGGCCTCGGGACGGCTTTTAATGCAGCAGTGTACGATAAGTTATTGTTGGTGGTTGAGTTGGTGTTGTTTGCAGTTTGGTTTGTTGACATTGTTGGTTTTGAGCTGTCCTCGTAGTCAAAGACAGCTTCTGCAGTTTGGTTTGCCATAATTATTGCGAGTCAGGAGGTTGCACCTTATTATTCAACTTATTATGCACCATAGTGGTGCAAGTTGCGAAAGTACACGTAGATACACTCTACACTTGTATACACTGCACTTTGTTTTTGTTCGGAACTAGTTCAAAAACGTAAAACAAGTTTACAAACTATTTATAAACACGGTAATTTACGAGAACAGCAAAAACGATGTTCCTCGCTCAGGTACTCGTGTCGAACTCTCAAAAATATATCTAATTATATATTTATGTGTACAAAATTATAATTATAACCAAATGATAGTCCATCATACTGATTTTGATCTACCTTAATTACTTCTGAAAGGAAAAACCATATCACGTTATATTTTAAGGAATATTTAAAAAATACATATAAAAACATTTGCAAAAACTTCCTATTAATAGTTTTTTATTGCTTTCATAACAACATCATTAGTTGCTTTCGCGGGAACCTGATTTTGTCAGAAAATTTTATAAATTGTCAGAAAACGCATGCGCATTTTAAAATAATATAAATATTATTGTTAATAGATAAATATACAAGGTATATTTACCCAGTATAATTTAATAATTAGTTATTAATATTCTTCTTCCTCATGTGCCATATCCGCGACGGAGGTTGGCAATCATCATGACTATTCTGATCTTAGATGCTGCTGCTCTGAATAGTTCGGTTGATGTGCATCCGTACCATTCCCTCAAGTTACGCAACCACGAGATTCGTCTCCTTCCTACACTTCTCTTGCCCTGGATTCTCCCCTGTAGAATCAACTGAAGTATGTTTTATCTCTCATTACGTATAACATGCCCCAGGTACTGCAGTTTAATATTAATATTAATTAAAATACATATACCTTGCATATTTATCTATTAACGGTATTATTTATATTAAGTGAGGTTAGAAATTGTCAGCGACAATTTGTCAACTGTACCCGCGAACGCACTTATTATCATAATGAGCTTGACAATCCTATGTCAACCTGAGTCTGCTACTAGTGAAGTTGTCAATTCTTCGTTGAGAATCGTAAGGTCTGCTTATATATCATTCATACATCAGGTCAAAACATTAATAGTTGTAAACAATAAATAAATTATTATCAAGGAATATAGATGCTCTATATTCATTGCTATTATTTAGAAGAAACTGATATCTTTAGCATACTGACTTTTAAGAAATCCTGATATATTAAGTATATTATCCTAAGAAATAAGTATATTAATATTTTGCATGAATTTTTCAGTGTGGACTATCATAATGTTGATTTAAATTAAATATCTTAAAACAATTTATACAAATATATAAGGTTTTTTCTGCAGGGAACTTTCATATGTTGAATTAAAGTACATTTTAGGCTACAGTGATCTACAACAATACAGCTAAAATATATTTTCACTAACACAAGTACAGTAGGAAAAATGAAAGAATACCCATGAACGAACATATAAAACACGCTGTATTTTCTTGTCACCGTGTCACACAAAAAATTGGCCAGCGCAAGTACATGTAATAATTATTATTACATGTACTTGCGCTGGGCAATTTTCTTTGTGACACGGTGACAGGAAAATACAGCTTGTTTTATATGTTCGTTCATGGGTATTCTTAAATTTTCCCGACTGTATATAATTTAAAACAAATTTAGTGATTAGAAGTCTAATGATCCAAAAATGCCAGTAGATATCAGATCCATAAACATTGGATCTTTTTGGAAAGTGTGTACTTATTTTTTGAAATATGTAAATACAGTGAAACTTCGATTATCCGTCAGGGCACCGGACCTAGGGTATGACGGATAATCGAAAAGACGGTTAACAGAAAATTTTAAAAAAATTAAAAATTCATAGTACATCTCTCAATTTTATATTTGTATGTTTTGTTTGACAATATAAGAGGGATTTGAGTTCGTACAATCGAATCAATTTGGTTTAAAATATTTTGAAATCTTTGTTTGTTTTACTGTTTCTTCACATTTCGAAACAGCTGTATTTCTTAGTCTACTGTATTGGCTCCTTCTTGTCGAGAATACCACTCTATGAATTGTTGCATGTGCGGTGCAGCTTCTCTAGCTAGCTTCTTTACACAACTCGTTGTCAGTTGCAACATCATCATCGACATCGCCACCGTCAAATTCCAAGTCTGTGTCAGCTTCTGAATCTGTTTCATCCGCCTCTGTTGCCATTTCAACGATTTCATCATCTGTCAGCAATCGATAGTTATTTCCGTCCTCATTACAAATTAACCATTCGTTTATGTCATCTTTAGGCAACGAAAACAAAACAGTTGATTCAATTTTAACTTCATTTGTTACTGCATCACGCTCAGATGTCACGGGTGCATTTTCATCTTCGGTTGATTCAGGCCATATTTATTTAATCCATGCTCTTTCAGCGTTATTCAATTGATCCATTGGTTGTATCAATGATGTTGTATTGGCTGGCAGAAAAGAGCATGTGATATTTCCATCATCACTTCGCAGAATACCAGCTTCAAGATGTTTGTCAGGAGTCCAAAATGAGAATTGTCTTTGGTGGCAAATTGACTTTAATTGACTTTACGGACCCTGACGGTTAACAGAGGTGACGGTTAATGGAGAGACATATAATCGAGGTTCCACTTTGTGTACATACAAAGAGTGAAGTACATATATTACATGTATAAACTCAACAAACACTACAGTTGGCCTTTGCATGAGTTAATTAATGTGTTAGTGTTTAATTAATTTAATTTTACTACAGATACCTATGGAAACATAATCAGAGCAACTTACCATTTTCGACATGCATTACTCCTTTTTTTTATGTGTTCAATGATAACTTCTCTATTTATTTGGTCCAAAGAATTTCTATCATAGAAATAACTATTTTTATGAGTTTTAAAGACTCTCTTTATCTCGGTTTTAACAGAATAGGAACATAATTACAGCATCATAGGGGTTGTTAGTATTTTCGATTTTAATTTTACATTCTTCTTTGTAAAAATTGTTTTATGCTTGCTTTATTTCCATTTTACTGATTTAAGAAAATAATATCACATTCACAGCACATAATAATATACATAACTACCTATTATTAATATGAAAATAAATTAGTAAATTAACCAAAACAACAATTCCCAAACACAACCTCACAAAATTCATGAAAATCAGATGGCGGTCACGACAAATCATAGCAAACGTATTCACTGTCATCGGATGCGCACGGGAAACTGAATTTTGGTCGACTTCGCGCACATTCACCAAATTGGAACATCGAAAATAATGTATTTTTGGGGAGTGAGCTTACTGATTCCTCCTATACTGTGCCCGTACAATGTGCAGGTAAATCTGCTAGTGCATTGCATAACAAAAGACATTTTTTCTTCTTTTCCAGTTTCTTCCTGCAATTTTTGTTGTAATATATTTCTGTTTGCTTTCGTATTTAAAAACTTCTTTACACTTTCCTTCATGTTGCTGAAAAGTTTTCTTTGGCTGGGAGTATGTGCATGTAAAACCTTAAAATTAGATATGAAATGAAAATATAAAATGTTATAAAAAAATTTGTACCAATTTCAAAAAATGAAATAAAAAGTGAAATATAATCAAAAGTCACGATAAGACCATTTAGTATTATTTTAAAGTTCATTATTTATTAACCCGCCATTACACGCGCTATGAGGGAATCCCTCACCATATTTGTTTATAAGCAGTGAAATTGTGTAAACTAAAACGATAACCTTAAGCACCCAGGAATGCCTTTAGCATGGTTCATGAGAGGGTATGAAAAAGTTATAGAATATTTCAGGCGGTCAGTGTGCTATGTGATAGTTGAAAGAAGAGACATCCCTCTTCAAGTGAGGGAATTCCTCACTGCGCGTGCAATCACGGTGAAATCACGTTTCTGTTATCTCAGAGAAACTTTTAGGTTTTTATTTAATATTTAGGTAGGCTTAATTAAAATATTTTGTTTGGATTAGGTTAGGAACAGTGGCACACCGAGGGGGGGTTTGGGGGTTAAAATCCCACCCAGAGCATATAGAAATATATATAAAAGAAGGTAGGAAAATGTAACTTGTCTTTCACAAATAATACAAAAAACTTTCGTTGCCCAAGCAAACCCCCCCCCCCCAGAAGAAAATTCTAGGTGCGCCACTGGTTAAGAACCCATTTTTAAATTTACCTATTCTAATTGGGAAATAAGCGACAATTTAACTTGAAAAATTAATTTTATTGACGTTTCGAATTCCACCTCGGACGTCGTTATCAAAATACAAAATATTAATAGTTAATTACATAAATGCCACAAATAGCTTCAGAACAGTTGTTATTTTAATTTGTATTTTTAGTAAAATGAATTCGCGTAAAGAACGTTAATTTCTTCAGTGGCTTGCTGAAATTGAAAATTAAGAAAACTTGCTTTTGATCTATATTATTTTTACTTTTGTTTTGTTAAATTAATAAAAAAAATTGGTTTACGAGTCTTTCTATAATATGTGAGTACAACCCATTTTATATTTATACATGTTGACATTCATTCTTTCTCGAAATAAGTCGAATTTATGTAGGTGAGGGCGACGCTCATACGCGTGCAACCACGTCACAATAGAAGACGCGTGTAACGGCGGGTTAATAATTTGTTGTCCAATATTGTTAAAATTAATAAATTAAGGTCTAAGTTTTCAACCTAATAAAAATATTTTTAAAATAGAATTTTTTTTTAAGATTTTTAATTGAAAAACTTATTAGTCCATTTCCCTGGTGACACCTCCAAGGCTTCTACAATATGCAAGCCAAATGGATGCTGCAGTGAAGACAAAAGGGAAGGAATTCTACACTATGCAATTCACAATCCCCGCCTGCAGCGTGGTAAAGTTCCAACGGAAAATGGACCTAGTTACTCTATAGGAGTAATACTAATATAAAAATAAAAATGTATACCATTTTTATTCAGTTGCAATGCGAAACCAAACCGTCTTAATTTTTACTTAGATTAGAGAATGCAGCCAGCACTCTTATCAACGATTTCACCTCTTGTTAGAGGCTCTTCAGAGAATGCATAGGCTGCCTTCTCTAATACTTGTAACGATCTCTCGAAATATTAGTCCCCACTGCAACTGACGTGAAGGTAGTAGGTGCGTAGCGCCATCTGCTAAATGAAAGTCTAAGTTTTTCAACCTAATAAAAATATTTATAAAATAAAATATTTTTAATTGAAAAACTTATTAGTCCATTTCCCTGGTGACACCTCCAAGGCTTCTACAATATGCAAGCAAAATGGATGCTGCAGTGAAGACAAAGGGGAAGGAATTCTACACTATGCATTTCACAACCCCCGTCTGCAGCGTGGTAAAGTTCCAACGGAAAATGGACCTAGTTACTCTATAGGAGTAATACTAATTTAAAAATAAAAATGGATACCATTTTTATTCAGTTGCAATGCGAAACCATAACCGTGTTAATTTTTACCTAGATTAGAGAGTGCAGCCAGCACTCTTATCGACGATTTCACCTCTTGTTAGAGGCTCTTCAGAGAATGCATAGGCTGCTTTCTCTAATCCTTGTAAAAATCTTTCGAAATATTAGTCCCCCACTGCAACTGACGTGAAGTAGTAGGTGCGTAGCGGCATCTGCTAAATGAAAGTCTAAGTTTTTCAACCTAATAAAAATATTTTTAAAATAAAATATTTTTAAAAGATTTTTAATTGAAAAACTTATTAGTCCATTTTCCTGGTGACACATCCAAGGCTTCTACAATATGCAAGCCAAATGGATGCTGCAGTGAAGGCAAAAGGGAAGGAATTCTACACTATGCAATTCACAACCCCCGTCTGCAGCGTGGTAAAGTTCCAACGGAAAATGGGTTGGGAAAATGGGAAAAATTTACCACGCTGCAGACGGGGGTTGTGAATTGCATAGTGTAGAATTCCTTCATCCATTTGGCTTGCATATTGTAGAAGCCTTGGAGGTGTCACCAGGGAAATGGACTAATAAGTTTTTCAATTAAAAATCTTTTAAAAATATTTTATTTTAAAAATATTTGTATTAGGTTGAAAAACTTAGACTTTCATTTAGCAGATGCCGCTACGCATATACTACCTTTACGTCAGTTGCAGTGGGGGACTAATATTTCGAAAGATTTTTACAAGGATTAGAGAAAGCAGCCTATGCATTCTCTGAAGAGCCTCTAACAAGAGGTGAAATCGTCGATAAGAGCTGGCTGCACTCTCTAATCTAAGTTAAGACGGTTTTGGTTTAGCATTGCAACTGAATAACAATGGTATCCATTTTTATTTTTATGTTAGTATTACTCCTATAGAGTAACTGGGTCCATTTTCCGTTGGAACTTTACCACGCTGCAGACGGGGGTTGTGAATTGCATAGTGTAGAATTCCTTCCCTTTTTCTTCACTGCACCATCCATTTGGCTTGCATATTGTAGAAGCCTTGGAGGTGTCACCAGGGAAATGGACTAATAAGTTTTTCAATTAAAAATCTTTTAAAAATATTTCATTTTAAAAATATTTTTTTCTACGAGCGTGCAACAATGTCTACTTTCGCGCACGCATTTTAGTTTAGAAAGTTTCACTTTTCCGCATGCGTGTTACTTTTCCGCACGCGTGTTACTTTTCCGCACGCGGTTTTTACTTTTCCGCACGCGTGTTAATTTAGATATGTTAATATGGCCTTAAAGTAATTATAATACATGCAATAAACTAATATTTAGATATTATTTACTAATTTATTTCAAATATATCTTATTGTGTTCCTGTTTTAATGAAATTAACGCGACAATTCGATGAAATAAAATTATTTTGACATAACATTCGAAAGTCAAATCGGTAGACAATAACAGTCGTTTTGAATCATCGTCATGGAAACCAAGATTGTCGTCATGCTAACTAATTATATTGAAAATTTGGTTTTGACAACCTTGTCAAAGAATTAATTTGTGTATGTATTTTCATGTTAATTAAATTAATTGATTAAGATTTGGTAATTTTTTAAAGACTCTTAGAAAAAATATTGTTCCTAACTCTTGCAGAAAGTCTCTTTTCCGCAGTCGCGTGCGGAAAAGAATGACTTTCAGCACTTGTTAGGAAAATAACTATATTAGGTTTAAAAACTTAGACTTTCATTTAGCAGATGCCGCTACGCACCTACTATCTTCACGTCAGTTGCAGTGGGGGACTAATATTTTGAAAGATTTTTACAAGGATTAGAGAAAGCAGCCTATGCATTCTCTGAAGAGCCTCTAACAAGAGGTGAAATCGTCGATAAGAGTGCTGGCTGCACTATCTAATCTAAGTAAAAATTAAGACGGTTTTGGTTTCGCATTGCAACTGAATAAAAATGGTATACATTTTTATTTTTAATAAATAAAATTTATTCAAATGTAGAAACCCAAATAAACTCCAATTAGGTGCCAAAACAGTGCCGACGTTGTACCTATTGAATAATCATTATATGCTTACTTTTGAGGTATCATGATTGTGCTGAGTTTGAATTGACTTTATTTTTAAAGCATTTCCATCTAACGATGGCTTGAATCGTACATGTACTGGGCAATCCTCTTTGAATATCCAAGACTGCCGAATTTTTATCCCACCGCTCTTGAACTTCCTTCCACCATGATTGCATGCATAAACAAGTTGATAATAGATTAAAGAGCTTTCTATCGGCCTCTTAATTTTAGTGCTTGCAATAGTACTTGCATCTCGTTTCCGAAACGTGGTTTTTTCCATCTCCAAGTTCCGAGATGGCTTTTTTTGCATCGGCAAATGAGTAAAATGTATCGCCAACTTTTAACATCATTGACATACCAATACTTAACCTAACTAAAAGTACCAATATTTAGAAACCAAACGGACGCCCAATAATGACACTTACCTAAGTCATTGAAGTTTTCCAAATTCAAACTTATTATTCCCACAATAATTAACAATTATGATAGGTACAAAGTACAAAAATAACGCTTGTAACTATATACTGAGACGGGCACAATAATAAAATAAGATAAGAGAATCGTCAACTCGTGTATTAACTCACCACGTGTATATATGCTGAACTGCAAGTGAAAGCGAACGGCAGCCGAAGAAAATGCCGTCAAACGCATAACACGAATGACGTCATAGCTGTTAACGGCATTATAGTCAAGACCGTTTGACGGCAGTGTAAGTACAACGTAAAATTAATAAAATTAATTTTATATTAATTGAATAAAAGTATTTTTCTACAACCACTACTCAAAATGCACTTTTCTGCACATTTGTATGTTAACAACGTTGATATTTTCTCACAGTATAAGATATAAATATGACATAAGTGTGCAGAAAAGTGACGTTTCTGTGCCGGAAAGTTCTTTTCTGCACAGTAGACAAAATGTTTTATAATTATCAATTAACCAATAAGGATTTAGTAACATTAGCAAGATACGTCGAATTAAGTAGGTTTGGTGTAAATCTGTGACTGCGTAAATATAACGTCAAATGTGACATTATTTTGTGATAATTATTTAAAATAGTTTAAATTCAAACAAATTAATGCAGTGCATTAATTTTTTAACTTATTTCTGTGTAATTTGTTTAGGTATAAGGAATTTTGTTGTTGTTTGTTTGGGTTTATATGACTGCGGACACTAAATCCATTCGCCATATAAGGAATTTAAATTGATTAGTATTAATTAAACACAGTTTAAAATTTATAATTTATTGTTATTATAAATCTTCGATTGGAAATTGTGATTTTTAGTTTTAGCAAAATATGTGGTTGTAGAAAAAGTATAGTGTGTAACACGTACAGAAAGGTAATTTCTTACTCGTTTGAATTGCAGCACTCGCTTGCGCTCGTACCGCAACTTTTCAAACTCGTGAGAAATTATTACCTTTCTACACTTGTTACACAATATACTATTTTAGTTATGTATCAATTAATAGTATATTATTCAACGAGCATATTATGTAATGATGGCTATTACTCACTCTAATGAATTACCACACTCGCCTAATTACATTAACTGAAACACATTAACAGAACAACTAAGGATACTTGTACAAGAAATTCTTTCGGGACATAAAATACCTAAGAGCTGGCGTACTAGCACAACATCTTAATGTTCAAAAAGGGTGATAAAACGGTACCCGACAACTACAGAGGAATAAGCCTTTTTAGTACCGCTCTGAAATTGACCACAAAAGTCATAACCACCAAAGTCACAAACGAAATAGATCTAGCAGATGAACAACACGGCTTTAGATCCGGACGATCCTGTAACGATGCAGTTTTTGTCGTCAGGCAAGTCATGGAAAAATCACTAGAATACAACGTTATGGCTTACTGTTGCTTCATAGATCTGCAAAAGGCATTCGACCGTGTAGAGCTGAATGACGTAATTCACCTGTTATATAAACGAAACATACCGTCCGATATTAACAAGACTATCGAAAACATATACAGCAGGAATAACATACAAGCCAGAATTAATAACAAACTAACACAGCCGATACCAGTGGAAAGAGGCATACGTCAAGGAGACTCATTGAGTCCCTTGATGAAATTATTTATAAAGTCAAAAACCTAAGTATAGGGTACAGAATGGGTGAAGACATTAACTCTATAGTAGTCTATGCAGATGATGCCATACTTATTGCAGAGAGTGAAGATGACCTTCTGAGACTTTTATATCAATTTAATATAACAGCAAGAAAGTTCAACATGATAATATCAAATAAAACAAAGAGTATGGTAATTTTTAAAAATCCAATACGGTGCAAGCTGGAAGTGGACAGCAAAATAATCCAGCAAGAAAGAATTATCAGCTACCTGGGAGTGCTAATGCGCAGTTCTGGAGACACAGAAGCGGAAGTGGCCCAACAAGTAAACAAATCCAACAGAATAGCGGATGTCTTAAACACACTATCTGGCGCATCACACATCTACGGACAGAAACAAAGGCCAATATCTACATATAGGACAGTAGTTAGGCAAATTATGACTTACACTGCGGAAACAAGACCTGACACTACAAGAACAAAAAGACCGATAAAAACGTGTGAGATGAGAATAGTCCCAGATATCACAGGAAAATCATCATGGGATAGACAACGTAGCACAGACCTTAGGCTAAGCTGTAATATAGAGAATATAAATGACTGGACACTGAAGAGAAAAAAATAATGGTATAGCCATATAAGCAGAATGGGAGAAGGAAGACTCGTAAAGATAGCACGAGATAGATAACCAAACGGCCGAAGGAGTATAGGAAGGCTAAGGAAGAGTGGAGTGACAACCTGGATATCTGGTGGGGAGGCATCCGAAGATGGAATAGGCGCGAGCCTGTTAACCCTTCATTAGGCGCGCGGTTATTGCTGACGAGCTTAGTCGCGCGTTCAACAATTGTCGACCAATAGTTTTTTGTCGTATAATACCGGATTTTGACAAAATTAACAAATTAATGGTTAATAACATATTTATTTATATCCGTACTTTGATATTAGATATGTATTGTTCCTTGCCTTTTCTTATTTTGACAGTGGTAAAATTAAAAAGAGGTCATGATTTTTTGAGTCTTTATTCGCAAGTAAATGAAAATGGTCACAAAAATAAGCTCAATTTAGAAAAAAACAACTATTTTTTATCTTTGATCTTCTAGAGTGACCAATAGGGATGAATGATAAAGAATAGCACTAAAAATTAAAACTAGAACAAAACTATTAAATGGTAAAAGTGGCACAATTTTAGTCCGTCAAACATTCAGTGCAAATATCCCTGAGATGATCTTTACATGCAAATTTGTCACATCTTTGGCATGCCGTTCTTGTTGACATATTGCAAATTCGTGCACAAAAACAACATCGTCCCACGTAATTTGTTGGAATATTAGGGAAAGGGGGTACGACTTTTTGAACTCCGAGCAGTACGCGAGCTCGTCGTCTAAGTTCTCTTAGCAGGGAAGGTATAGTTGATCCATATTCAATTTGCGGTTTGATTAGTTCCCATGCTAAGTTTTCAATGAAGTCGCTTCTTGAAACTTTTTCATTTATGTTTTAGCTTTATATACACAGCAGGCTACATATTAGTTTTATATATACAACTAAAAACTGCAACGCGCTTAGTCGCGCGGTCTACGGTTGTAGACTAGTGCTCTTCGAATAATGGTAAAAAATAATGCAAACAGATCGGTGGCGTTTAGCAAACTGAAGAGTAAGTTAAAAGTATTAGTGAGAGCTACTAAGTGGGATGGGGGCGTATGTACAGTTTTCTGCAGTTAACGACCACTTAAATGAAAGTGGTCTACGATTGTAGACCGCGCGACTAACGGAGGGTTAAGGAAGCAGAAAGAATAAGAAGAAGCCTAATTACATGCGATCAGAATAGTTTACTGTTTCTATGACCTGTTTTATTTTAATTAGTAAGAAAATATAATTAGAAACTACTCGACATTAAAATTACAATTTAAAAAATAAATATTATTTGCCAATAATACGCGGCTAAATAATTATATTGCATACTATTAGCAAATGCTGTATTATATATTGTAAAAATAGAAAAAGACAATAAAATGAAAAAAGTAAATTCAAGTTCTATCCGTTTTCGAAAAATTAGCTATAAACACTTTGTATCGGCTTGGTAATGTAATAAATAGGAAATTGCTATTATCGGTGAACGTTTTTATAAAAGTCCACAAGTAAAAAGTTGTCCTGTAGATAATTGTATACCATATAATACATAAAAAGAATAAAATGTTTTATAACAGGTATATATTTAAAATCCCTAAAAAGGGCTACATCACAAAACTAGTTTTCGATTGGTTGACCAATCATCATCAGTGCTTACCTAAAATGAATATAACCTGATAAAATAATGCAAAGGTTATTAAAATTTTGACTACGGTTAAGAAAAGTTGTAGGTTACACTCACGTGATCTAACTTGCTTACCACAAAAATACAATATTATAAAAATATGTGGGTATAAACCAGGGGTGGGCAAAAGCTGGCCCGCGGGCCGGATCCGGCCCTTTTGCTTACTTTATCCGGCCCGTTGAGAAATCTCGCAAGCAATTTTTTTTAAGAGCATAGGCGCAATGCTTTTTAAATGCATTCATTTTTTCGAATCCTGAGAAAACTAATAAGTATTTTTGAAAAATTTAAACGGTGAATGAAATAGTACATTATTGCCGAGGGCCGAAAGTTCCTGAAAACTTCTATGTTTATTTTAATAAGTCACAGGGGTAAAAAAAAAAGAAAATTTAATGTGATTTTTAATTTCAAATATCTCATTAAAAAAACTGTTTGTTTATTCTAAGGGATTTTCGGCCCTCGGTAATAATGTAATCTTTCATTCTGAGTTTAAATTTTTCAAAAATATTTTTTAGTTTTCTCAGGATTCGAAAAAAAGGAATTGGTCCGAAATTTTGCGCCGACGCTCTTCATCTCTTTTATGCGATTTTGTTGAAATCAACCGTATTAGTGTTCGTAGTGTTCAATGAAATGAATCTCTATCTTCTGCTTTTCTTAAAAGCATCTATGTTTAACCTGGTCCAGGCGCGAATATTTTTCGGCCAGGGTATTTGTCGTCTACCCGGACCCTTTTCTTTCGATTTTACCCTTCATAATCAGCTGCTGCAACAACGTACTTATCATTTCCAAGTATGTGCCCTTTCTCCTTGCTGTCTTCCTCCTTTTAATTATTTCTCACCATTTCGCTCGTAACATGATCGGTCCATGGTATTTTCAAAATTTTCCTAAAAAGCCACATCTCAAAAGCTTCCAGCTCTCTCATTAAGTCAGCATTAACAATCCAATAAACGAGAATAGAGTGGACATACCATTTTTATTATTATCACGGTTTTTTATAGGATTCTCTGCCTTCCGGTTCCCAGTTTCCAGCTTCGTTCGTCCGTCGTTGCGTTCGCCAGGGTGAAGGTTCTTTTTGACATTACCTTCTGAATGCCACAGAGCTACGATTGTTTCGGCCCTCCTCTCTTCTTTCCCTTGGCGTCAATTTTAAAATTTGTTTTGGCAGCCTGTCGTCGTCCATTCTTTCTACATGACCATACCAGATCAGTTGTCTCCTTTGAATTTCGTCGATGATGGTTGACTTGACATAACGTGTTACCATTCGATATCAGATTTTCAGATTGAATCTTTGGTTACTCAGAAATTTCCTTATCTTCATAAAGACTGCTCTTGACTTTCTGAATTTCATTTTTTATCTGGATCCTTGTTATGGCTTAATATAATGGACCACGTTAAAAATTTCGTAATTTTACCAGGAACAAAATGGTTCGCATGTACACCTACACCCAACTATGACAATTTATTATTAGTATTATCATTATTAACCCGGCACCTGCCACGTGGGGTACTACCAGCACCCCATAACACATTTTCATCAAATATTTGGTATTTCAAATTTGTTAACCGTCCTGTGCGTCATAGTAGCTTTCAATAATATTATATAGCATAGATCTGTTTGTGTTTGAAGTGGTTATTTAGTGTCATTCTGAAATTGTAGCTCTAAATTCGAATTGGGGTGTCATCATCTGGCAGTAAATTTTTTTTATGTTTTTGATAAACAGGTCAGATTTACATTTTTGTATTGTAATAACTGATCTAAATTATTAATATATTCTCTATACTCAATAAATTTTAATTTTCTTAGATATTTTACATCACTTCATTTATTATGGGTTGGTACTTGCTAATTTGCTTATAACACCTTTTTAATTTTATTTTTTAACTTTTATAATATATTAGTAGCTAATAAGTTAATAAAACATGTTTTTTTTATATTCTTGTGTAACTCAACACATTATTTTGTTTATAAACAAGTAGATCACAGAAAATTTTTAAGGGGTGCTGTGAGCATCCCACGTGGCAGTTGATGCCTTGCAAAGCCACGTGGCAGGTGCCGGGTTAACAGTCAAATGTCTTTGTCCAAATTCTTATGATACGTATAGTATTGTTGTCAAAAAAATTTCTTGGGCAACATCTACCAAAAACATTAGCGTGTGCGCAGCGTACATACTGGGTATGTTATTGGTATAGGTCTCCGGCCCGGGAGACATTTTGAAAATTTCATTTTGGCCCGCGCTTAAAAGTATTTGCCCACCCCTGGTATAAACCCTTTAAAAGTAATCCGTCTAGGAAACATAGATGAAATATGTGAACCATGGATGTTCAAAATATTCCATGTAATATGCTCTAGATACCATCTGAGCTCTAATTCGACTTGTTCACATGATGACAGTATGGTAGCAAGCGACGATAACATGGGGACTCCTGAACGATGACATGATAGAAGTAAGTGACAGTTCCACAGGAAGTTCAAATTTAACCTGTCATATTTGAAGACTATGGTATACAGCTTGTTAAATTAAGAAACGTAACAACATTAAAATAAAATAAACTAGATGTTGTAGTTATAAAAATGTATTCACGTATATTGTCAATGGAGGTGGTAGGCAAACCACATTACACAAATTTTTATTCGAAAACTGCAATCATTAATATCAAACCCTATTGTCTAAAGACCCAGAATTTAGAAAAGCAATTTTGTGTTGATTTAAAGTTATCGAATTTATTTAACTTATTGCTAGCTGTTGGAATTTGTGTAAGTTTAAAAAGAGGTCACAGTAGGGGTGACTGAAGTTTAAAAACGTCTTAAATAATCTAGGGGGATATATCATTAAAAAACAAACTCAGACTTAGGCGACTAATTCCGACTAGTTGCGACTAAACCCGCAGGTTGCCCGGATCCCTAAGGGTTTAAAACCAAACCGTCACAAGATGAAGTTGACAGTAGGGGTAGGAGAGGATGGGTATGAGATGTCTATGAGGAAATTAATGAGAATGGAACATAAACGGGACCCAGAAAGAAAATAAGACTTTTTGATGTGGTTTTAATATAGATGAGTGTTATATGTTAAGCTCGGATTTATAGGCAACAAAAATTGAAGAAAAAGGCGCCTATATAGGCAAAGATTTTTATTAAAAAAGGGAGGAATATTAACATTTAGGCAAAATATAGGCAATAAAGGAATATAAGTTATTATTTATTGTACAAAGTGAATTAACGTAATATTCACTTAAGGCAGGTATATTTACACATCATAATCATAACATTAGTATAAATGAACTAGTAACTAAATAACTGTTAATTAATAATTAAACATTGTAACCACTTAAAATTTTATCATTAATAGAAACAACTAAATATTTTTTAGAATTTTCGGTCTTAAAACTATGTCTTCGATCAATTAAAATTAATTTGTACATTGAAAACGAACGTTCGACATCGACAGATATAATTGGAGCATATTTAAGAGCGGATAATAAATCTGGCATAATTTGTAATTTCTCGGAAAATGTCCCATTCAAAACTTTAGCAACATTAGATAAAAACGAAAAACCTTCATTCTTGTCGAAAACATATTTCATTTTTTTTTTAATTAATTGACCGTTACTTCCAGGTGCCGATTTAATTTCCGTCTTTAAATTATCTATTAATTTTACTCACTCACATAAATTTATCTCTTGTTTTTCTAAAAAGGTAATTGTGGTAACTATTAATTTATAATTGTCATTGATTTATGCGAGTTCCTGTTTCAATTTGGGATTTTTTAATATTTTTTTTTCTTCTCGAATGGCTTCGGAAATATCATCATCGAATTCTGACATAACTAATTCTATTTCATTGCAGTGTTCAAAGTAAAAAAAACTGCTTCGAGCCAGGTTCCCCACCCTGTAATTACTAGTTTAGGTGGCAAAGGGACACCGGGAAGTCTTTCTTTATATATTTGCACCCTCAACGGAGCCTTTACAAAAACTTTTTCATAAAATTTATAAAATTATTTACCAACGGAAACAGATTTCTTATTTCTTCAGCAATTCTATTTACCCCGTGGGCTACACAAGTGCAATGAATTAAATTAGGATAAAAAATCTTTAAATTAACAGCAGCTTTTAACATACAGAGTGTTAGTAAATAAGTATGAAAAATTTTAAGGGCTAATTCGAGATGAAAAAATAATGCCGGTTTGCTCAATAAACATATGTCCGCAAATGCTTCGTCTCCGAGATACGGGGTGTTGAAATTTTTATTTCAAACCGCCAATTTATTTATTGCTCTAAGATCAGTTGAGCTATGAAAATGAAATTGGGTGAGTTTTAGAAGGTAGTTATTTCGCATTTTTTGACATACAATTAAGAATTTTGTATTCATCAGTGGCGCGCCTACGGGTAATGGTCTGAATTCTTTTAAAGAAAAAAATATTACGCCACAGATATTTTAAATTAATTTTTTTTTTAAATTCCACGTCTAATTTGTAATAAAAAACCTTTCTTGTCTTTTTTCATATGGTGCACTGTTTTTATGCAGAAAAATAAAACATCTGGACGCGTATTTTTCATTTTTTAATACATTATCAAGAAATATCCAATATAATAATACTAAACTGGAACAATAACAGAAAATATTACTGATAAGATGTTAACTAGGTGCTGGGCTACAACAAATGTTAAAAATGACCTTCTTTAGAGGTTACAGAAGAATTTTATATTCATCATTGGCGCGCGTACGGGTAATGGTCTGAATTTTTTTAAGAAAAAAATAGTATGCCACTGACATATGTCAAAGTAAAATTCATTTTTGAATTTCTCGTTCAATTTACGATAAAAAATTGTTCTTGCTTTTTTTTCATACAAGGCGCCGTTTTTATACAAAAAAAATAAAACATCTTAACGCTTACAAAGTATCTGAGGTAGTTTCCATATGCACAGAAACTTAGTTCAAATACTTTGTAAACGTTAAGAGGTTTTATTTTTTTTGCAAAAAAACGGCGCCGCATATGAAAAAAAGGCAGGAAAGATTTTTTGTCGTAAATTAAACCAGCAATTTAAAAATGATTTTTAATTTGACATATCTCAGTGGCGTACTATTTTTCTTTTAAAAAAATTCAGACCATTACCCGTACTCGCGCTAATGATGAATATAAAATTCTTCTGTAACCTCTAAAGGAGGTCATTTTTAACATTTGTTGTAGCTCTGTGCCTAGTTAAAATCTTATTAGTAATATTTTCTGTTATTCTTTCAGTTTAGTATTACTATATTGGATATTTCTTGATAATGTATTAAAAAATGAAAAATACGCGTCAAGATGTTTTATTTTTCTGTATAAAAACGGTGCACCATAGGAAAAAAAGGCAGGGCAGGTTTTTTATTACGAATTAGACGTGGAATTTAAAAATAATTTTGAATTCGAAATATCTCAGTGGCGTACTATTTTTTTTTTTTTAAAATCAGACCATTACCAGTACTCGCGCCAATGATGAATATAAAATTCTTCTGTAACCTCTAAAGAAGGTCATTTTTAACATTTGTTGTAGCTCTGCGCCTAGTTAAAATCTTATTAGTAATATTTTCTGTTATTGTTCCAGTTTAGTATTACTATATTGGATATTTCTTGATAATGTATTAAAAAATGAAAAATACGCGTCAAGATGTTTTATTTTTCTGTATAAAAACGGTGCACCATATGAAAAAAAGGCAGGAAAGGTTTTTTATTACGAATTAGACGTGGAATTTAAAAATAATTTTTAATTCGAAATATCTCAGTGGCGTACTATTTTTTTCTTTAAAAAAATTCAGACCGTTACCAGTAGGCGCGCCACTGATGAATACAAAATTCTTAATTGTATGTAAAAAAAAACTCGAAATAACTACCTTCTAAAATTCATCAAATTTAATTTTCATAGCTCAACTGGTCTTAGAGCAATAAATAAATTGCCAGGTTGAAATAAAAATTTCAACACCCCGTATCTCGGAAACGAAGCATTCGCGGACATATGTTTATAAAGCAAACCGGCATTATTTTTTCATGTAGAATTAGCCCTTAAAATGTTTCATACTTATTTACTAACACCCTGTATATGCCGCAGCATCTGAAAGCATTAAAACTATTTTATTCACTGGTATAGGGTTGGGTAAAAAGAGGTTTGTTAAACTATCTTGTATAAATCGACTTATTGTTAAATTGTTTGTTTTTTTTTCCAATTCTTTAACGGCAACTAAATAAGGTTTTCTCGCAAAGTTTTCGTTCAAAATTCCAATCATTAAATTAGCTATATACCTGCCGCATACATCTGTCGTTTCATCCACGATAATATACAAAAAATTGCCCTCTAACTCCCGCTTAATTTTTGAAATACATTCCACATAACATTTTTCCACAGTATGTTTTCTCAATGTACTCTCGTCCGGTAAGGATTTATTAAGATATTTTTCGAAAAAGCATTTAAAACTAGGGTTATTAACTTTATATAGAGGAATGTTGGATGCAATCATCATCTGGCATAAATCAAATTTAAATGCGTCTTCCTTCTTTTTTTGAACTGCTTAAACTATCCCGCAGAGATATTTGGGCTAACTTAGAGGAATTTAATTTTTCCAAATTACGTTTATGAAGTGGGGTTCCACAATGCTGGTCAATAAAGTACTTTTTTATACTTGAAATCTGAGAATTTAAAAAAAAATAGTTAAAATTCTAAAACCGCTTTAGAATTTGGTTATGTTTTGGGACGAGAAAAAAAGAGAGAAAATAAAACTTACCGATTTGCCGCATGGTTTACAAAATGATCCATCTCCTTCTACAGAAAGTTCCGAATAATGTGCGATCCATAGCCTTAATTTAGATGTCATCTTTTCACACAAATGTCTAAAACGTTTTAGAAGGTGTTCTTTGCTTTTCGGTATACCCAACAAAACTAAACTAGGATATAGCAATTTGTGACTAAACTCTGATACAGTAACCGACTGTACAACTGATAATAAACTAATAAAGCTTAGGGATTTCCAAATAGTTAACCCTCAAGTCTCGATCAGGTACATTTTCCTAGAAATCTGTTATATAAACAAACCATTGATATTTTATTATTGACCCAAAATTTTATTATAGAATGGTTTAGTAATAGAATAATGTCATGGGTAGTACCATGAAATTTTAAAAAAAGGCACAAATAGGCGGAATTTACGAAAAAAGGCAAAAAGTGCAAAAAACAATTATAATAGGCAAAATAGAATGCATTTTGCCTATAATCCGAGCTTTAGTTATATGTTTGTAATGGCAGATTGAATAGATGGGGTGAAAATAGTCATATGTAGAATTATGGGGGTGGGTTATCAGTGGATGATGATATCAGTAATTTATATGTATGTTATGGATAGATGAATATGGTTTGATAGGTGAAGATAAAAAGAAGATTATTGTGGATTTTCCCAAATCAATTATAAGGGTGAATGTGAACATGTGAACGAAGCAGTAAAGGGGGTGGAAAGTAATATTAAAAATGTGTTAAGAAAACAGTTGTCGATGGAGCGGTTGGAAGTTCCGATTGAACGAAACATGGCGGTTAACACCGTTCGGACTTTTTTGTTTTTCTTTGATTATTTCTAGCTCCTTGTACAAGTCCAATTTTAAGAAGTCTTTCTGTGGGATGTTGTGAAGTAGAGAGACTTCATCTGGGATATTCAAAGTATGATTTTTTATGTTTAAGATATTGAGAAAAGGTAGAGGTGTTCTCTCTTTTGGTGAGTTCAAGAGAGCGAGAAGCAAGTGATCTACAAGTTATTCCTATGTAATTAGCATCACAGTCAGAACATTGTAGTCTATAAACACCACTACGATTCATGTAGTTGATACTATCTTTGGAACTGGATAGAGATTGTATTAAATTATCGGATACTTTAAAAGAAATTTGGATGTTATCTACTGATCTTTTGATAATATTTTCAATATCCCCAGATAACCGATCTTGGTGGAAAGGTATAGAAGCATAAGTAGGTTTGGTTATCAAATCCCTAGGGAACGCAGCATGTCTTAAGACCTTAAGCTGTCTATATACTAAAAGGGGTAGTTCCCTGGGTTGGCTGTATACCTTATAGTTAAACAAACTGGAACATGAAGTAAAACCACTTCTATGTAAAAGGTATATTTACTAAAATTTTTAAAAATCCCAATGGATTGAATAAAATGTGTTCATCAGAACGTTTTTGAACCTACCAGTCCATCATCAGTGAATCTAAAATCAAATAAGTAATCCCACTATTAAAATTGAAAAGATGGTTGAAATTTTGAAAGTTAAAAAAGTGTGGTTATGATTACTTACTTGAATACTTGCAAAATAGCCCCAGAACCAAACAATGGTTGTGATTATAAACCAATGTACATTGTGTTAAAATAATATTTTAAAGGCTAAACAAACGCCGATGTTCATGGATATAACCTTTGGGAACATGGTGATACTCTACCCGAGGACCCAATCAACCATTTTAGGTCAACGATGACTACCAAGTGTCAAAGGTTTTAAGGAAATGCTTGATGTGACATTGACAGTTGAGGAAGAAGGTAGTCAATTTTCAAAAGAATTTAAAACAAAAGTCATGATCAAAAACGATGATATGGTAAAGATTTTAATATCTGAAATTGTCTGTTATTTAAATCTCTTGTTTTTTTAAAAATGTATTTTACAAAATAAAAATAAAAACAAAAACAAAAACTTCAACAAATAGAGAACTTAAGTTACTTCAACAATCCGCTTTCTCATTATCTTCCACAACTACTCCAATTTATGCCTCCTTACCGTTTAATAACTCAAAATTATCTGAAAGGGTCAAACAAATCATTTCTAATTTTTGGGACAACATCAAAATTTCATTTAAAATCAATAACACCCTCAACAAAAGCTTAACTAACACCAAAGACCCTATCCATTACATGAGCCATAGTGGGGTATACAGACTCTCTTGTTCAGACTGCGATGCTACCTACATTGGTAGAACTTACAGATCCCTTTCCACCCGATCGGCAAAACAGAGTAAGAGAGATACCACTTCAGCCTTTTTGCCACCATTTAAAAGTCAATAAACATGAACTTAAGATTCCTGATGGTGTCCTGTTGATACACAATATACAACAAAAAATACACTCTGTTTAGACTTATACGAGGATTTGGAAATTGTCAAGGACCATAAGAAAAGTCCCAACTGTGTCAATCGGCAAACATCCCTTAACCGCAATTTTGTTCCCATTCGCCGTCAATTATTCTCATAATTCCTATTACTTTGCTATAACTTTCTCTTCTTCTATCCTATTCGCTATCTTCTTTAACCTATTCACCCCTTTTCAACTATCTTCTTCCTTCCCTCACTGTTTCTAAACTCCTTTACACACACTCATAATTCATTTCTTCATTCAGTTCAACCCTCATACCCAATTTTTCGCTCAATACTTGTCTTTCCCTCATTTCACCTAGGCTTTGACCCTACATCACATTCCTTTTCTTTTTGTTTTTGGCCTCTTCCAAATATATTTTACCTCCACACCTAACATTCCAACACTTTATTTCAGATCTCACATATAAACTCAGTCATTATTGCAATTAAATTATAACAATATCCACTCTCTTAATTTTGTTTTGCTAATTATATTTTATTCATTACACCTGTTTTCTATATTAATTTAACCTTAATTTTATTTTGTATCAACTGGGCTCACCTATAATCCTACCTATCACCTAATTTATCTTCAGTTTTACATATTCACCATTTTGTCACAAGAATTTTCTCAATTTTATAAAAAATGTTTCATAATAATTGCATTTCCTTAATCATACATTTCCTACTATCAGATTGACTATATCTTAACTTCAATTTATTTATTTTTAACTTTTTCACCTACATTCATATAAAAATTTCCCTTCTACATATACAACCACCAATACAATATTATTATACATTATGTTGCTGACATAGTAATTTCTTTGTATAATAATATCCCAATTCAAAATTTAAAAACCACATTCTTATTTATTTTTATTTCTATCATTACTACTAATAATCTCACTTTCTTCATCTTGATTAATTTGATCAGTTTAATTTGATTTTATATAGTCAATTTGTAGTTACAGTTAAAAATAATTTTTATTTTGTAAAACATATTTTTCAAAAACAATAGATTTAAATAACAGATATTTTCAGATATTAAAATCTTTAAATATCATTATTTTGGATCATGACTTTTGTTTTAAATTCTTTTGAAAATCGACTACCTTCTTCCTCAACTGTCAATGTCACATCAAGCATTTCCTTAAAACCTTTGACACATGGTAGTCATCGTTGACCTAAGATGGTTGATTGGGTCCTCGGGTACAGTATCCAGAGATATGTAAAGAAAATAGATGTGGGCCCGGATTACGTACACTCGATACGCATCGTATCCGCCATGTTTTCCCATAGCGCCTTACGGGAAAACATGGCGGATACGATGCGTATCGAGTGTACGTAATCCCTATGCTGGCTAGTCATATGCTACTCAATGCATCGGGGTGTAACGCCGATATCAAGTACGGTGGTTTAGCTATCTTTGTCTGTCGTGCGAGTGTGAGCGTATCTACCAAGAGGTGGGAGTAACGGAACGACAGTGACACACAGGCGGCGGCCATCATATGCTAGAGAGAGAAAGTTAAGCGCCGGTAGAGAGAGATGGATAGACCACCGACCAGAACTGCTCCGCGTTACGCTATTTTTTCAAGTTGGCCAAATCTATGAGTATAAGATCTTTGACAGTATCACCATGTTCCCAGAGGTTTTATCCATGAACATCGGCGTTTAGCCTTTAAAATATTATTTTAACACAATGTAGATTGATTTATAATCACAACCATTGTTTGGTTCTGGGGTTATTTTGCAAGTATTCAAGTAAGTAATCATAACCCCACTTTTCTAACTTTCAGAATTTCAACCATCTTTTCAATTTTAATAGTGGGATTACTTATTTGATTTTAGATTCACTGATGATGGACCGATCGGTTCGAAAACGTTCTGATGAACACATTTTATTCACTCCATTGGGATTTTTAAAAATTTTAGTAAATATACGTTTTATATAGAAGTGATTTTACTTCATGTTCCAGTTTGTTTTACATTATATCTTTTAGCTGATTTACTTTTATGATGATTTACTTTTATGAATAAGCTTGTCTATGATGTGTGGATCGTAATAGTTACTGAATACTATTTGACGAAGTATATTTAATTCTTTATTGTAATTGGATTGTGATAATGGAATGTTTTCAAGACGGTGTATGTAAATGTGAAAGTCGTCAAATTTGTGTGACATGGGTGGTGAGAAGATAGTGGTATGACATGGTCAGTCTGTTTCGGTTTCCTAAAGATACTGAAATCGAAGTGGTCATTTAATTGATAATAGTAAGGTCAAGAAAATTAATTGATTGTGATTACTCTAATTCCATGGTGAATTTATTATTGGGGTGGATTTGATTGATTTTAGAAAGTAATAAATCAGCTGTATTCGAGTTACCTGAGATGATTAGTAAACAATAATCCACATAACGATACCAACGGAGAATTTCAGGATTTTTCATGGTATATACGAATTCTAAATAATCCATGAAAATCTCAACTAGGAAAGGAGATAGGCAACTACCCATGGCTAAACCATCAGTTTGTCTATAATATTGTTATTTACAAAGAAGTCTTGAACTAGACAAAATTGCAATAATTTAATAATTAAATTGATGAAAGAAGTGGTAATGGAACTTAACTCTTAGAAGAGAGTGTACCAGATTAATAAATTTTTTTGTTTTGGGACTGAAGTAAAAATATTGCTAACATCAAATGAAAGCATGGTAATGTTTGTGCGAAGCTGGATTTGTTGGAGATTGTTGACAATATGACTTGTGTTTTTGACTGAGAATCGAGGGGTGAAGTTCGTCATGTTTTTAATAAGATTGAGTATAAATTTTGCAAGAATGAAAATAGGAGTGTTTATGAAGCTAACAACTGGACAAATAGGGATTCTCTCTTTATGTATCTTAGGTAAATCATACAGTCCTGGGGTTAGAGGATTGCTGGGTATTTTATCGTAAGGTTCGACTTGTTTAGAAAAAAAATCGGCAAACGGTTTGAAGTTTAAAACTTCACCCCTCGATTCTCAGTCAAAAGCACAAGTCATCTTGTCAACAAACTCCAAGAAATCCAGCTTCGCCGAAACATTATCGCTTTCATTTGATGTTAGCAATCCTTTTACTTCAGTTCCAAAACAAGAAACTATTAATCTGGTACACTCTCTTCTAAGAGTAAGTTCCATTACCACTTCTACCACCAATTCAATTACTCAATTATTGCAATTTTGTCTACCTCAAGACTTCTTTGTATTCAGCAATAAATATTATAGACAACCTGATGGTTTAGCCATGGGTAGTTGCCTATCTCCTCTCCTAGCTGACATTTTCATGGGTCATTTAGAATCCGTACATATCATGAAAAATCCTGAAATTCTCCATTGGTATCGTTATGTTGATGATTGTTTACTCATCATCTCAAGTAGCTCAAATACAGCTGATTTATTACTTTCTAAAATCAATCAAATTAACCCCAATATTAAATTCACCGTGGAATTAGAGTCATCCCAATCAATTAATTTTCTTGACTTCACTATTACCAGATTAAATGACCACTTCGATTTCAGTATCTTTAGGAAACCGACACAGACTGACTATGCCATACCACTATCTTATAACCATTCCATGTCCCACAAATTTGCCGCCTTTCACAGTTACATACACGGTCTTGAAACCATTACCTTATCACAATCCAATTACAATAAAGAATTAAATATACTTCGTCAAATAGCCTTCAGTAACTGTTACGATCCACACATCATAGACAAGCTCATTCATAACAGACAGCTTAAGGTCTTAAGACATGCTGCGTTCCCTAGGATTTGACAACTAAACCTACTTATGCTTCTATACCTTTCCATCAAGATAGGCTATCTGGGGATATTGCAAATATTATCAAAAGATCAGTAGATAACATCCAAATTTCTTTTAAAATATCCAATAATTTAGGACAGTCTCTATCCAATTACAAAGATAGTATCAACTACATGAATCGTAGTGGTGTTTATAGACTACAATGTTCTGACTGTGATGCTACTTACATAGGAAGAACTTGTAGATCACTTGCTTCTCGCTCTCTTGAACACACCAAAAGAGAGAACAGCTCTACCTTTTCTCAACATATTAAACATAAAAACCATACTTTGGATATCCCCGATGATGTCTCTCTACTTCACAACATCCCACAGAAAGACTTCTTAGAATTGGAGTTGTACGAACCTAGAAATAATCAAAGGAAAACAAAAAAGTCCGAACTGTGTCAACCGCCATGTTTCGCGCAATAGGGACTTCCAACCACTCCATCGACAACTGTTTTCTTAACACATTTACAATATAACTTTCCACTCCTTTTACTGCTTCGTTCACATGTTCACATTCACACTTATAATTGATTTGGTACAATCCACAATAATTTTCTTTTCATCTTCACTCATCAAACCATTTCCATCTATCCATAACATACATATAAATTACTGATATCATCATCCACACATATCCACATTATCTAAATTTTCATCTTTATACAACCCACCCCCATATTTCCACATATGACTATTCTCACCCCAACTATTCAATCTGTCATTGCCAACATATAATACTCCTCTATATTAAAACCAAATCAAAAAGTCTCATTTTCTTTCTGGGTCCCGTTAATGTTTCATTCTCATTAATTTCCTCACAGACATCTCGTACCCATTCTCTCCTCCCCCTATTGTCAACTTCATCTTATGATGCTTTGGTTTTAAACCCTTAGGGATCCGGGCAGCCTGCGGGGTCCTTAGGAATTATTCACCTAAGTCTGACCTTGTTTTTTAATGATATATGCCCCTAGATTTTTTAAGACATTTTTACACTTCAGTCACCCCTACTGTGACCTCTTTTTAAACTTACACAAATTCCAATAGCTGCCAATAAGTTAAATAAATTCGATAACTTTAAATCAACACAAAATTGCTTTTCTTAATCCTGGGTCTTTTGACAATAGGGTTTGATATTGACTGCGTTCACCAGATGCAAACACATTCACAAATGTTTGCGCTTTGATTCTAAACTTGTTGACAGCGAACTGAACGGTTGGTTGTTTAGGTTAAAATTTGACATTTTGCTTGCTTGGTTTGAACGTAACCTAAAATAAATTTTCTCAATAAATACGTTTTTGAATTTATTTTTTTTATTAAAGGAAAAAAGAAAATTTATTTAATAGATAATAACGCAGCAGAATGTCTTCGGTAGCCTTTATTTTATATACAGGGTGCGCCAAACCTCTGGTCTTCTTTGATTACGGCTAAACTATGAGGTATACAAAAAAATGTTTATAACAAAACTAATGTGTATCAAAGAGGTCTATAATTTAAAATTATTTTGAATTATACAGGGTGAGTCAGAACGACGGTATTAACCAAAGTTGTATTATTTTAAATGGAACACCCTGTATATTAAATCATTTTTGAATATATTATTTAAAAATATGAAATATTTGTATAAGGTCTTATAGACCTAAAGTTAATAATTTTCGAAATATTTACATTTTTATTGAGAAAAATGGTAATATTTATAGGGCTGTGGATTATGTTTCCAAGGAAATAAAAATTTAGGTGATAGGTCAAAGTTTTTAAAATATAGTGTTATTTTTAAATAATTTAATATTTTTTACTTTTAGCCATAAAATATACAGTGTGATCACTATTTGCAAATACAAAATTTTCTCATTTTTTTTAAATGGGACACCCTATATATTAATTTTGAGTTTTGTAGTAAATATTACAACCTTTCTTTTGGTATAAGGTTGTATGTACCTAGCATGTTTCGTTTTGTAGATATTTTTAAAAATTTATAAATTTTACGTTTTTGGGGATTTTTTATTTAAAAATTTTTTTGCAAAAAAATAATTATAATCTGGTTTTAGAAACATACACTAAAATATAAAATATGAAAATAAAAACGTAATTAAAGATTAAAATAAATCGTATGCTAGTACAATTGAATTGAATTTAATAACATTAAATTATTTTACAAAAAATATTTTACCATATTAATGAATGCATAAATTAGTTACTAAATTAAATAAACAACCAAATTTTAAATCAACCGTAGTAATTTTTCTACTACAGCAACTTTCCTGTACCAAATTAATTGTTAGTTAAATTGTATTTAGTTAAACTTTTAATTTACCTTTTCAATTTACTTACATACATCTTGAGAATATAAAAATTATTATAAAGTATGCTTTGAAACAAATGAATGTTAAACGTATCAGCCAAATTATTTATTAACCCATTTAGCGCCAAAGGTGCGAAAACGCACCATTTTTTTGTAAAATTTTTTTTTGGCAATTCGTTAATTTTTTTTTAATCTTTGTATTTTTTAAGCAACCAGAAGATATAAGTGTAACTAAATTTAATTTTGTTTAATTTCCAAACTCATGCTTTCATCACAAAAATATTTTCTAAATGTCCGACATTTTCAATCCTTCGACGCAACTTTATTTTTACTGTAGTAATTTTATCGGCATAACACTTTTGTGGTCAAATAAATTAAAACATTATTTTTTTAACCTATTTGTACACCAATTGTTATAAAAATACAAAAAAAATAATTTCTGAGTCATCAAATCTCGTGTTTGAAAATAATGGTTCGATAACGAACCATTGGCGGAAGTCGACATATAATCCTGTCTGATCAGGAATAAGTTCAAGGTGATGCACAGGCAGTAATTTGTTGGGATATTTCTTTATTATGTGTAAAAACACGTATCCACTATGCTTTCACACCGAGCTCCTGCAATTGCTCCACATAGTGCCCATAGTGGACACGTTTGGCGCTCCCGGGCTGTGCAATTTTGCGCACTCTGCCTCGGCGCTCCAATCTGGGGCGGTTAATATGTAAGGGAGCGCATACCGTATCGATTGGAGCAGTTGCAGGGAGCGCGGAGCGCAAGAAGTTCGTGAACATAGTGGATGGTTGGCGCTCTCGGACGATGCAACAGTGCGCCAAAGACCGTGCGGCAGTGCCTCGGTGGTCCAATATTACGAACATAGTGGATACGTACCTTTAGAAAGACGGGTATTCTGGTATTCAGTTTTGTTATAATCTAGGGTGGGGGAGGGGGGGGGGGCTCCATAAGGGAGGATGTGTAGTGTTGTAGACAGTAGACAATATGTCGATTCGTCGAATTTATGCAACTGGCACAGTGCAAGATACAGGATTGGAAAGTGTAAACTTCAAATATCTAAAATAATTTCTAAAAAGGATAGAGGGCCGTTCGACTTCATTTTTGACAAAGAAGCTGAAGAAGGTGTAGGCAATGTTCTAACCATATTATTTTTGTTTATGAAAACTTCCAGGTCCATTTACACTCTAAATGTTTTGAGACTTTTCACAACAAATAAAATTGTGTATTTCAATTTTTATATCTCAT
This sequence comes from Diabrotica virgifera virgifera, assembly GCF_917563875.1. NCBI lineage: Eukaryota > Metazoa > Arthropoda > Insecta > Coleoptera > Chrysomelidae > Diabrotica > Diabrotica virgifera. The sequence continues at coordinate 124,011,024 of NC_065449.1, forward strand.
TTCCGCCAAAGGTTCGAAAACGAACCATTTTGTTGTTGTGACACCTGCCATTATCAAAGTGTAAAAAAATTTTTTTACGAATGTTTAAGTGTATTTTACTCTAGTTAATCAAATATATTACATATTATTGCAGTATTTCTTTGCTTGGCGGTTAATGGGATAATATAAATAGTATTTACTGGTGTCACAAAAACTGGTAATACTTTTGTAGTTGAAATTTTTGTAACAATTTTTTATATTTTAAATTTTAATTTTTTAACCGAAGATTTTTGGATATGACATTTGTTTTGGGCGAAACCATTAGAAATTATTACCAGCTTTTTTGACACGAGTAGGTACATAGATACTATTTACTTCTTAATATACTTCCATAACGTTCATTTGTTTCAAAGCATACTTTATACTTTTTAAGATGTAGGTAAATTAAAAAGTTATTAACTGATCTTACTCGTAAATACAATATAACTAACAATTAATTTGGTACAGGAAAGTTGCTGCGGTAGAAGAATTACTACGATTGATTTAAAATGTGGTTGTTTATTTAATTTAGTAACTAATTTATGTATTCATTAATATGGTAAAAAATTTTTTGTAAAATAATTTAAAGTTATTAAATTCAATTGAATTGTACTAGCATACGATTTATTTTAATCTTTAATTACGTTTTTATTTTCATATTTTATATTTTAGTGTATGTTTCTAAAACCAGACTATAATTATTTTTTTTGCAAAAAAATTTTTAAATAAAAAATCCCCAAAAACGTAAAATCTATAGGTTTTTAAAATATCTACAAAACGAAACATGCTAGGTACATACAACCTTATACCAAAAGAAAGGTTGTAACATTTACTACAAAACGCAAAACTAATATACAGGGTGTCCCATTTAAAAAAATGAGAAAATTTTGTATTTGCAAATAGTGATCACACTGTATATTTTATGGCTAAAAGTAAAAAATATTAAATTATTTAAAAATAACATTATATTTTAAAAACTTTGACCTATCACCTAAATTTTTATTTCCTTGGAAACATAATCCACAACCCTATAAATATTACCAGTTTTCTCAATAAAAATGTAAATATTTCGAAAATTATTAACTTTAGGCCTATAAGACCTTATACAAATTTTTCATATTTTTAAATAATATATTTAAAAATGATTTAATATACAGGGTGTTCCATTTAAAAAAATAAAACTTTGGTTCATACCGTCGTTCTGACTCACCCTGTATAATTGAAAATAATTTTAAATTATAGACCTCTTTGATACACATTGGTTTTGTTATAAACATTTTTTTGTATATCTCATAGTTTAGCCGTAATCAAAGAAGACCAGAGGTTTGGCGCACCCTGTATAAAACCCTTATCAATATATTTTACAATATATACAATTTAAATTCCCGCCTTATTTCAACACGTTTGCAAAGTTCAACTTAAATATCTTATGTTTGCAAAAATGGCGACCGCTTTCCAAACATGTTTGACGTTAGCAAGTCGTTCAGAACCATAAAGCGCAAACTGATTGCCAACGTTTGCATCTGGTGAACGCGCCCAATAATAGTTGTAGTTTTCCAATAAAAATTTGTGTAATGTGGTTTGCCTACCACCTTCATTGACCATATACGTGATAACATTTGTATAACTACAACATCTAGTTTATTTTATTTTAATTGTTTATTTATCACAGTGGAGTGAATGTTGTTACATATCTTAATTTAACAAGCTGTACACCATAGCCTTCAAATATGACAGGTTAAATTTTCAACTTCCTGTGGAACTGTCACTTCTGTCATATCATCGTTTAGGAGTCCTCATGTCATCGTCATTTTCTGCCATACTGTCATCATGTAAACAAGTCAAACTAGACCTCAGTGCCCAGAGCACTTAAAATAGAATTCTACTGTGGTGACGTCACAAAATAGAATTTCATTATGGGAGAATCGACCGACGGTTGCTAGGCAACTTGACGTCACTAAAATAGAATTCTATTTTGCGTGGTCCCACTGCAGATGTTACCTAGAGCATATACCATATTACATGGAATATTTTGAACATCCATGCTTAAGTTCGCATATTTCATCTATGTTTCCTTGGTGGATTACTTTTAAAGGGTTTTTACCCACATATTTTTATAATATTGTATTTTGGTGGTTAGCATGTTAGATCACGTGAGTATAACCTACAACGTTTCTTAACCGTAGTCAAAATTTTAAAAACCTTTGCATTATTTTTTCAGGTTATATTCATTTTAGGTAATCACTGATAATGATTGGTCAACCAATCGAAAACTAGTTCTGTGATGTATCCCTTATAATCCAATATAACTCTTATACAATATACATACGTTATAAATTTTAATAGACACAAAACGAATAATGCGCTAATGTTACTGTCACTTAAAGTAATAAACGTCAAAAGTTATTAGTAAACAAGGTAAAAACATAAAGAATATACTGACGCATTACAACTAAAAATCCTTTAACATATTTTCGATGTTAATTATAATTATTAATAGAAAGAAGTACAATAATAATTAGTGTAATAAATAAACAATTTTAAGTAATTTTAATTGCAGTCTGTGATTCATTAAGAATGTCCAATCTCTGCGATGTAGATTCTAGACCTCAAAATATTAAGATTTAACCCAAATCACTTATATAAAATGTGCCTCGTTACTGAGTTACAGGGTGTTCCATTTAAAAATTTAATAACCATTTTTACCCAGTACTTTAAAACTATTTGACATATCTTTGTCATACTTTGCAGAAAGTGTAATTGCCGTACACCCTACTAAATTATGATAAACAAACGTTTCTGGCTACTACCAGAGGCGTACGACAGGGGACAGTGCATGGTTTACCCTTCCCAAATTCTACGCCACTGGCGAAATTACTATTTTAGCACAATATTTCGATTTTACAATACTTTCCATGTAAATAATATACTCTTCATTCGTAACGTTAAGGTCATTAGTTTTCGAGATATTGGAAGTTCAAAATGAAACTTTACAGTTATTTTGATTAATGTATTGTGCCCCTTCATTTTTAACTTCAAATATCTCGAAAATTGATGACTTTATCGATACGAATGAAGAGTATATTATTTGCATAGAAAGTATTGGAGAATCTAAAAATTATACTAAAATGGCAATTCCATCAGTGGCGTAGAATTTGGGAAGGTTCAACCATTCATTTTCCCCTGTACGCCTCTGGTAATAACCAGAAACGTTGATTTAACATAAATTAGTAAGGTGTGCAGTACCTACACTTTTTGGCAAGTATGATACGACGATTTCAAATTCTTTTAAAGTACTGGGTATAAATAATTTTTAAATTTTTAAATCAAACATCCCTATTACATAAATATTAATTATTTGCATCCAGTATTTAAAAAGTATTTGACATATCCTTATCATACTTAGCAGATAGTGTAGATATTGTACAACCTACTAAAATATGTTAAATAAAACTTTCTGGTTAGTACCAGAGGCGTACGACATGGGAAAGTGAATGGTTGACCCTTCCCACATTCTACGCCACTACGCCACTGGCGGAATTACTATTTTATTGCAATTTTTCGATTCTCCAATACTTTCTATGCAAATGGTTGACCCTTCCCACATTCTACGCCACTACGCCACTGGCGGAATTACTATTTTATTGCAATTTTTCGATTCTCCAATACTTTCTATGCAAATAATATACTTTTCATTCGTACCGATACAATCATTAGTTTTCGAGATATTTAAAGTTAAAAATGAAGGAGCACAATATATTAATCAAAATAGCTATGCCGTTTTATTTTCAACTTCAAATATCTCGAAAACTAACGACTTTAACGTTACGAATGAAGGGTATATTACTTACATAGAAAGTATTGTAAAATCAAAATTTTGTGCTAAAATAGCAATTTTGCCAGTGGCGTAGAATTTGGGAAAGGTCAACCATTCACTTTCCCCTGTCGTACGCCTCTGGTAGTAGCCAGAAAAGTTTATTTATCATAATTAAGTTGGATGTATAGTACCTATATTTTCTGCCAAGTATGACAAGGATATATCAAATAGTTTTAAAGCCCTGGGTAAAAATTTAATAAATTTTTAAATAAAACACCCTGTAACTCAGTAACGAGCCACATTTTATTTAAATGATTTGGGTTAAATCTTAATATTTTGAGGTCTAGAATCTACATCTCAAAGATTGGACATTCTTAATGAATTACCCTGTATACGACTAATATATTAAAAGTGACATGCACCACTTAAACCTAACTTCAGCCCTTGAGTAATGAACTATTACTCATGGGTAAAGTAATGGGTGTTATTATCTATTCAAAAATAGTGAATAATATAATTATACCTCTAATGAAATTATATTGATAAAAAACATATTCAATTTTAGTTTTAATTTAAAAAAAAGATACATTTTTGCAACTGAAACCATGCCGTTACACACTTAAGTGAATATATGTAAATTGGAAATATTCAAAATAACTCATATTTTACGTTACTATTTTAATAGTACATGAATTTACTTCAAGTTTTTCCACTTATTTGTAAGTTTTTTTATGTTTATGTATATTTGTTCCCTATACGGTGCATTCGTAAAGTGTGGGAACGGTCTATTATCTCATGATTTAATTATTTTTAGAGTTAAAGCTCTGACAGGTCGATTTTTATTTTTAAATTTTGACTTTTTTACGTATATCCCATAATAGTGACGTTATCGATTTGGGCGTGATGACGTCATCGATGATTTTTTTAAATGGGAATAGGGGTCGTGTGTTAGCTCATTTAAAAGATGATTTAATTCTCTATTCAGTAATATAAATACTAACATCATTACTTATACAGGGTGACCAAAAAATCATTTTTTAATTAAATTAATTGACGCAAAAAGAAGAATGTATGTAATTTATTTAACTCAAAATATATTTGACTGGTGCCAGAAGATGTAAAAATGTTTATTTCATAAATAAACATTGCTTTTCGCTTAAATTAAATGTTCAAACTGCTAAGAGGCAGGTGGGTGGCTGTTTGACATTTAATATTATGCGAAAAGCAATGTTTATTTATGACATAAACGTTTTTTTTACATCTTCTGGCACAAGTGAAATATAATTTGAGTTAAATAAATTACATGCATTCTTCTTTTTGCGTCAATTGATTTAATATAAAATGATTTTTGGCCACACTGTATAAGTAATGATGTTAGTGTTTATATTACTGAATAGAGAATTAAATCACCCTTCAAATAAGCTACCTCACGACACCTATTCCGATTTAAAAAAATCTCGATGACGTCATCACACCCAAATCTATGACGTCACTATTATGGGATAGACGTTAAAAAATCAAAATTTAAAAATAAAAATCGACCTTTCAGAGCTCTAACTCTAAAAATAATTAAGTCGGGAGATAATAGACCGTTTCCACACTTTACGAATGCACTGTATATTATATCCATCTTAGGTCCGGTTTCACCAACAACAAATAAATCAATGAATAATTATTCGTCGAATAAATTTTTTTAGACGTTCAAGTTTATATTTTGTTTCAATATAATTTTGATAAATTAAAGTTAAACTGGCGAATTTACTTTCTTCTAAATATTTACAGACAGATTAACTTGCCAATTTACTCGAAGAGTAAATATTTTTTTGATAAATAAATAAAATAAGTTTTATTTGACGTTAGTAAAATGGGAAAATGTCAGTTTATTGGTCGAATAACTTTAATCATAGAATAAACTAGTATTTGTCGTTGGTGAAACCGGCCATTGGGCACTGTGGTAAATCCATTAATAATAGACAATATTTTAAACGTGAAGTATAAAAATGGTCTTTCTGTCGCTAGTGCTAAACTATAAATACCAACTTTACTTGGTTTAAGTTTCATTTAACCATCTCGCATCGCCTAAAATGAAAAGCAGTGACATAACCTAGTCCATAGTCCATTTTATTAATATATACTTACTCTCTTGATAGGCCCAAATACTTGGATATCATTAATACATATTCAGATTTAATAAATCTAATAAACGTTTCTAAATACCTCTAGATAGTAAATATATCCAAAATAAAACTATTGTGGTAAAAACAATTATTTTAAACAGGGTGAAGATCAAACTCCGGATGAACATATAGAAATGTCAGCTAATGCAACAATCCCCACTGAGCAAACTAGAGAAGATACTATTTATGGCGACATCCAACAAGACACTGAACAGTTTACTGAAACTGTTACTTCAGTTGCAAACGAACTTCTTTTAGATGACACAACAGAATCTAAAGCTGTATATGTCGATCAATCAGCCTATGCTACTGAAGAGAACTTAAAACCTCAATGGGAAACTAAAAATAAGAAAGATGGGAAGCGCGGAATGACAAAAAGGCAAGCGTTTGAAGGTAGTTAGTTTGACGTTACTTCATTCTATACAATTTACATATTTAATTATTGTTTGGTTAGTACTACGTGAATAATCAGTATAGGGTAAATGCTAGTTATTGGCCACTTAAGCATTGGAGTTTGATAAATGTTTAAGGCACTAATTTTTATTGAAAACCTTATATTTAAATAATACAATAAATACACACACCCAAACTTATATGGAATCATCTGATATTTTTTATTATTTCGGGCGTATTTAAAAAAAGAACACACGGAGTCAAACAATATTTATTTTAAAGCAATTTAATAACAAGTACATAACAATTAAATAAAACAATAAATATTTAACAAACAAATTGGATCTAGTTGTTTTACAGTCAATAGCATAAACAATGTCAATGTAAAATGGATAATGTTTAAATTGTTTTTATTTATTTTTTTGTTTTTCGTGGTAGTCAGTGTTATCACCTCTAGTCCTTATGCAAGCTTCAATTTGCATGGGCACGCTTCTAATCAAATTATCAACATTTTGTTGTGGTAGGTTGCTCCATCCTTCAAGAGCAGCTTGTACTAGCCGTGCGGTGTTTTGTGGATTATCCCTGCGAGCTCTAAATTTTCTTTTAGGCATATCCCACAAATACTCTATAGGGTTAAGCTCGGGTGAGCAAGCAGGCCACTCCAAATAAGGGATACCTTCTGCTTCAATGATGTCTCTATTCAATCTAACGGTATATGGAGGTCCATTATCATGCAAGAAAATTAAATTTTCTCCCGTTGCACCTTTCCAGAGCCTAACTACAAGTTATCAATATACCTGTGAGCACTTAAAGTTGATTGGATGAAAATTAAAGGAGTTTTTTTACGGATCACAATTCCTCTTCAGAACATTACACTTCCCTTTGTATATTTGTGAACAGAACTGACAGTTTTCGTTCTTGCTTGTCTTCCTCGACCTCTAAGTACACGATTTCGTGGGTCATCTAATTTTACACAGATCCTGACTTTTTCTGAAAATAGCACATTTTTTCAATTCCCAAATTTCCAGTTTTGGTGGTGAAGACACCAATTTAGGCGATCAGTCTTGAGCTGCCTGGATAACTCGGGAACCCATAACTGTTTCCTGCTGTTTAGTTCTTTACACGAACTCTTCTTCTTATCGTTTCAACTGAGTTATACCTGTAGCTCCCAAAAGCTGCCTTTGGAGCTACAGTTGAGAAATGGTTGAGTGTCTTCCTGTTGATTAGAAAATTAAACGATCATGGTGAGCCGCTATTACTTTTTGGTGACTTTCCCTTGCTTTATTTTTGAGCTGTCTTAGTCCTGTTACCTAGCATAGGTTTTGGACAAAACTCCCTGTGTTACGTCTAGCTCTACAGCTATGTCCCTCTGAGAACATTACTTGGTTCACAAGACCAATAATCTTTTCCGGTTGTAAGTTTTATAACCCCACATGACGCATATTTTCGTTTTTGGACGCAAAAGTTAGTTTATTTATTTTCGTTCAATTTGCAACTCGAGCAAATAACCTATACCGTACCGAGCTGTACTATTTGATTGCCTTATAAATTTGTTTATTTTTAATAAAGACCTTTATTCTTCACAACAATAACAAGTTTTTTTTTTCAAAACTGTTTATTTTTTGGATCGACTCGGCTAATGACATTTGCGGTTTCTCCAAATATTCTATTCCACTCACAAAGCAAAAGTTGCTTTTGATAGAAGGAAGATTGTTTTGTAATTGTGTTTCACCTAAAACATCCTGACAATCTTTTAACGATTTGCTAGCAGTATCTTTAAGTTCCAATACGAAGCTTTTAAAATTTTCGAAATATTCGGCTTAGTATAAATCTGCATCTAACCATGTACCCCACCTAGTTAACACTGGTTCCGGTGGGAATGGAGTGTTAGGGAATCTTTCTCTAAAAAGTTGCACCCTTAAAGGAGCTTTAATGAACAATTTTTCCCATTTTTTATTAACTCATTTACAAGTGGAAATTGCAACCGTATAGTCACAGCAACGCCATTCAGGCCGTGTGCTAGACACGTACATCGAATTACATTTGGATAAAATGATAATAATATACAGTGTGGTGCAAATTAAAGGCATAATTTCGTTATTTAGTAAACTGGTGATTTTTAATGAAAAATCCCGAAACAGGTCAATTTTTATTTTTAAATTATGATATTTTGGCATATATCATACGAGTGACGTCATCCATCTGGGCGTGTTGACGTAATAGATGATTTTTTTTAAATAGAATATGGGTCTTGTGCTAGCTCATTGGAAAGGTAATTCAATTCTCTATTCAGCAATATAAATATTAACATGATTATTTATACAGGGTAGCCAAAAAATGGTTTTTGAATTAAATTAATTCACACAAAAATAAGAATGTATGTAATTTATTTAATTCAAAATACATTTTACCGCTGTCAGAAATTAGAAAATAATGTTTATTTCACAAATGAACATTGCTTTTCGTTTAAATTAAATGTTTAAACTTCCAACAGTCAGATGACTGGCGGGAGCTGGTTTTGACATTGAATGTAAGCTAAAAGCAATATTTTTTATTTGTGAAATAAACATTATTTGTTTGTTTTCCGGCACCAGTAAAATGTATTGTGAATTAAATCAATTACATACATTCTTCTTTTTTTTGCCATTAATTTAATTAAAAATTTTTTTGGACATCCTGCATAAATATGCTTATTAAAGTTTATATTACTGCATAGAGAATGAAATAACCTTTCAAATGAGCTAGAACACAACCCCTATTCTCAATTAAAAAATCATTGATGACGTCATCACGCCCAGATGGATGACGTCACTCGTATGATATACAGCGTGTGTACTTAAGTTGGAAACATATGGGAAACTGTTTTGTTATTAATTTTACGAAAAAAAGTTATTCTTTATAAAAAGTTCTGCATGTTCTAAAACCTAAGATTCATATATCAATTACTAATAAGATATCAATAATCAGATATCAAATTTTGTTAATATTAGACGAGGTATGTCAAAAAATATGAATTTCGTTCAAGGCTAAAGTTCCTTTATTCCTCTGAATATCGAAAATCCCTATTATGAAAAAAAAACTGTTGTTTGGAATTAAAAACTAAGATCAAATATGCAATTACATGCTTCTAATTGAAAAAAAAAATATTTTACAAATTTTTCTCAAATCTATGAATACCCAACATCGTTTTTATTTATTACAAATATGATAACTCTTTTATTATTCATTTTACCAAAAAAAAGTTATTCTTCATAAAAAGCTCAGCATGGTCTAAAATCTAAGATACGATAATGATATATAAACTTTTATTCATTTTATACGAGGTGTGTCAAAAAATATGAATTTCGCCCATGAGTATAGTACCTTTATATTTCACAATGTTTTAATTAGAAGGATATAATTGCACACTGAAACATAGTTTTTAGTTCTAAACAACTTTTTGTAATAACAATTTTCAATATTGTGAAAAACAAAGGTACTTTACCCCTGAGTGAAATTCATATTTTTTTACATACCTCGTATAAAATTAATAAAATGTGATATCTGATGGTTGCATCTTAGGTGCCAGGACACACAGAGCTGTTTTAAAACAATACCTTTTTTGTAAAGGTAATAATAAAAGAGTTATCATATGTGTAATAAATAAAAACGAAATTAAGTACCTATCTATAAATTTGAGAAAAATTTGGAAAATATTTGTTTTTTCAATTAAAAGCATGTAATTGCATATTTGATCTTAGTTTTTAATTCCAAACAACTTTTCCTAATAAGAATTTTGGATATTAAGAGAAATAAAGGTACATATTTACTTTACTCTTGAACAAAATTCATATTTTTTTCATACCTCGTATATTATTGATAAAATTTGACATCTGATGATTGAATCGTAGCTTCTAGAGTATGCAGAACTTTTTATGACAATTAAACTTTTTTCGTAAAATTAATAATAAACGCTGTATATGCCAAAATATCATAATTTAAAAATAAAAATCGACCTGTATCGGGATTTTTCCTTAAAATCGTCGATATATGAAATAACGAATTTATTCTTTTCATTTGCACCATACTGTATATACTATGTATAAAAAAAGCACAAAATAATCACAATAATTCAAAAAATACAAATTCTAAAAAAATCAAAAAAGCATACAAAAAATGTTGTCAAAATGACTTATTTTTGCATATTTCGTCCTGCTTGTATTATTTACCATAAGCATTATGCTTAGAAATCCGGACTCTAAGTATAAAATTCGTTGGGAAGTAGAAAAATATCCTCAATTTTATAATGCTCATTGTATATAAATTATACTAAAAGTGTAACAATGCCGTACTTTTTACAGATCGAAATAGCCGTTTTGGTTTTATAAAAAATGCATTCTTCCTGGTTGAAATGCAACAAAAAAGCTCACTTCTGTTGGAGTGAGAGTTAATTGGAAAATAAATTCCAACAGAAGTCAGGAAAAGAAAGACTAAAGTAACAAAATAACAGCAAGTATGAACAGACCAATGCAAACTGAATGTAGTTATGTTGTGCGTCGCAGTTTACTGTGTCTTCCCGGTGTTTCCCTGCATTCTAGCTTTCAGTGCTCTTTGTGCTAGCCTATCCTCTCCCATTCTTATCACATGTCCGGCCCATTGCAATTTTTGTATTCTAATGGAGTCTGACAGGGGTGCTTCCTTATAAAGTTGATAAAGTTCGTTGTTGTATCGACTTCTGAAGATCCCGTTTTCTCTCACAGGTCCTAGTATTCTCCTCAGTACTTTCCTTTCGGATGTGTCGAGTTTGGTTTTTGGATGTTTCTTTCAGGACCCAGGCTTCACTGCCATAGCCCGTTATTGGTCGAATTAAAGTTTTATAGATTCTCATCTTTGTATTTCGGTGGACACTTTTAGACCGAAATATATGGGAGAGGGCAAAATAAGCTCTGTTCTCTTCCGTATTTCTCCGTCTTCTGATCCGTCAGCATATATTTCTACTACCAGGTATGTAAACTTTTAACCGTTTCAATGTCATCTTCATATATAATGTTTTGTGGGACTATATCTCTTCTCGTCTAAGTCATTATTTTTGTTTTTTCTATGTTAATTTCCAGACCTAGCATTTTGTTTGTGTTTTTAACTCTGCGTATGTTTCCTGTTCTCCTGTTGAAGTTCTACTCATAATATTAATATAATCGGCGTAAGCGGCCAGTTGAACCGTTCGGTTGGAAAGTAGGTTTCCTCGTCCAGTTTTCATTTGCCTAACCGCATACTCCAGTGCCAGGTTAAACAATGTTGGGGCCAGCCCATCTCCCTGCTTTAGTCCCTGCGAAATTTTGAAAAAGTGTGTCCGGTGGTTTTGTATTCATACACATGCGTGAGTTTTATCCATTGTTGCTTTAATGAGTCTTATTAGCTTGTGTGGTATTGCCAATTCAACCAATATAGAGTATAGTTTGTTCCTTTTGACTGAGTCGTATGCCTGTTTGAAGTCTACAAACACGTTGTGAACATCAATATCGTGTTCCCATGATTTGCTCAAGATCTGTTTGACTGTAAATATTTGATCCAGTGTCGAATACTTGTCGGAAGCCCGTCTAATACTCTCCAATAATATTTTCTGCTAGTGGTTGGAGTCGCTGGTTTATAATATACGTGAGGACTTTATATGCTAAGATATTCCACGGTAGTATTTGCACTGAAGTTTGTCTCCTCTTTTATAGATCGGGCATACTATACTTTTCTTCCAGTCGTCGGATATTTTCTCTTCTTGCCATATGTCTTTGATGAGCGCGTGGATGTGACTTGCTAGGTGGTCGCCACCTACCTTATACAGTTTTGCTGTTATTTCGTCAACTCCCGGAGCTTTATTGTCCTAGAACAAAGCCCCCATAAATTTTTATGTACCTAAATATATTAAAAAAGAAGCCGCATCTCGATAAATACTGGCTTATGGAAAAAATACTACGAGGCAAAAAAGTTTTAAAAACGCTGGAAGGTACACAAAAGTTTGGGTGGGTTTAAGGGAACAAAACCCCCATAAAATTTTATGGGGTGGACAAATTTTACTATAATTTTGTTTTAAGATGTTCCTGCCATAGGAATAACACATGTGCATTTTCAATAAAAAATCTCTAATAGTTTTCGATATATTGAAAAACATCGATTTTCATTTTGTAACTTCAAAGAGCTGTAACTTTTTTTACGAGCACATTTGTACTAAGGTAAGTGAGGTTCAACCGAACTATTTTTGACCCCAGAATGGGTGGTAGAATTTATGACCAATCTATTTGGGACACCCTGTATAAAACACTTAATATTCCTTATAGTCTTTCCATACATTTCTTGACCACTTCCTTCCATTGTTTTCTGTCCAAAACTTTTTCTTTCCAGTTCACAATATTACTTTTTTGTAAATCTTCATATACGCTGTCTTTCCATCTCGTTCTTGGTCTATCTATTCTTCTTTTTTGTATTGGTTTACGTGATAGTATATTTTTGGCCTTTCCCATGTTTTCGATGTATCTCCTAAATATCCGATTCTCTGTGCTTTGATTGCCGTCGTTAGTTTAGGTTCGTTATATAGCTCTTCAAGTAAAATGAGTCGTTGATAATGGACCTCCTTATCTTAATCCTTCCTTTGTTTCAAAATTATTTTATTTATGCCGCATGCTATTTCGTTTGTGGTGTTATCCATATAGTCTAGAGAAATAAGGATATTCTCGGGACACTCAAAGATCCAGGTAGCTGACTAATTTGGTAGTTATTGCTTATTGCAGACCTATAGGCAGAAAGCCTACCTGTTTCCTGCCTAGAGTTCGCGTCCGTTTTTAATTATTAACAATTTAGTGCAAAAATCGCGATCTTTTCGATTTTTTTAATCTCATTCAAAAGCGAAATAGTTGATATAGAATTAGAAAATTTAATTTTATGGAACATTTAAAGACCCTCAAAATGCAGATTTTTGAAAGTTAAAAAGTTAATTTGTTGCTACGCAAACTACAAAATAAGGGAACCTTCAAATGAGGGAGAAAAGGGGGAACCTACAAATCCACCGATTTAAAATACCGAAAAAGCAATTTCAAATTAATACAATTTTCTGTATCTCCGGACGAACTGAATGGATTTTAATCTTTTTTAATATGTATGTAATTTCTACGTACATTATAAATATGCAATTTGTTTATAAATTTATTAATTAATAAACAGTCGAATTTATTTAAACAATTCTTGAAAAAAGATTTTTTTTTACAAAAACCTATTTTTTTTAATCATAGTATCATTAATGATTATAAAAAAAGTTAAAGTAGGTACACTTTAACCTTTAACTACCCACGCATCAAGTTAGAATATAACTACACGCGTGGCGTACTTTATACGCCACAAGAAAATACCCTTAGAAACAGCGGATTTGTTTTTTTTTTTTAAATACACTTAGTTGATTTTTGTAAATCTTATTCGACATCAGTGAATACTTGAAGTTCCTTCTCAGTAAGCCAATTGAGATTTATAACTGGAATCATGGAATGACTGGATTCCATGATAAATAAAATTACTAATAAAATATTTTTTGAAATGTGATTTTTTACAGGAGAAAAATATTGTTTATAAAGAAAAATATATTTTGTGCCATAATGACTAAAAAACGATTGAAATATGCACTTATATTGCTACTTATATTAATATAATCGTAGCGTATATGGTCCACCACCCGAAACAACAAATAATAAACTGTAAATTACGATCTTCCCAGAACGCCGATTATAACGAAACTAAAACCAAATTGTAAAGCACATTCCAGTGATAGGTTAGAGAGATAAACAAGGTCAAAAATAAAATTTTTAAATATATTTGCAGTAGAATTCTTATATCTGGCGTACAAATTACGCCAGTGCGTGTAGTTAAAGGTTAATAAATAAATTATTTTTATTAGATTATTACTTATTGAAGATAATTGATGTATTATAGTATACCTTAACTTTTTCTATGATTAATAATGATAGTATGATTAAAACATGGATTTTTGAGAAAAATTTATTTTTTCAAAAATTGTTTAAACAAATTAGACTGTTTGTTAATTAATAAATGTGTAGACAAATTTCATATTTGTAATGCATAGAAAAATTACATACAAATTAAAAAAAAAACACGATCAAAATATATTCAGTAGATCCCGAGATATAGAAAATGGTAGTAGTTTTTAGCTGCCTTTTTTAGTTTTTGAACTCGTGCATTTGTCGGCTCCCAGCCCCCCTTCTCTTAAAACGACTAGTCACCAATTGAACTACATTTTTAAAAATTCGTGTAAAATACCAGCTTTTCTAATATGTAAAAGGATTTTAGTCTACGGACAATATTTTTAAACTTATTCTAAATGTTTATAAACTACAAAATTTCAAAAATTTGGCATTAGGATTTTTGACTATATTAGATAATTTTTTATCTTTTATTAGTACCTTTTGATAGCACCAGTTTTCTACTTTCATTTGTTATACGCAGAATTGCCCTATCTTTATTATTTTCTGTCTTATGTTATTGCAAAATAAAGGTCTCTGGGATAAACAAATAGAATAACTCTTAAACTAATTAATGGATCGGTCTCAAATTATGAAGGTTTGTAAGTACCACACTACCCAACTTTGAGTGAAACACTAAAGTTCTAAGGTAGTTTTAATAAAAGTTATTAACAAAAAACGATTTTCACTTATCTTGCAGTTTGCGTATCAGCAAATTAACATTTTAACTTTGAAAAATCGGCATTTTGAAGGTTTTTCAATGTTCTAAAACATTAAATTTTGTAATTTTATAGCAACTATTTAGCTCATGAATGAGGTGCAAAAAATCGAAAAAATTCGTGATTTTTGCACTAAATTGTTAATAATTAAAAAACGGACGTACACTCTAGGCAGGAAACAGGTGGGTTTTCTTTATATAGGTCTACAATAACTAAAAAAGTAGTCAGCTACCTGGATCTTTGAGTGGCCCGAACATGGTCTATTTCTAGCTTATTTCCCTGAAGTAAAAGTCATTTTTACCATCCCGACGATTTTACATGTTAGGCCAAGGTGGTGATTTATAAGAAGCACGAAGATTATTTCTAATATAAATTAAGACATACTGAGTAATAGACAACTGCTAGGGCTCCAAGTGTGTGTACAAAAATTTACATCATTTCATCAATTATATATAGTAAGAAGACTTAGTCTTCTCTTATCATCTGTAACTCCATTACTCCGTCGTGATCTCGGTCTTCCTCTTCGTCTTTTCCCTGCCAATGCACTAGATAGTACCATTCTGGGAATTCTAGATGGAATTATTCTCTGCACATGGCCCAGCCATCTAAGTATTTGCGCCTTAATTACTGCTAATATGTTAGGATCTTGATAAAGCTCAGTTAGTTCGTTATTTGTTCTTATTATTCATTGTCCACTTAAGTTTTCCCACCGAAGATTGTGCGCAGTATTTTTCTCTCTCAAACTAATAACAACTCTTGTTGTTTTTGTTGTGACCCATGTTTCAGAAGCATACGTCACTATCAGCTTTATTACGTTTATGTATGTTCTTGGTTTTGCTCTTCGAGATATATTGTTTCTTCTTAATATCCCATTGAGAGCATAATATGCTATAACCGCGCTATATATTATATAGCGCGGTTGCCCGACATAATTCTTTTTTGTATTTCTTCTTCACAGTTAGAATCTCTTGTGAAGACAGTTCCTAATTACTCAAATATTTCAACTTCTTCGAATTGATATTGTGTTTCATTCGCTGTTGTCATTGTTATGTATATTGCCCCCGAACGAATTGCTTATTTGTCCATTTCATATACTTTGTTTTTGCTTAATGTATATTCAATCCTTTGGTTGGTGCCCTCTTTTTGTTTTTGATAACTGTTTCTATCAGTTCTATTTTGCTTTTAGCCAAGATCACCAAATCGTCCGCGAATGCTAAGCACTGATATTTTTTGTGGTAGATCAGACTCGTTCTATTGTTTGCTTCCTGTATAACCTTTTCTAGTATTATATTAAACGATATAGATGATAATGGATCACCCTGCCGCACTAATTGTTTGACCTCAAATCTTTCTGTTATACTATTGTTTATCTTGACTTTATTCACTGTTCTTTGGAGAGTTAATTTTATCATTATAATAAGCTTTGGACAAGATTCGATGTTTAGCAAGCGACCGAGTAACACGTATTTTGGTACTCAATTATCGTGCTAGTTAAATAGTAATTACAGAAACAAATTTAAAAGTAATTAAAATAAAAACTAAGTGAAATTGATTTGTATACGCAATGTTGGAATTGTGAGTAGACAAAATTTATTACTGTCATTTATTTGGATTTAAATATTCCAATAAATCACGACAATTATTTTTATATTTTCGAATTTCCATGAACGGGTATCGCAGCGAAAACTGTAAAACAGCACCGATTTTATATCCTTTTTTAAAATCCATTTAGAAGATGTCAGCTTTCAGTCAAACACCACAAATTGCATCATATTCAAAAGCAGTTAGTCAACCACGTAGTATATTAATCCCAGACAGATCTCAAGCAATTTTATTTAACACTCTAGAGAATTGTAAAATTAATGACTATCTTAAAGGATTGTCAGCATATATAACCAAGAAATATAATTTTTGCATCCCGTATATCAAACGGTAGAATATGCATATATCTATCATCTAAAGACTTAGTAGATAAATTCATAACAGAAACAAACAAGATAAAAGTAAATGGAAATATACTAGAAGCGAGAAGATTAATAAGTCCATCAGTCCGCTTAATTCTCTCCAGTGTATGTCCAAGTATACCTTCCAACTTAATAAAAGACGAATTAATAAAACTAGGTCTAAATCCTCTCTCACATATATCATACCTACGGATAGGAGCAACCAATCCTACTTTCTGTTATACTATTGTTTATCTTGACTTTATTCACTGTTCTTTGGAGAGTTAATTTTATCATTATAATAAGCTTTGGACAAGATTCGATGTTTAGCAAGCGACCGAGTAACACGTATTTTGGTACTCAATTATCGTGCTAGTTAAATAGTAATTACAGAAACAAATTTAAAAGTAATTAAAGTAAAAACTAAGTGAAAGTGATTTGTATACGGAATGTTGGAATTGTGAGTAGACAAAATTTATTACTGTCATTTATTTGGATTTAAATATTCCAATAAATCACGACAATTATTTTTATATTTTCGAATTTCCATGAACGGGTATCGCAGCGAAAGCTGTAAAACAGCACCGATTTTATATCCTTTTTTAAAATCCATTTAAAAGATGTCATCTTTCAGTCAAACACCACAAATTGCATCATATTCAAAAGCAGTTAGTCAACCACGTAGTATATTAATCCCAGACAGATCTCAAGCAATTTTATTTAACACTCTAGAGAATTGTAAAATTAATGACTATCTTAAAGGATTGAGTCAGCATATATAACCAAGAAATATAATTTTTGCATCCCGTATATCAAACGGTAGAATATGCATATATCTATCATCTAAAGACTTAGTAGATAAATTCATAACAGAAACAAACAAGATAAAAGTAAATGGAAATATACTAGAAGCGAGAAGATTAATAAGTCCATCAGTCCGCTTAATTCTCTCCAGTGTATGTCCAAGTATACCTTCCAACTTAATAAAAGACGAATTAATAAAACTAGGTCTAAATCCTCTGTCACATATATCATACCTACGGATAGGAGCAACCAATCCTACTTTCAGTCATATTCTAAGCTTCCGGCGACAAACCTTCATTTCACCTTTACCAGACAACTTTGTATTATCTGAATCTTTTATCATCGAGTTTGAACAAATATCTTACCGCATATTTATAGCCCAAAACAAAGCATGCTTCAAATGCAAATTAACTGGACACCAGGCAGCTAATTGTCCAAATATTTCACCTTATAACCATCCTTAAAATGATAATGCAGTGCAAACAGAGATAAGACAAAATTCATCAATAAATCATACTCAACAAGATACTTTACAAAATACTCCCACAATTTCAAATACCACTCCCTCCACACCTACTACGTCTTCTCAAACCACATCACAAACAATAGTCATCCCAAATTTATCAATAAACCCATCCCAACAACTTTCACTACAAAACACACTCACACATTTGACCACTTCTTCAGTTAACACTACAATCGCAACACCTACATCGTCGAGTCATCCTCGAATACCCAAACACAAAAGTCAACCTCACCTGAAACAAGCCAACACTTACCTTCAAATAAAAATACACACATGAATACTCACGAACCCCAGATAACTTCGAACAAAGCCACCGGAAAAAGAACCTTAGAAGATGCAATCTCGCCATCCGCCAAAGACAACTTCGAAAAACCTAAACTTCAATTAAAGAAAAAAAAAACAAAACTGATGACAAAAACCTAACAGATGAGACATAAAATCTTCAAACATTACTAGAGCCAGTTAGAGAATATGTAGAAAGCGAAATGCAATTGTTAAGCTTCGATCAAATAGTGGATCTATTCGAAAATATAAAAGGAGCAAAAGACATAATCAGCGTAACAAAATTGTATTCAGAAGACTCTAATGCACTTATGGAGTTTCTATCGGAATAACATCCATATTAAACCGACAAAAGAATGAAAACCAAAAGGACCAGATTAATACGAAAACTTGGTAAACACATAGGTTTATTCTATGCAGTAAAAACTACATTATTGGGAGAAGATTCCGACTCATCTGTAAATTTCTCTAAAGAATAATTACATTCACTTCTCTACTTTAATAGACATGACCTTTTGTATTCAATTGACCTGATCAAACAATCATTCTTAATAAAAATCGAAACTTATAAAAATCACTATAAGGTATACACTGACGCATCCAAATAATCAGACGGTGTTGGTGCAGCCATCGTCACACCTAATACATCATTAAAATTTAAATTCAACCCTATAGCTTCATCATTCACTGCAGAGTTGTATGCAATATTACAAGCACTTATCCACATAAAAGAGTCAAAACAGTCCCCGTCTCTCATAATAACCGACTCACCAAGGTCTCTTAACACTATCAAACGTCTATACACCAATAATCCAATTGCCACAAACATCCAATCCGAAATAACGATCTTAAACAAAAATAAGATCACTGTCGACTTTATGTTTGTCCCATCGCATTCAGATATACAAGGAAATGAAGAAGCAGATCTACTAGCCCATTTAGCATCCTTCAGCCAAGACTCCATTCCGATGACCTGAAGACAGAAATAAAAGATAAAGTGTTAAGTGCGTGGAAAAATAAGTGGAGTGCATCGCAAAATAAACTCAAGAAAATCAAACAATTAGTGAAATCGAGGCTCCAACCAACAACGAACAGACCGGATCAAGTGAGAATAACACGTTTGAGACTGGAACACAGCAACCTAACACATAAACACCCCTTTACGCGAACAGTGCCGCCTATGTGTGAAAACTGTGAAACAACACTCTCCGTGAAACATATATTAACTAAGTGCAAAACATATGAAGCAACAAGAAAGAAGAACGCTATCCGAAAGAATATAAAGGAAGCCTTAGGAGTAAACATCAACCTTAGTGCGAGATCCTACTGCAACATCAATACGTTCTATTGGTTTGAAAAGAAGATTGCTTTAGCCACTCGCATTCGCCATCAAACATTGTCAAATTTGTCAAACCAGTGGCATTGCGCGCTAGTCTTCTTTCACTTTTCCCTGATAACTGGCGTTTCTAAAACAGTTGGCAACCCTAATTGGCGGCCATTTTTTGACAGGTAAATTTATATAGGAAAAGTCAAACAATAAGGAATGCACGTAATTTTCCCCTTGTTGCAATATTCTAAGTTTGAAAAAATATATAGGAAATAATCAGACTTTTTTGACATGCCACTCCTATTACAGCGAGCATTTCATTGGCTAGAATTCGTGACGAGTTTATATGACGTAATTATTATATTTGATGAGATTGTAAGTGGTAACTGACGTCTGTCATAATATTAAGGCTATAGCGGGATAAGATGGTCAAAAATGCCCCCGCACCGATCAGCCCCGCTACTTATTTTTTCGATAAAGAATATAAAATTATGCCCTCATGCAAATTTTTAGCTTCCCAAATGTCCTAGAACCTATTAAACCGAGAAAAGAAGAATTTTTAGGTTTTATTTTTTTGTAATCGCAATTTGAACTTAAAAATCTAAAAAAATTCCAGATGATGTATATTTTGAATACAAAACAGCCTGATTTTTTTCAGATTTTTGTAATAAAAAATGAGCTCAGGAAAAATTTTTGAAATTTTCATAAAATTTTTAGGTTATGTAAATATCATTTGGCCAACTTTTAAATAGTATTTCTTTGTGTGCTTTTTGTCGCTCTGAGGCAGAGGCAGAATTTTTAATATCTGAGCGGAAAGAACGAAAAAATTGAAAAAACCGTTTTTTGCTGTCTCGAGATGCATCTCGGGACAGCCAATTTTAGCATTTAGGATCCTGACTACAACAATTTTAAAAAACACTGAAAGTGTGAATTTTGTCATAAAATTTGGTACGTGGGCTACGAATAATATTTAGAACAGCTTTTCCAAATAATTTTTTTCGATATCTCTAACGCGAAGCAAATCGAATCGCATATCGAAAATTCACTCTGTGGATGATTCGCAGTAGACCGCGTTTAAAATTTAAATTTCAGTTGACTATTTTAAAAATTGTGAACCATCAACAATTTACTGTGTCAAATTTCAAATATGAATATATCTTGATAGCCAAAATATTAGGGGTGTCTTTATTTTAAATGCGGTACACTGTATATTATCAATTTGATAATTTATTGCAACTGATATAGTCGTATTTTCTATACCTAGATTCAAAATATACATTCAAAATACTGACTAATTCACTAATTTTATCATAAAAAGTTCAAATTGATAACATTGAAGTATTGAACCAATTAATGTGTAATAATATAATATACAGAGTGAGGTTTATATACGGAAACCCCCAATTATCTCGGAAACGGTTAGCACAATTTTTATAAATTTTGGTGGGTAGGGGTTTTCTAATGAGGCCGATATTATAGTGATAATTACATTGTTGTCAGATCTTCTGTATGTCTAAAAATCTATTTCTTTACTTCAATTGGAATACCCTGTCCATTTTTTGCTTTTTTAAGTCCTTAAGAAATACTAATTATTCTTCATGTTATATTCCCTATACCTAAAGATCGTAATTTCGGAGTTATTGCTAAATTTATTTTTTTTTTTTTCATTTTATTAAGTGCAAATTTACAATCTACTCCAATTACAACACAGAGTATTTAGCAAATAGTAGCAAAGTCTTGAATCCTGGCATGCTTTGGGCACCATCCATCGATGGTTCTCCAATACACCTAATTAGTTAGGTCCTCTGGCCATGTCCTTTTCAGTCTTCTTCCCACAAGTGGCGGCTGGTAGAGTTGTTGAATAGTTTGACTTTCATGGGCGAAATTTCTTTCTTGGGCTTTGGTTGCCTGTAGTCTAATAACATCTTCGATGAATGGTATCCCAAGGTCATTATGGATGGTTATATTGGAGACGTATCATGGTACATTCGCTATCATGCGCAGCGTCTTTGATTGAAAAGTTTGCAGTATTTTAGTGTTGCTCGGTTTGCTGCAGCCCCATAGCTCTATACCATAACTCCATATCGGCTTTAGTATAATTTTGTATAATAATACTTTGTTCTCTAATGATAACTGGAATCTTTTACCTAGCAGCCAATGCATTTGTCTGACTTTTAAATTTAGTTGAGCTTTCTTGGTTTTAATATGGTTCTTCCATGTCAGCTTTTGGTCCAAATGGAGTCCCAGGTACTTGACATCTGATTTTAAGGGGATAGGAATGTTGTTAATATGAACCTGTGGACAGTCGATCCTTCTTGTTGTGAACGTAATTTGTGAAGACTTTTCACCGTTTACTTTAATCTTCCATTTTGTTAACCATGTTTGAAGTGAACTTAAATAGTTTTGCAGTTTGTTAGAAGCTCTATCTGGGTTATCGTCTGATGTAAGGATTCCTGTATCGTCGGCAAATGTGGCCATAGTAATGTCATCATCAGCAGGTATATCAGCAGTGTAAAGGAGATAAAGGAAGGGACCGAGGACACTACCTTGAGGTACTCCGGATTGTATAGGATGATATTTGGAAAGTGAGGTATTTACTTTGATTTGGAAAAATCGCTCGTTCAGATATGATTTTAATATCAGGTATATTTCATTAGGCATATTCTTTTTCACTTTATACAACAGGCCTTTATGCCAGACCTTATCAAATGCTTTTTCCACATTAAGGAATACTGCCGCACACATTTTCTTTCCCTCTAAAGTTTCTTTTATATAATTTACCTTCCTATGATACTGCTGTATTGTTGAGTAGTTCTGTCGAAAGCCAAATTGATGGTCAGGTATTATGTTATTTATGTTTATTCTTTCGAGAATTCGGACTAAAAGAAGTCTTTCGAAAAATTTTTACATTATTGGTAGAAGGCTTATAGGACGATAGGAGGAGGGTTCTGTAGGCGGTTTGCCCGGTTTCGCAATCATAATTATTTGTGCGTATTTCCATTGAATAGGAAAGTGACACAGCTTTATCATGCTGTTATATACAATAGTTAGCAGGACTATCGCTTTTCTAGGCAAATGTTTTAGTACATCACCATTAATTAAGTCATAACCTGGAGCCTTATGAGGGTTTATTTTATTTATCGCCTTCCAGATCTCTGTTGGTGTACATGGTTTCAGTGGTACTGATAATTGACAAGGAGCGTCGAGAAATGTGTATACTTCTTCATCTTCAGCATTGACTTCTGTATGTAGACTAAATACCTGGGCGAGGTGTTGTGCTAATGTGTTTGATTTTTCTTCATCAGTTTTTGCCCAGCTTAGATCCGATTTTCTAATTGGTGGAATAGATGTTATTGGTCTCTTGAATTTTTTGGTCGCTTGCCATAATGAATGGTCATTAGGTGTTAGGTTGGAGATGTAATATTTAAAAGTATCATTACGGGCCTGGATTAAAGCTGTACGCAGTCGATGTGTTAACCGATTTAATTGTGTTTTATCCCGGGGATTCCTTCACCGCTGCCATTTGGCTCCAACTCTTCTTTTTTCATTTAAAATTTCTTTAATTTGTAAAGGAATGTTATGATCATGGGTGGTAATTTTTTTATCATCTGGATTTTATTATCTTCCATGCAGCATCTTGTATTACTTCTGTTAAATGTTGCACTGCTTTTTCTATTTCATGGGGTTCTTTAATTCGATGTTTTAAGTTTATATTTGTGTTAATAATAGCTTGAAATTGTTCCCAGTTGGTTCTTTTATTGCAGAGTTTTGCCACAGGTTCCTTCCAAATTACAGTTGTACTTAGTGTTATGATTATTGCGGTGTGATCTGAACTTAAATCAAGACTGGGTTCTATTTTGTAATGTATATTTGAGATACCTTTGATAACGGCAAAGTCTAGCAGGTCAGGAATCCTGTTTTGATCGGTCGGCCAATACGTTGGCTGACCTGTCGAAAGGAAGTTTAAATTATTTCTCTGCGAGCACGCCAATAAATTTCTACCCTTTGGTGTTATCAGCCCCGATCCCCATACGGTGTGTTTGGCGTTCCAGTCTCCAGCAGCTATAAATCGGGGTCCTAGTTCTTGAAAAATGGTCTCGTATTCTTCAATTGATATGGAGTGTCTAGGAGGACAGTAAATTGCTGCAATGGCAAGTGGCCATGTAAATGTTTCTATTTTTAGTATGGTTCCTTGTATTTTAGGTGTGGCGTAATTTTGTAGGAAATAGTGTTTAACCCAGATATTACTACCGTCCTTTTAAAAGGCAGTGTAAATTATGCGTAATTTAGGTTAGTACAGCTACCAACTGATAGATGGCTCTAGATGGAGTGTTTTCAAGAGCCAGCATTCGACAAGTTTTAACGATTTTAGTGCGCGCACATGCTGTAATTGTGAGGTTATCTGTGTAAATTGCCAGGTTTTGGACTACAAAATGGATGGTTATAATTGGAGGTAAGTCTAGAATTAAAAAACTGTTATTTCACGGCATTGGCATGTGGATTATTGTATAATAGGGACTTATGTACGTATATTCTTGGCTCGAATAGTTGTCACGTTGTTTCAAAGGCTCGCCGCTGGGGATTTCATTTTGTTCTTTTAAAAGGACGGTAGTAATTAGTACTACCAACGTGCGTATTGTTTGAGGAGGCCTTTCAAATTGCATGAGCTATTAGAAGAGCTTGATTCTGATGAAATCCCAGTCCCTCCAGATGGTTTGATCATATTTCCCCCAGAAAATGCCAATGATGATGTCACCGATTGCGACTCCGGCGATGAAGAACTAACTACAATAAATAATTTACCGGGTAGTCAGTTGAGAAACGATGTAGAACTTGTTTTTGACAACGCGACTGAATTACCACAAGATTCTGTGAATTCCAGCCTACCAGAAGAAGATTCGGATGATGACAATATACCATTGGCTTTGTTTCTTTCCAAGGAAAAGCTGCCCCATCAATTAGAGAAGAGAATATCTGCACACTGGATTCAAGGAGACTTGGATCAACACCCTGATTGTACTTACTGGAAAACTCAATTTGGACCGAAAATGACTCAGTCGCCGATGGAAATTTTCAATTTGTTTTTTAATGATGAAGTCATCAATTTGGTTACCGAATACACTAACATCTACGCAGGACAAAGAAATCTTTTGAACGACATTACTCAAAATGAGATTCGATGTTTTATAGGCGTTCTTGTATTGAGTGGTTATGTGGTTGTGCCGAAAAGGTACATGTACTGGGAAAATCGTGACGATTCGCACAACGCAATGGTGGTAGCTGCTATATCTAGGGATAGATTTTCCCACATAATGAAAGTTTTGCATGTTTGCAATAATTTGTCATTAGATAAATTTGATAGATTTGCCAAGATGCGACCCCTGTTCGACGTAATAAACAAAAAATTTATACAATTTTCCCCTTTAGAACAACATCACAGCATAGATGAGGCAATGGTTCCGTATTTTGGTCGCCATCCCACAAAACAATTCATCAGGGGAAAACCAATCCGTTGGGAGTACAAAATGTGGGTAGGAGCCCTTCGTCTGGGATACATAGTTTGGTTTTCTCCTTACCAAGGTAATTCCACTACAATACCTGAACAATATAAAGTCCTTGGATTGGGTGCATCAGTAGTTCTATCCTATGCAGACAGATTGAATGAAGTATGGCCTCAAAGGCGATTCCATCTTATTTTTGATAATTATTTTACTTCTATTCATTTACTGCATGAGCTAAAACAAAGAGGCATATTTGATACAGGCACTGTAAGGGAAAATCGCACCATGAAATGCCCTTTACCCTGTTCATCTATTATGAAAAAAACTGAACGTGGTAAATACGAGTATCGTCTTGATAAAAATACAGGAATAGTGGTTTGCCGCTGGCATGATAATAATATCGTTTCTATTGCTTCCAATTTTGTACCAGTGATGCCTTGCTTCTCTGTAAAGAGATTTTCACAAGCAGAGAAAAAACATATTCAAGTTCCTCAACCAAATATTGTTAGAATATACAACAACTTCATGGGCGGCGTTGATCGCAGTGACCAGAACATCAGTTTATATCGAGTGTCCATAAGAGGAAAGAAATGGTATTTTCCCCTTTTTGCTCATTGCGTTGATATGGCTATTCAAAATGCGTGGCAGATTCACAAAACTCAAGACGGTAAACTGGATCAACTTGAATTTAGAAGATCTATTGCAACTAATATTTTGGAAACTTTTAAAAAAGAAACAAAACGCGGACCTTCTAAGCGGAATTCGAATTCGGTCGCCAATTCAAGATATGACGGTGTTAACCACTTGGTTCTTTATCAAGAAAAGCAATCGCGATGTGGATATTGTCACAAAAAAGTCCAGTTTTTGTGTGAAAAGTGCAAAATACCTTTACATCCAAAATTTTGTTTTAAATCCTTTCATTCTTTGTAAATTGATACTAATAAAATATGTATGATTTCTGGTACCGTATATTACTACCGTCCTTTTAAAAGAACATGTCAAAACTTGACAGGTATCGTCATAAAAAAATATATGATTGTGTTTTTTGGTTCCATATGCTATAATTTCCATGAAAATTCGAAATTAATTCAAAATGTTAACAATAAAAGTTTCAGTAATATCTGGGTTAATAGAAGATTTAATAATAATTGCTGTTCCTGCGTGAGCAGTTCCATCAGGATAATGAGTAAGGTACGTTGTGTATAAAGGGATTTTTACTACTGTTCTTTCGGTTGAGTGTGATTCTGAGATGAGAAGAACATCTAATTTATTTACTTTTAAAAATGCTGTGATTTCCTGTACATGGTTTGGTAGCCCGTTGGCGTTCCAGGCGGCTATTCTAATTGATGGAGCCATTAATTCGTTATTTTACTAATGACTGTTGTTAGCATGTTCAGGATCATGCTATTTTGGTTCAGAAGTTGATTAAATAGATTTTTGAATTCATTTAAGAAGCCTGACACCATGTGTGTTAAATCTTCACCATTATTTAGTCTGTTGATGTTTCCTGAGGTTACTTGAGCATAATTCATTCCATTTTGCGCATATTTTTGAGTCATTTGGTGCAGTGCTGGATTGGGATTTATGTATGCTTGAGTAATTATACAGCACCGGTTCTGGCGCACAAAATTTTTTTTTCCCTAGATCTACTGACAAACTGGGCATTTCACAACATCTGGCAACAGCGCCTCCGATAAGAGCCTGTGTATTAGAGTTAGATAGAAAAGCGATTTTTCCCCAGATTCTGGGGAAATTTTAAAAAATTTTAAGGTCCATTCTGGTCATTTTTGACGCTTTTTGTGGTGGAGCCGCGACTGCTCGTCGGATCATGACGTATGAGTTGGAATCAAAGTCCATCTCAGACGTCACAGAGCCCGCCAAGATGGACGCCTTCCATCTGTCGCTTTTTATAATATACAGGGTGTAGTTAGAAAGTCAAATCAATTCTTCTTCTTTTCGGCTGTCACAGTGATGCTTCTATTTGCTTGTGAAATCGGTTTTCACGGTTCTTTATTGACTGCCAAAATATTATCTGTCACTTCGGAAATGGATGCATTGTCAAAGGAACATTGGGTATATAGCGTCTAAACGACTTAACGTACAGAAACGCACGACCCATCGCTGATAACGTATAAGATATAATATAATCATTTTTTCTTATGTCCAAACCATCCCTCTCTCATGAATTTATCAAATACAAAGAAACGGTATTGCATCAAAACCAACATTCTTCTACATATACACGTTTTACACACACACATCCTTCAAAATGAACCTTAACCATCCTTAGAGCATGCATTACCGGCCGTAGCTAAGATAGGAACCCGGTCTTAGCTAAGACAGGAACCATCTACATTATCGGCTGTCATAGTTCAGCTTTTATCCGCTAGACGTCACTAGTAGTCACTCCGCCATTATTGAAGGAATCTACGCACAGCTTTTATCCGCTAGACGTCACGCGGCCATGTTTCGAAGGCGCGCCATGTTTAATTTTAAATTAATTTTACATGTAGCGACCTCTATTATTTTATAACTTATAGTTCAGCTTTTATCCGCTAGACGTCACGCGGCCATGTTTCGAAGGCGCGCCATGTTTAATTTTAAATTAATTTTACATGTAGCGACCTCTATTATTTTATAACAGTTCAGCTTTATCTGGTAGACGTCACGCGGCCATGTTTCGGCGCCATGTTTTAATTTTAAATTAATTTTACATGTAGCCTCTATTAGTTTATAACAGTTCAACTTTTTCCGCTAGACATGACCACCCACTTCGAACCTCCGTTGTTTCACACGCCCCCACGTCCCCAGCCAAAATAAATAATTAAAAATTCTTTTATTGTAAAAATTTGCCATCTTCATCATGGTCTTCACCTACGTCGATCTCTGCGTCTTCTCCGATCTCCTTACCATAGTCTTCATCATCTTCGCTTCTTATCCCTCCCATTGCTCTCGTTATGCCAAAGGGGCGTGGTCTTTTGTCAAACGAGCGATGTCACGATGAAAGGAACGCAGTTAAACTTTTGTCCGGTAGACGGCACTAGTCATCCGCCATTGTTCCATATTTTTATAAATTATGTAGCTACCAAATCTTCTTTTACCGCAACATCTTGTCACAGTTGCCACTGTCAACTCTTATTTTTCACAGTTTGTCAAAATCTTTTTCTTCTTTTTACAAATATATCTTTTATAATGTTATCTACCATTGTGTTTCAGATATCGTTCGCCATTTTTATCCAAAGTAATTTACACACACACATGAAGAGTAGTAGAAGTTATTGAAGGTGTATTATAGGCGGTATATTTAAAAATTAAAAATATTTCTTGTAGTACTAGATATCAATTATTTGCAATTTACAGATAAACGATGCATTTATTTATTACTATACATTTTTATTTATTACTAACAATTATTTTATATTATTTCTAACAATTATACTTTATATGAAAGTTACGGCAACTAACACATTATTTCGATAATTAAAATAGTCTTCATCGTAGTCATCTTTCGCTTCTTATCCCCCTCAATACTGTTATGCCTGAGGGGCGTGGTCTTTGTCAAGGAGCGATGTCACGAGGAAAAGGAACGTCCCCAGCCCAAAATAAAAATCACTACTCATCACGTCTCCTCATCACGTCTACTACTATACACAGGTCCAACGTATACTTTCATATATTATTAAAGCATAATGAATAAGTTCTTGTGAGTTATGTACTATATTTTCTCTTATATGAAATATGATATTTTATTATTTGACACAAAACGAGGCATACAGCCTACAGCATACAACATGCATGGTATCTTGTAATATAGGATTTAAAAAATAAAATACAATGACAAAAAAAAATTAAACATGACTGCATTCCATAAAGCTCTTAAGCTTATAACGCCTAAATGTACAGAGAGGAGCCACGTGGTAGGATTTAGCAAATAGAAAAATAAATGACAGAAAATCAAAACATATTTTACCTATTGGTCCAATTGCGACATGCGAGGTATCTTGGAATATGATTTTTAGAATAGAATACAATCACACATCCAGTACTCAATATAAACATAAGATATCGGTGTATCGATATTGAATACAAATTTATCATTTTTCGTTAAGTGCAAACCACCCATTGTTTATAGGTATAGCACTAATACCTACATCATTGAATCTTTACTTGATCCACTGCTGGACATCTCCCTTATAATTTTCAATCTGTTTCGATATTGTGCCACTGGCATTCAATTCCTATGGCAACGTTTTAGATCATCAGTTTAACGTGTTGGTGGACGACCTCTGCTTCGGTAGGCATCATCTCTTTGGTCTTCATTCCAGTATCCGTTTTGTCCATCTGTTATCTGCCATTTGAGCAACGTGACCTGCTCAGTTCCATTTCAGTGTTACTATTCACATTCACTCTACTGCATCAGCCACTCCTGATCTTTATCGCAGCTGACGGTTTAGGATCTTGTCTCGTAGCTACAATACTGATAAATTCTTTCGCTAAGTCCAAACCACCCTTACATTCTTTTCCATATGTGCAAACCAGATTTAAAGTTCTAGTCAGTTGGAAAATACATATTTTTTTTTGTGAAGTAAGTTCTACATGTGACCTCAAATAAAACTATATACGCAAAACAAATTGAATTCATTGATCTGAAAAATAACTTTGACTGAATGCGATATAAACGACATATTTGACAATATCGAATAAGGAATGTCATTAAAATTATATATCCATTCTAAATTACCCATTCCTTTTTCATAAATCGTATTACTAGCGCCCATGGCTTTACAGAGCTACTCTATCAATATATCCATTAATCCATTAATACCTACTTAACAAAACTATTATAACTTCTGTTACAAGTAAACCAACAAAAGTCAACAGCTCGATTCTCCCATTGAAGTCAAATATAGGTCCGGCTGTCCATACAGCTTAATATATTGTAGAACAACTAGCACCACGCTTCATCATTAAAGGGAATGTAAAAATCTATTTCTCACTCTATCTGTACACGCATACCTCTCCCCGGAGTATATCCTCGATTAGGTAAACAAACAAACCAAAGATTCTATGACTCTTTGGCTATCATAGATCAGAATTGAAAAAATATTACGTGATATGATATATCGCTGAAAAGTAGAGATAAGAGTTTAACATACAAAAAAAAAACCTACACCAAAATATGTCGAAAATATATCAATAGACAGAATGTAACAAAAGCGAAACTTTTAACATTATTAACAAGCTGTATATTATTAAAAGAATATATGACAAGAATGCTGGCTGACAAATATAAAAAATGGGACTTTTGACTACCACCTGAAAAAACCCCAAATATCAAAAAACCATCGAGAGAGGCATAAAAAATGTTATACTAGCGAACAACAAGAGAATCTTGTACAGGAGAAACAGTATCTAGGAACAATATTTAATCGAGGAGGAAGAAATAATTAAGAAATTAATATCAGAATACTACAAGGGAGAAGTCTTAACGAAATTCTTTGGAACGCAGGAACATAGTTTAATATCTATGAATACCGATAAAAAATCATGCTGCTATACGAATGTAAAACTTATCGAATGATAGATA
The DNA here is from genome assembly GCF_917563875.1 of Diabrotica virgifera virgifera. Taxonomy (NCBI): domain Eukaryota; kingdom Metazoa; phylum Arthropoda; class Insecta; order Coleoptera; family Chrysomelidae; genus Diabrotica; species Diabrotica virgifera. The sequence continues at coordinate 124,042,112 of NC_065449.1, forward strand.
GAAATCGAACAAAAATATAAGGCTGAGTGAATAGGTTAATTGACTAAGTAGTTACATTCAGTATGAAATATATTGAAGTAGGTATGTTTTATTACCTTTTAAAAATTGACTTATGTTTTCGTTATGCCGACTTCATTGTAACAAAAGCAAAACTATTAACATTATTAACCAGATATATTATTAAAAGAATATATGACAAGAAAGTTGGCTGATAAATATAAAAAAATGAGGACCTGGACTACCACCTGAACAACCCCAAATATGAAAATAACATCGAGAGAGTCATAAAAAATTTTGTACTAGCGAACAACAAGGATATAGAATCTTGTACAGGATAAATAGTATTTAGGAACAATATTCAATTGAGGAGGAACAGAGAATTAAGAAATTAATATCAGAATACTACAAGGCAGAAGCTCTATATAGCAAGTCTTAACGAAATTTTTGGAACAAAAACAAAGACAATAATAAAATAGTTTAACATCTATGGATACCGATAAAAATCATGCTGCTATACGAATGTAAACCTTAGCGAATTATAGATAGAAACCGATCAAAAATATAAGAAGGCTGAGTGAATAGGTTAATTGACTAGTTACACATCGAAAATATATTGAAATATGTTTTTATGAACTTTAAAAATTGACTTATCTTTTCGTTACTCCGATTTCATTAAACTTCTCCTCCAATACATCCAGTAATCATAAAATTTCTACATTTCTTTAAGACCAAATTCTCTCAAAAGTCCAACCCCGACAAAGACCTCATATTGAAGTCAAAATGTATGGATGACTAAATAGCTTAGCATATATTATAGAACAACAACTATTAGAGTGACCTTTTATCATTAAAAACAAAATTGAAATCTAATTTTCGCTCGAATGGGAATCACTCCTGTTCGTACATGTACATTTTCTCCCATAAATTCAAATATGTAAACAATATAAAACTGTGTAATTCATTGATTGTTGTAAAAAAGTCTCATGAATATCAAGTATTTGTCAATGTGTATACTGTATTTATCCATAAACCTCAATTAATTCAGTCAAATGCATATCGCTGGAAAGTAGAAAAAAGTATGATAAAAAAAAGTTATAAAAAACAACTTTAATATTTATAATTAATTTCGAAAGTAAAATCAGTGTACAGGATGTACCAAAACTGTAACTTCTAGCATGATTTACAATATATGTGTTAACAGTACCTCTTAAATATATCTTAGCAAATTTAGATGTAATCAAATATAAATTACACAATTACATAGGCATAAGTTTGGGAAAACAATTAACAACGTATCACCAGAAATTGCTGTAGCAAAAGTATATACTTCAAGGATGATCTGTGTACTCTTAAGATTTTTAAAGTATACACCCAGTATATGCGATACAGATGAATAATATAGAACTATTTGTATTCACGACAATTTGCACTTGACCAGGACCAGACCGCTGTAACAAATAATCAGGAAGATATGATGACATACATAAGATGACCAAAGTTATCTCAGCATTGAGGCAGACACATCAAATCTTGTAGTAGAGAAAAACAATAAGATATGGACCTACACAGAAGGAAAATACACATAGAAATATTATTCAATCCATAAAGTTTAATATATTTATACCAATACCTTCAAGAAGATATTCTTGTATGGTTTTGACACATGGATATTGACTGTGATAAAATGAAGAAATATAAGAAAACTGAACAAATAATACAAACAGTGGACAATAAAAAGTAATAAATACCTAACAAATAAAAATTATACATAAAGTCTCAAAGTTCAACATAAAAAACATAAAGATCACAAAAAAAAATTGTGTACAAAAATTTTATACCTTATAACAAAAACCCATAGAAACCATGAAGAAACTAAGCAATTACAGACATTTACAAAAAAACTAACAAAAATAATAGTATAGTAAATACAAATTATACATAAAGATGACTAATAATTGCGTTAAAAACATAAAAGTCTATGAAAAATACTTATAGCAAATCAAAAAGCACAATATACTACACAAATAAAAAGCAGCTATAACATATATGTATACAAATACTGAAAAAATTAGGAAATGCAAAATTAAATAGAGAATACGTATCACAGAGAACAAGTAATACTAGTTAATACAAATATAAGAAAGAGTGCATGAGGTAATAAAAGTAGCCCAAAACTAACGGTAACAAATAATGATAGGTATGTAAAAACAAAAACTTCTAGTCCCATATATTATTATGATTCAGTATATGACACAAAAATACAATATAAACGATAAACATGATAAATATCTTTATACAATCCTAGATCCTTACAAAATAGAAAATGGTGGATTAAATAAATAATACTTAGATAAAAGAAATACAAAACAAAACGGTTGAGAAAATAATAATTAGTGAATTAATAATATAAGAGTAGGTATACGATATATTCAAAATAAGCATTTTACAAGCAAGAATACTGACACATGACATATTATAATAAAATCACTAAAATACGGAAAACTCAGACACATCAGAATCAGTTTAGAACCTTCATACATATTTGTGTATGGAATAAAATGATGCGGTATGTAAAAGATTCAAATTCAAGTGATGAAAAAATCTTGTTAATTTAGTCTAAACACAAAATAAAATTTCTTGTTTAAATCGTATTATCCCGTTGATTGATAAATGAAATTCTAAGTCTCTATGTCGAGCAGCAGAGTTACAACCATTTTTCGTATTTTCCAAGTATTTTAGCAGATTTTGTGTTTTTTTTTTCGAATTTTGCAAGTATTTTTACGTATTTTCCGTTTACTTTTTGTATTTTCTGGGTATTTTGGGGTATTTTTCGCACTACTCGTAATTTTTGGGGTATTTTTAGCATATTTATCATGCAACAGTAACTATGCTTTAAAAAAAACGGCACCAGCCAATCTCTTTCATGTTAACTATTTTCATATGTATTTCTACAAGTACTGCACATTATTCACATGAAGATTTTAAAGCGGTGTTGGCTGAACGTCTAAGAAACTCTTCATAATTTGTCCCTTTTTTAATATTTCTGAAAATCTGCAACGAATTTGTCTATTTAGCAAAAAAAAATCTAATTCACACAGTTTTACTGAAAAAATTTACTGTTTCGCCGTTTTATTAAAATCTTACAAAACATGAAATATCGAAATTATATAAATAATACATAACAGAACCAGGAATTAAATAACAAACATAAGTTCACATGAGATATGAAGTAAGCCTTACACGCAAAAACTACTATACTTATTATGTTTAACGAAATTACTAAAATAACAAAAAGGCAAAGCCATCAGTATCAGGTTAAAACCATTATATATATATTTGCGTATGAAAGAAACGATACACGATACAAAAAATTAAATTGTTGTAAAAGCCATACAAAACTATGTACATATGCATACGTATGTACATATTATGAATATTTTATAAATCTTGTTTATTTGGTCTAAACATGAATTAAACTTTCTAGTGCAAATTTTAAGATCCAGTTGGAGATAGGATTTCAGAGTTCCTATTTATTTTTCAAAAATTGTTAAGGTATCGTTTCTTTGATTATATGTAACTATAATGTTGCATTTTCAATAATATTACTCCATTTGTAATTACCCACCATCCAGTTAATTGATAAATGAAATAAGTATTTCTCTATGATGAGCAGTATAGTTCCAGATACTTTTCGGATTTTTCATATTTTCAGGGTATTTTTAGCATTTACGGTATTTTGCGAATGTTTTTTCGCATCTCCCGTATTTTTCCGTGTACTACGTATTTTTTAGATTTTTGCAAGTATTTTTCGCATTTTTCTTATTTTCCTAATATTTTTCACATTTTGGGTATTTTCTTTCTATTTTTCGTAATTTTGTATTTTCCGGGTGTTTTTCGTATTTATCTTGTATTTTCCGGGGTATTTTTAACATTTCTATCATGTAACAGTAACTATTCTTAAAAAAATCGGCACCTCATATTAACTATTTTTAGATGTATTTTCTACAAGTAACCACATTATTCACTTAAAGAATTTTTTTTTTGCAATGTTGGCTGAATGTCTCCGAATCTGAGTATAATTTGTCTCTTTTCCAGTACTGAGAAACTGTAACGAATTTGTCTATTTGACACAAAAATCTAATTCATACAATTTTATACCAAAATTTTAGTATGTATTTCATCAATTCATTCGCTATTTTTTATGTGTTGAGTAACATCTTTACATTTTATTGTGATTTTTAAGTAGTTTCATAGCCTCCTCTAATTTATGATTCTTTTTGTAGAATTAGGACTAGCTGTATAGGATTAGGACAGGTGAATGAGTTTCTGATACATTTTTATTTTCATGTAGTACTTCTCAGTAGGAGACTTAGTATTAAGACCTTATTTTCTTTTGTTAGTGTTGTATCAGATAACTTAAAAATTACAAATTTTTTGTTCTTAGTGTATACCTACTGGTCTTGTAACACTAAAATATTCTAAAGGTAAGTAGAGTAACGTGATGGAAGTAGACGTGTATAGAAAATGGTTTAAAATGTCGTGAGGCAAAAAGAAAATGTGTCAAGTGCGAATTTGAATATGGAGTTATTACAAAAACAAAAGAAGATGATACCGCTAGATATTAAAATTATTAGCAAAAATTACAGTTTGTTAGATTATTTAGTTAAAAGAAATTGCAAAGGGTATAAAAAGTGAATATCAACCCCAAAATATCTCCATGGTTTGATCTTATAACATGCGAAAGATTAAAATAATTACTAAAGAAAGTTGCTACTAAGCTTACATGCCTATTTAATGCAGAATTGGAAACATGCTGGCAAAAATGTGGAAAGTGGCAAAAGTCAGAATGATTAAAGAACGGGTAGAGCTTAGGTCTTATCCTACAGGCCTATTTCATTGTCGCTTATACTTTCGAAATTATATGAAAAGATCCTAACGAAAAGACGAAAGGTGATCATTGAAGAAAAGGAATTATTAATCGCACCAGTTTGGTTTTGGAGAGAACCATTTAACGATAGACCAGATAAGTGGAATAAGTATCATCATTGAAAAACAGTAGAAGAAAACAAGTCAATTCAGCGATCTTATTGGATGTAAACCAAAATTATGGCATTCGGTCTTATTCATAAATTAAATAGAGCTCTTCTTTGGCGGTATTTAAAATTTAGTCATGCTTAACTCAAAGATACTTCAGAGTAAAACAAGAGGATTCCTACTCAGGGTTAGTCCAAGCATAAATACTAAAAATCTACAAACCGTAGTGAACAAAAATGTAAGATAAATTAAATGAAACCAAATTAGTGCACGTCAATTTCACTAATAAGGGAGGTCAATAGGTTCTAATTATAGGATCCTGGACACTTCATATAAAAACATGTAAAACCTTAAGTTCACCTTGTACTGCGGAGTTCTGTGGTGACATTTATGTCAACTTGGACTAAAATTCAATACAAATTAAATGGGTCTATTCTCTGTTAGGGATGATACAGTATAACCGGACTGCCATTTTAATCCTTTTATTGGTCATGTTAGGCGCAATCCACTGTTACAATGACTATTACGCCATATTAAAAATGTGCATTAGACATATTTAAACATTCACTGAACCACTTGATTTTGTTTACCCATTATAACAATTGGTGGGTTACCGTATTATTAAGAAAATGTCTGTATAATCTCTTGATTTCCCATGTGACAGCCAAATGCTAGCTAAAATATCAATGAAATCATCCCACATTTGCATTGTTAGAAATTTTTATATTGTTGTACAACATTTTGAGAATTTAGCTGAGTATTTTAGTACGGTTCTGCAACACAGTAGGGTGGGGGAACTTTGACATTGAATGACCTTGAGCTTGAAACCGTTTCCCCCACCCTACTGTGTTGCAGAACCGTACTAAAATACTCAGCTAAATTCTCAAAATGTTGTACAACAATATAAAAATTTCTAACAATGCAAATGTGGGATGATTTCATTTAAGAATAGTTACTGTTACATGATAGAAATGTTAAAAATACCCCGGAAAATACAAGATAAATACGAAAAATACCCGGAAAATACAAAATTACGAAAAATAGAAAGAAAATACCCAAAATGTGAAAAATATTAGGAAAATAAGAAAAATGCGAAAAATACTTGCAAAAATCTAAAAAATACGTAGTACACGGAAAAATACGGGAGATGCGAAAAAACATTCGCAAAATATCGTAAATGCTAAAAATACCCTGAAAATATGAAAAATTCGAAAAGTATCTGGAACTATACTGCTCATCATAGAGAAATACTTATTTCATTTATCAATTAACTGGATGGTGGGTAATTACAAATGGAGTAATATTATTGAAAATGCAACATTATAGTTACATATAATCAAAGAAACGATACCTTAACAATTTTTGAAAAATAAATAGGAACTCTGAAATCCTATCTCCAACTGGATCTTAAAATTTGCACTAGAAAGTTTAATTCATGTTTAGACCAAATAAACAAGATTTATAAAATATTCATAATATGTACATACGTATGCATATGTACATAATTTTGTATGGCTTTTACAACAATTTAATTTTTTGTATCGTGTATCGTTTCTTTCATACGCAAATATATATGACGGTTTTAACCTGATACTGATGGCTTTGCCTTTTTGTTATTTTAGTAATTTCGTTAAACATAATAAGTATAGTAGTTTTTGCGTGTAAGGCTTACTTCATATCTCATGTGAACTTATGTTTGTTATTTAATTCCTGGTTCTGTTATGTATTATTTATATAATTTCGATATTTCATGTTTTGTAAGATTTTAATAAAACGGCGAAACAGTAAATTTTTTCAATAAAACTGTGTGAATTAGATTTTTTTTTGCTAAATAGACAAATTCGTTGCAGTTTTTCAGAAATATTAAAAAAGGGACAAATTATGAAGAGTTTCTTAGACGTTCAGCCAACACCGCTTTAAAATCTTCAGGTGAATAATGTGGAGTACTTGTAGAAATACATATGAAAATAGTTAACATGAAAGAGATTGGCTGGTGCCGTTTTTTTTTTAAAGCATAGTTACTGTTGCATGATAAATATGCTAAAAATACCCCAAAAATTACGAGTAGTGCGAAAAATACCCCAAAATACCCAGAAAATACGAAAAGTAAACGGAAAATACGCAAAAATACTTGCGAAATTCGAAAAAAAAAACACAAAAACTGCTAAAATACTTGGAAAATACGAAAAATGGTTGTAGCTCTGCTGCTCGACATAGAGACTTAGAATTTCATTTATCAATCAACGGGATAACACGATTTAAACAAGAAATTTTATTTTGTGTTTAGACTAAATTAACAAGATTTTTTCATCACTTGAATTTTGAATCTTTTACATACCGCATCATTTTATTCCATACACAAATATGTATGAAGGTTCTAAACTGATTCTGATGTGTCTGAGTTTTCCGTATTTTAGTGATTTAATATAATATGTCATGTGTCAGTATTCTTGCTTGTAAAATGCTTATTTTGAATATATCGTATACCTACTCTTATACAGGGTGTCCCGGAAAATAGTGCGTTCCTTGAAGGTATAGGTAGAAGGCACCATGTAGAACAAAAAACTCTTATAACATTTTTTTCTAAATGCAACCGTTTCACCAAAAAATTAAAATGTATTTTGGTATGTAAATTTAAATCTGACAACTATGTGCGGTACGCAAATTTAAGCATAGACAGTCCCATGTAAATAGATAGAAGATACTAAGATACATAGTAAACAGATAGTTTTAAAGAATCCTGTTTAGTGTTTAGTGTCAATGCGAAAATGTTTTCGAATAGTGAGTGTATTACCTATTATGTTATTACCTATGAATGGTGTTTGTGAAAGGTTACTTGAAACATCTATTCGGTATAATAATTATTTTCAAGTAAGTACAACTTAGTTATTTCAGTTCACAAGTAAACAAATTACTGAGACATTATCTGGTGTATTTAAGTTCCACTGTAAACTATTAAAACTATGTAATTCAGTTAAAGCCCTCAGCAGTACTCAGCATTCAACCCATTTAAACCTTACTAAATACATAATACTAGTTTAGTTAAAAGACGTGTTTTTATGTTAAAAGATGTGTAATTCGTTTAAAATTATGCAATAGGTATTTCAATACATTTCAAAAGAAAATAATTTTAGTAAACAAATCGTAAATACATAAGTATTACCTACTATTAGGTTGGATTATTTTAAATACTGTTAATCACAATCACAAACGAGTTTTTATTATGTTATTATTCCGTAGTGCGTTCGATGTTGCCAGTTTATTAAAATTTCCAAACATTAAAATACAGGTATATGGAAAACAATGTTAACTTTTTTTTGGAAACGGCTAACTTTAGAAAAAAATGGTATAGGACTTTTTTGTTCCAAATTGTGTATTCTCTCCATACCTTAAAGGAACGCACTATTTTCCGGGACACCCTGTATTTTTAATTCACTAATTATTATTTTCTTAACCGTTTTGTTTTGTATTTCTTTTATCTAAGTATTATTTTTATTTAATCCACCATTTTCTATTTTGTAAGGATCTAGGATTGTATAAAGATATTTATCATGTTTATCGTTTATATTGTATTTTTGTGTCATATACTGAATCATAATAATATATGGGACTAGAAGTTTTTGTTTTTACATACCTATCATTATTTGTTACCGTTAGTTTTGAGCTACTTTTATTACCTCATGCACTCTTTCTTATGTTTGTATTAACTAGTATTACTTGTTCTCTGTGATACGTATTCTCTATTTAATTTTGCATTTCCTAATTTTTCAGTATTTTTATACATATATGTTATAGCTGCTTTTTATTTGTGTAGTATATTGTGCTTTTTGATTTGCTATATATAAGTATTTTTCATAGACTTTTATGTTTTTAACGCAATTATTAGTCATCTTTATGTATAATTTGTATTTACTATACTATTATTTTTGTTAGTTTTTTTGTAAATGTCTGTAATTGCTTAGTTTCTTCATGGTTTCTATGGGTTTTTGTTATAAGGTGTAAAATTTTTGTACACAATTTTTTTTTGTGATGTTTATGTTTTTTATGTTGAACTTTGAGACTTTATGTATAATTTTTATTTGTTAGGTATTTATTACTTTTTATTGTCCACTGTTTGTATTATTTGTTCAGTTTTCTTATATTTCTTCATTTTATCACAGTCAATATCCATGTGTCAAAACCATACAAGAATATCTTCTTGAAGGTATTGGTATAAATATATTAAACTTTATGGATTGAATAATATTTCTATGTGTATTTTCCTTCTGTGTAGGTCCATATCTCATTGTTTTTCTCTACTACAAGATTTGATGTGTCTGCCTCAACGCTGAGATAACTTTGGTCATCTTATGTATGTCATCATATCTTCCTGATTATTTGTTATAGCGGTCTGGTCCTGGTCAAGTGCAAATTGTCGTGAATACAAATAGTTCTATATTATTCATCTGTATCGCATATAATGGGTGTATACTTTAAAAATCTTAAGAGTACACAGATCATCCTTGAAGTATATACTTTTGCTACAGCAATTTCTGGTGATACGTTGTTAATTGTTTTCCCATACTTATACATATGTAATTGTGTAATTTATATTTGATTACATCTAAATTTGCTAAGATATATTTAAGAGGTACTGTTAACACATATATTGTAAATCATGCTAGAAGTTACAGTTTTGGTACATCCTGTACACTGATTTTACTTTCGAAATTAATTATAAATATTAAAGTTGTTTTTATAACTTTTTTTTATCATACTTTTTTCTACTTTCCAGCGATATGCATTTGACTGAATTAATTGAGGTTTATGGATAAATACAGTATACACATTGACAAATACTTGATATTCATGAGACTTTTTTACAACAATCAATGAGTTACACAGTTTTATATTGTTTACATATTTGAATTTATGGGAGAAAATGTACATGTACGAACAGGAGTGATTCCCATTCGAGCGAAAATTAGATTTTAATTTTGTTTTTAATGATAAAAGGTCACTCTAATAGTTGTTGTTCTATAATATATGCTAAGCTATTTAGTCATCCATACATTTTGACTTCAATATGAGGTCTTTGTCGGGGTTGGACTTTTGAGAGAATTTGGTCTTAAAGAAATGTAGAAATTTCATGATTACTGGATGTATTGGAGGAGAAGTTTAATGAAATCGGAGTAACGAAAAGATAAGTCAATTTTTAAAGTTCATAAAAACATATTTCAATATATTTTCGATGTGTAACTAGTCAATTAACCTATTCACTCAGCCTTCTTATATTTTTGATCGGTTTCTATCTATAATTCGCTAAGTTTTACATTCGTATAGCAGCATGATTTTTATCGGTATCCATAGATGTTAAACTATTTTATTATTGTCTTTGTTCTTGTTCCAAAAATTTCGTTAAGACTTGCTATATAGAGCTTCTGCCTTGTAGTATTCTGATATTAATTTCTTAATTCTCTGTTCCTCCTCAATTGAATATTGTTCCTAAATACTATTTTTCCTGTACAAGATTCTATATCCTTGTTGTTCGCTAGTACAAAATTTTTTATGACTCTCTCGATGTTATTTTCATATTTGGGGTTGTTCAGGTGGGAGTCCAGGTCCTCATTTTTTTATATTTATCAGCCAACTTTCTTGTCATATATTCTTTTAATAATATATCTGGTTAATAATGTTAATAGTTTTGCTTTTGTTACAATGAAGTCGGCGTAACGAAAACATAAGTCAATTTTTAAAAGGTAATAAAACATACCTACTTCAATATATTTCATACTGAATGTAACTACTTAGTCAATTAACCTATTCACTTAGCCTTATATTTTTGTTCGATTTCTATCTATCATTCGATAAGTTTTTCATTCGTATAGTAGCATGATTTTTTATCGGTATTCATAGATATTAAACTATGTTCCTGCGTTCCAAAGAATTTCGTTAAGACTTCTCCCTTGTAGTATTCTGATATTAATTTCTTAATTATTTCTTCCTCCTCGATTAAATATTGTTCCTAGATACTGTTTCTCCTGTACAAGATTCTCTTGTTGTTCGCTAGTATAACATTTTTTATGCCTCTCTCGATGGTTTTTTGATATTTGGGGTTTTTTCAGGTGGTAGTCAAAAGTCCCATTTTTTATATTTGTCAGCCAGCATTCTTGTCATATATTCTTTTAATAATATATACCTTGTTAATAATGTTAAAAGTTTCGCTTTTGTTACATTCTGTCTATTGATACATTTTCGACATATTTTGGTGTAGGTTTTTTTTTGTATGTTAAACTCTTATCTCTACTTTTCAGCGATATATCATATCACGTAATATTTTTTCAATTCTGATCTATGATAGCCAAAGAGTCATAGAATCTTTGGTTTGTTTGTTTACGTAATCGAGGACATACTCCGGGGAGAGGTATGCGTGTACAGATAGAGTGAAAAATATATTTTTACATTCCCTTTAATGATGAAGCGTGGTGCTAGTTGTTCTACAATATATTAAGCTGTATGGACAGCCGGACCTATATTTGACTTCAATGGGAGAATCGAGCTGTTGACTTTTGTTGGTTTACTTGTAACAGAAGTTATAATAGTTTTGTTAAGTATAATGGATATATTGATAGAGTAGCTCTGTGAAGCCATGGGCGCTAGTAATACGATTTATGAAAAAGGAATGGGTAATTTAGAATGGATATATAATTTTAATGACATTCCTTATTCGATATTGTCAAATATGTCGTTTATATCGCATTCAGTCAAAGTTATTTTTCAGATCAATGAATTCAATTTGTTTTGCGTATATAGTTTTATTTGAGGTCACATGTAGAACTTACTTCACAAAAAAATATATGTATTTTCCAACTGACTAGACCTTTGAATCTGGTTTGCACATATGGAAAAGAATGTAAGGGTGGTTTGGACTTAGCGAAAGAATTTATCAGTATTGTAGCTACGAGACAAGATCCTAAACCGTCAGCTGCGATAAAGATCAGGAGTGGCTGATGCAGTAGAGTGAATGTGAATAGTAACACTGAAATGGAACTGAGCAGGTCACGTTGTTCAAATGGCAGATAACAGATGGACAAAACGGATACTGGAATGAAGACCAAAGAGATGATGCCTACCGAAGCAGAGGTCGTCCACCAACACGTTAAACTGATGATCTAAAACGTTGCCATAGGAATTGAATGCCAGTGGCACAATATCGAAACAGATTGAAAATTATAAGGGAGATGTCCAGCAGTGGATCAAGTAAAGATTCAATGATGTAGGTATTAGTGCTATACCTATAAACAATGGGTGGTTTGCACTTAACGAAAAATGATAAATTTGTATTCAATGTCGATACACCGATATCTTATGTTTATGTTGAGTACTGGATGTGTGATTGTATTCTATTCTAAAAATCATATTCCAAGATACCTCGCATGTCGCAATTGGACCAATAGGTAAAATATGTTTTGATTTTCTGTCATTTATTTTTCTATTTGCTAAATCCTACCACGTGGCTCCTCTCTGTACATTTAGGCGTTATAAGCTTAAGAGCTTTATGGAATGCAGTCATGTTTAATTTTTTTTTTGTCATTGTATTTTATTTTTTTAAATCCTATATTACAAGATACCATGCATGTTGTATGCTGTAGGCTGTATGCCTCGTTTTGTGTCAAATAATAAAATATCATATTTCACATAAGAGAAAATATAGTACATAACTCACAAAAACTTTTTCATTATGCTTTAATAATATATGAAAGTATACGTTGGACCTGTGTATAGTAGTAGACGTGATGAGGAGACCTCTGCCTAACGGTGGTCCCTATACCTACGTTTTGTGGTATAAATGCCCCAAAAAAATATATTCTACATAAGACAAAAATTATTTTTATTTTGGGCTGGGGACGTTCCTTTTCCTCGTGACATCGCTCCTTGACAAAGACCACGCCCCTCAGGCATAACAGTATTGAGGGGGATAAGAAGCGAAAGATGACTACGATGAAGACTATTTTAATTATCGAAATAATGTGTTAGTTGCCGTAACTTTCATATAAAGTATAATTGTTAGAAATAATATAAAATAATTGTTGGTAATAAATAAAAATGGATATAAATAAAAGGTATATAAAATGGATATAAATGGATATAAATAAAATGGAAATAAAAGGTAAAAGATCTATAGGTAGAAGAAGAATTTCCTGGCTGAGAAACTTAAGAGAGTGGTATAGTTGCAGCTCAGTAGATCTTTTCAGAGCAGCCGCCAATAAGGTACGGATAGCTGTGATGATAGCCTACCTCCGATAGGAGAAGGAACTACAAGAAGAAGAAGAGCAGAATATGTTTGACAGTCAGTGGATCGGAGGAGTTAGCTACTCCGCCACTACTTTGCTGGGCTATTCTATTTTTATTAAAACATTGAAATTTTTTAAATTTATGTCAGTTTGTTTGAATTGGATTTCTTGAAGACAAAGGATTACAGGAGAAAGTTCGCCGATTAGTAGTTTCAACTGTTCATAATGGGTATAAAACCCATTTATGTTCCATTGCACTATAAATGAGTTAGTCAGTCATCCCTTGATTTTCCTTCAACCAGTGATGATTCGTCAGTTTCGTCAGCTGAAAAAGGAATAGGGTTTATTTTCTTCTCTAGTCGGGTGATATTATTTCTTAACCTAGACTTTTGTGTATAACAATAAACAAAGTTAAGGATCTGAATTAGTTCCTCTGGTTCGTTGGAATAATCTTTAGAAGTTAATTCAGGGTTATGAGAGTGTAACACGTTTTCCATAAAATCGCATATTTCGTTGAAATTTAGCACAAATGGAGGTGATCGATTTTCGATTTTGTCTTTGATGGATTCTAAGGACTGAATAATATCTTCACGGGAGATTTTGGAAGAAGTTTTCGGTTTTTTCTTTGGTTTAGATTGTTTAGGGGTACTAAAAATGGGTGAATCGGTTTACGGATTGTCTTCGTTTATTTCTGGAGATGATAAGTTATGCCCTTTTAGCTGGTTTGAGTTGACTACTTTATTTGGGGTTATTGATGTTTCTGGTGCCGTAGTATTTTCGGTGTTATCTACAGTTGATAATGTTGTTTTGGAAGAAGAAGACGAAGTGTTTGGATTTTCTTGTGAAATGTTTTTAATGAGATCGGTTTCCATAGATTAATATATTTTATCATTTGGTCCGTGAGGATTAGATAATGATGGTGAGGTTTGATTTGAATCTATGAGGGTGGTTGAAGGGATTTGGTTTGAAATATGAGTGCATTCTGATTCTTTGTGACCAATGGTTTTACATTTGGAGCAGCTGCATCCGTCTATGGAAAGAAATAGCTGGTAGGAAGTATTATCATGAGTTATTGTAAATGAGTTAGGAATGGATATATTTTCCAAGGGGGTAATGAACGATTGCCTTCTAAAACTCAGAACATGACTGTACTCATTTTCAGGCATACCTACTCAAAGAAAAGTCATTTTGGATACAGTGTGAATACCAACTGTTTGTAATTCTTGTTCAATTATTTCGTTCGGGATTGTAGGACATGCACAAGATATTAGAAGTCTCTTGGCTGGAGAAATTAGTCTTCTTACTTCGACTTGACATCCATTTATTTCGATATATTTATAAGAATGAAGAAGAGAATCAACAGTATTTTTTGAAGAAAGGTATATACATATCCTGTTGTTAGCAATTCTGGAGGCAAAACGTGCATTAATTGGACCCACTAGTGATCCAACAGCTGCGACGTAATCATGGATTTTTGTACCTGGAAATGACTATCGCGTCTTCTTTTGTAGGATGTTTAAAATAATTTACGGCATCTGAGTAACTGTATTTAGTGGAGTTGTGTGTAGTATTATTGTTGTTTGAAGTCATTTTATTAATTTTCTTGGTCTGGAGTTGAGCCGGTCCTGTGGAAGGTCCAAAAAACTGGTCAAGACCCAAGTGGAATTTTTGTTATCTCTTTCCGTAGGTAATATTTAAAGGTTATTTTGTTGTTGTTACAAAAATATTACGAAAATAAGTGCTACTTACTTGAGATAATATTGTCAGCACTAACTGATTCACTTTAGTTTGTAGTAGAGGTACAGCGATACGCTTTAATTACTATTTTTGCTAATTTTTATTTTAATATTTTTTCTCAAAACGAAATAATATGGGTCATATAAAAGTCACCGTTAATATACAAACCAGATGCTAAGAAAGACATGGTTTTACGAAACGAAATGCATCCCTTAACCGTATGTTTTTGGTGTGTTCAGTATATGCTTGTCATGTGTGCACCCTGTATACAAAACCGTTAGTTATTGAGAATTGTTAAAAGCGCTGGGTAGTGAATATTTTCGTGATATGTGCACATCAACATTCTTCCACTTATCGGTTTGTTTTGATAATAATTACGTCAGATACATATCATATTGTTTTGTTAAATCAGCAGAATCGCTTATATGATGGGAAGAATTTACCCTTGAAATGTGTAACGAGAATTTCGAAAAGTTAGTGTCGTATGAGTATGTGAACAGACAAGACAAGATACCGAACGAAGAGTATCGGAAATATTTCCGCGTCGGCCGGTAAAATATGAGTAATTTCCGAAGATACTGATATGCACGTCGAAATTCCGGATTATGGTACAAACACTTTAATTATACGCGGTGTGTTATATTTATCCATAATTATAGAAAATAGAAGTACAAGGGCTTTTATTTAATTTTTGATCTCGGGGGTTTGTCTTAAGATCGGGTAGATTTTTAGAGGTCCCCACATTTTGTAGCTAGTTAAAAGTTAATCGTGTGTGCATACGAGGGGTGGCGAAAAAGTGTATCGAGGATCGCTGGTCAGACTTTATCACGTTTCGCTTCTAGTTTTTCGGTAAACGTGTATGTTTAGTTTGCAGTGAACATGGATAACAAGGAAAAGCATCGCAAAGTGCTTCATATCACTTTCAGCAAAGCAGCAAAAGAAATAGAAGACCTATTAAAGGCCAACAAGGTGAAGTACGACTGATCAAAATATCCTTAGATCTATTACGACAGAAAATGGAAGATCTAAGGAGAATAGATGACAAAATTTACGATCTCCTGTTAAACGAGGATGCCAGTGAACAAGATCTATTGAAGGAAATGGAAGACAGTGACAGCTTCATTAGAAAGTTTGCGGATCTGAGTATACAGTTCAAGGAACGGGTTCAGCCAAGGATAGCTGCGTCCGTGGAGGATGAGGTGGCATCTGGGACAACTGGTAAGAGCACAGGGAGCCTACAAGGTAAGCGTAAATTCAAATTACCTATGTTAAAATTCAAGAGGTACGATGGTAACATTAAAAACTGGTTGCACTTTTGGTCACAGTTCCAAAAGGTACATCATGATTCGGACATAGACTTAAGCGATAAAGTTGAGTATTTGGTTCAAGCTACTGTACCGGGCAGTAGGGCTAGGTAACTGCCCGCGACTGGAGATAATGACACTAAGATAATAAATAGACTGTCTTATTTCGCGTTTTGGCCGCGACGATTTGCAGATCAAGGTTTATGTTCGGGAATTGCCTAAATTGATAATAAATAATACTTCGTCTGGCAATAAATTAGACATTTCTTTATTATATGATAGGTTAGAGGATCTGTTAAGGGCTTTGGAAACACTAGGTTTTAAATCGGATAAATACGCGGCTATGTTATTTCCTTTGGTCGAATCGTGTCTACCTGCGGATTTATTAAGGATATGGCAAAGAAGTCCGGAAGATGTTGGGTCACAAACTTCGATTAATATTGCCGGCATTTCCACCATAGAAAATCGTCTCAAAAGCTTGATGCAATTTTTGAAAAATGAAGTCGACAATGAACAGCATGTTTCCTTAGCGATCGAGGGCTTTAGCGTATCAGGTACTAAGTCTGGGAATTCTAAACGGAATGGTCCGAAAAAGAGGATGCTTGAAGAGGAAGAACCCCAGTTTCCTTCGGCGATGGGTTTAGTGAATTCTCATAGTACAAATAATAGATGTGTATTTTGCGAAAATGCACACGAAAGCAGCCAATGCTTCAAGGCTCAGGAGTTAACTTATAACCAGAGAGTGAATATTTTGACAGAGAAAGGTGCTTGCTTCCGCTGTTTGAAAATTGGACACCAATCTCGAAGATGCCGTGTTCAATTAAGTTGCTTACTTTGTCACAAATCACATGTGCCCCTAAGGTGTAGAGAACTTTCGATGGGCAAGGCAAAAAGGAAGAGGAAAATAAGATAGAGGAGGATGGCCAAGCTGTGCCGAAAATAAATCAGGCATTGGCCAATAGTGCTACTACTAATGTTTTTTTTTCAAACTTTGCGCGTCAAAATGAACCACTTAGGCAAGACGCGAGTTGTGCGCGCCTTAATAGATACCGGATCTCAAAAGACGTATATTCTGAGGTCCACTACTAGATTATTAGATTATCCATGTAAACAACCGATTAACCTTGTACATGGATTATTCGGAGGCAGCGAGCTAGCACAAAAACATGATTGTTATGACGTTAATTTGAGTTATAATAACTACAGTTGCACATTTGAAGCACTAGATCAGCCAGTAATATGTAGCGATATTTCTTCCGTATTTAATGGTCCCTGGATGAAAGAACTGGAGAGGCTGAATATAGAGATAACAGATTCCGGTAATACATCTCCTATAGAGATTTTAATAGGTGCAGACATTGCAGGAAAGCTCTATACCGGAAGAAGGCATATTTTAGGATGTGGACTGGTAGCTGTAGAAACCTTATTGTGCTGGACTTTGATGGGAAAAATACCTTTAGATCAACAAGACAATCGTACTTCAACACCTGTTTCACTTTTTATTAGCAACGCGTCGATTAATCAGCTGTGGGAGTAAGATGCTTTGGGTATCAATGATCCAGCAAAAAGGAAGACAAGTGAAGAAACAGCGCTAGCAGCAAAACAACTTTTCTTTGAGACCGTTGCAACAGATTCTACAGGACGATATAACATCAGACTGCCATGGTTATAAGGACATCCGGCATTACCAAGTTACTACCAGATGGCTAAGAAAAGGCTGGATACCACGTTGAAGAAGATAAACCAAGATGGATATCTTGAAGCCTACGGCCCAATATTTAAAGAATGGCTGGATGAAAATATAATTGAGGAAGTGCTCGAGGAGCAACCAAACCAAGAAGGTCATTATTTACCCCCACAGGCCGGTAATTAAGCCTAATAGCGCGTCCACAAAAATCAGACCAGTTTTTGACGTTTCAGCAAAAGAAAAAGACAAACCTTCTTTAAACCAGTGCCTTGAAAAGGGGGTTAACTTAATTGAATTGATTCCTACTATTTTATTAAGATTCAGACGACAAGGAATCGGTGTAATCTCAGATATTCGCAAAGCCTTTTTACAGATTGGGATACACAAAGCTGACAGAGATTTTCTTCGTTTTCTTTGGATAGATGATACAGGAAAAGAAAAGGTGTACCGCCACTGTCTTGTGGTATTCGGGATCAGCAGTAGTCCGTTTTTATTGGGAGCATCACTAGAACATCAATTTTCCTTGACGTTAAGAAGATGTGCGTCAAAACTGCTGAATGTTTCGGAAGACACTATTTTAAAATTGTTGCATAGTTTTTATGTTGACAATTGCGTCACTAGTGTTGCTAGTGAATAGGAACTGCGAACTTTTACAGAAGAGTCAAATATAATAATGGCTGACGGTCAGTTTGATCTCAGAGGGTGGAAGTATACATGCCAACCGCCCGATGACACTATTGATGCCTCGACCCAGGTTTTGGGAATAAAATGGAACAAAATAGATGACACCTTGTGTCTACGACAAGAGGATGAAGATACAGATCTACCTTTTGAAAAACCTATAACTAAAAGAGTCATACTCTCACAAGCGCAGCGTGTGTTTGATACTATTGGGTATTCTTGTCCAACCACGTTAGTTCCAAAGTTGTTATTGCAGAAGACATGGAAAGAACAACTGCCTTGGGATACGCCGGTCGGTTGTGAAATAGAAACCTATTTTCGGAATTGGATCAAAGAGCTTCCATATTTAGCTGCGATTAAAATTCCTAGGTGGATACATGCAGGCCCGGAAAAGCTGAACAATTTTCTTTACATAGGTTTTGTGATGCTAGCAAGGATGCATATTCCGCAGTAATATTTTTAAGAGGAGTCCGGAATGGACAAGTATTTATACATATTTTGGCAGCCAAATCCAGGGTAGCCCCCTTAAAGACATTGTCGATACCACGGCTTGAATAAATGGCTACAGTTATTGCTGTAAGGTTATATGTTATGATTAGAGAAAATCTTGAAGTTGAACTAGACAAATATTTTTGGAGCGATTCAAAAACGGTACTGGCTTGGATAAGGAGATCTGACGAATGGACTACCTTCGTGTGGAATCGCGTGGCAGAAATTCGCAAAACTTAGTTCATAGAAGGATGGCATCATGTGCCAGCTTTACTCAATCCTGCTGATCTTCCTTTAAGGGTTGTTCTCCTAAACAGTTGCTAGAGTACAAATGGTGGGAGGGTCCGCAATGACTTTCACAGCTGTGATGAGGAAGAGATTAACAAGGAGAAAAAGGAAAAACTAGTTACGGTCCTTGTTAACCGTGAAGAAGATGGTATGACCTTAGATGATTGGCACCTTAATTATTTTTCTCAGTACCTGAAGACATTGCGCATGTGCGCATGGATTTGTCGGTTTACGAATAACGCAAGAAATAAGGACGACAAACAAAAGGGAGAGTTAACCCCTGAGGAGCTTGATAAATCTGAAATATTTGTACTCAAGCTAGTACAAAAAGAGACGTTTTCGGACGAAAACCATAAGAAATTGTGTGGAATGGGAGCCTTCAAAGACAAGAATGGTGTGATCCGATTGAAGTCTCGCATCAGTAATAGAAACGACGATGAATATTTTCGCTTTCCAGTAGTTTTGCCAGCCAAGCATTTTATAATGAAGACCCTACTATTTCGAGAACATGTCAAGTCGTGTCATGTCGGAACACAAGGACTGATTGCTATCGTGCGCGAACGATATTGGATTTTAGGTGGTCGTCGCGCTATTAAATCCGCGATTTTCAAGTGCGTCGTCTGCAAGAGACATGAGGCCAAGTCGTTTGAGGCGAGTGCGCCACAGTTGCCGCTAGATCGTGTTCGGGACGCATTAGCATTCGAGACAACAGATGTAGACTTTGCCGGGCCGTTATATTTGAGTACTGGAGAGAAAGCAAGGATACGTCTTTTCACTTGCGCCGTGTATCGGGCCGTACATCTCGAACTTTGTACCTCGTTATCGGTAGAGTGTTTTATGCAAGTGTTACGACGTTTTATTGCCAGACGGGGTCGACCGAAGACCATATACAGTAATAGTGGGACTAACTTCGTCGGTACCGAGAACGCGTTTCGTCAGGTGGACTTTGAGAAAATCGCCGAGAGCAGTTGAGCCGAACGTATCCAGTGGCTGTTTAACCCACCGACGGCTGCGTGGTGGGGAGGTTTTTGGGAACGCTTGATAGGCTTATTGAAGCGACTGTTGCGCAAGGTATTAGGGCGTGCTTCGCTTGACTATAAAAGTCTATTAACCGTCATCTGTGATTGCGAATCAGTTATGAATCCTCGGCCACTCACCTGTCCTCCAACAGATGCTAATGAGTTGGTACCGCTAATACCTCAGATGTTCCTCAGGGATCAAATAGAGGATGGAGTTCCTGATTGTGATGCAGTAGATGAGAAAACCTTATCCAGAGAGGTTTTGCATAGACACAAGCTATTGAAGGACCTTAGGCAAAGGTTTAGAGGAGAGTATCTTGGTCAATTAAAATTATGGTCCAAAAGTAACAAGTTAAAGTGAGGGAGGTAGTTTTCGTGGGAAACGACCAAGACAAACGTATTAGTTGGCCTATTGGCCGTGTGATAGAGATTCTTCCGGGAAAGGATGGTCCTCCAGCGTCTCTACCCGTTAGAATGCCCAACAGATTGGGTTCAGATGCCAGGTGACGACATCAGTGGGGAGTCGAGCAACAGCCAGGGACCTCCTTCAAAGAATGCGTGCGAAAGAGCGGGAGTTGCTATGGCCGAGAGTGTCGCGGAGCTGGGAGTGTCCAAAAGCAGAGTACTCGAAGCGAGAATAAGTGTGACGCGAAGCGGGCGTAAAGTCAAGACCACGCTGCGATATACGTGGTAGACTCGGTTTTTATTTTTGTATTTTATGTTACTGTTGTATTGATGATCATGGTATTTGGATATCTCTATTAATTTTGTGAGCCATGTTCATATTTGTGTAACCAAAAGATAATGTCTCAGGTGGGAGAATGTTCGAGCCATTTTAAATATCATATTAAGTGTTGCTTGTTTTGTGTGCACCCTCTATACAAAACTGTTAGTTATTGAGAATTGTTAAAAGCGCTGGGTAGTGAATAATTTCCTAATATGGGCACATCAACATTCTTCTACTTATCGGTTTGTTTTGATAATAATTACGTCAGATACATATCATACTGTTTTGTTGAATCAGCAGAACCGCTTATATGATGGGAAGAATCTACCCTTGAAATGTGTAACGAGAATTTCGAAAAGTTAGTGTCGTATGAGTATGTGAACAGACAAGACAAGATACCGAATGAAGAGTATCGGAAATATTTCCGCGAAGGCCGGTAAAATATAAGTAAGTTCCGAAGATACTGTAATGCACGTCGAAATTCCGGATTACGGTACAAACACTTTAATTATACGCGTTGTGTTAAAATTATTCATTTTAGTGATATACTGTTTATTTTTCGCTTTAATATTTTGCAAGCTGTTAACTCTTTTGACTTAAAGCTAATTATAGAAGGTAGAAGTACAAAGGATTTTATTTAATTTTGAATCTCGGGGGTTTGTCTTAAGATCGGGTATATTTTAAGAGGCCCCCACAAGTATGTTATAAGAATTTTCTAAGCGAATTACTAAGGTTCTAAGTGCCACCAAAGTGGTTAAAAAACATTGAATAACAACAGACTTATTTTGCCTCCTTATTTTGTATTTATTGCCAAATTGCAGAAAGGGTAATATTTTAAAACATTTTTAACCAGTCGTATATCATACAAAATTCAATTATCTTTATTTTATTTCTTTATCGACTTTGTTCCAAAACAAATCTACCCAATTAACAGCATACACAGATGATATAAACATAATGAGCAGAACAAAGTATGCAGCGGGAGAAACCTACGTTGTATTGAAACAGAGTGCAGAAGCAGTAGGGCTAGCAATAAATACAAATAAAACAAAACTACTCATACAAACCAGACCAAATAGACCGGCGCAACAATACTTTATTGACGATATAGAACATGTGAATAGATTCACGTACATAGGAATGGATCTATTCGCAAGCAATCAAGAAAAACCGGAAATAAATAGAAGGATTGTGCTGGCAAATAAAGCCTATTTCGCGATGGGCCATATATTCAAATCGCGAGACGTACACCGGAAAACAAAACTCCGGGTCTATAAAACAATAATCAGGCCCATAGTAAGTTATGGCTGTGAAACATGGGTGGTGACACAGAAATCTGCCAATGCATTAGATGTGTTTGAAAGAAAAATATTACGTAGGATACTGGGCCCAATAAATGAAAATAACAACTGGCGAATTAGGTATAATAGAAAAATATACGAGCAATATAGCGTATCAACTCTAGCACAATACACTAAACTGCAGAGATTACGGTGACCAGGGCACGTGGTCCGCATGCATCAGAATAGAATCCCCAGAAAACTGCTAAATGCAAGAATGCAGGGAAAAACACCTGTTGGAAGACCTAAAAAGGGATGGGAAGACGAAGTCGATGAGGATGCCAGGAAATTCCTGGGAACGCGTTCATGGAAAAGAACAGCGGTAAATCGAAATGATTGGAGAAGCTTGTTGAAGGAGGCCAAGGCTCGATTTGGGCTTTAGTGCCATTGGATGGATGGAAGTGCCACCAAAGTGGTTAGAAAACATTGAATAGCAACAGACTTATTTTACCTCCTTATTTTGTATTTATTGCTAAATTGCAGAAAGGGTGATACTTTAAAACATTTTTAACCAGTCGTATTTCATACAAAAATCAATTATCTTTATTTTATTTCTGTATCGACTTTGTTTCAAAACGAATAGTTTTAAAGTTATAAGCAAAGAAAGTAGAAAAATCGATGTTTTTCGAAATTTTTAAATATTTTAGTATTTTATTAATGTTCCGGGCATATTTGAGAAGGAGCATAAGTCAATTATTACTAGTGAAGGTGTCACCTAACTTTATCTGCAAAAATCCGAATGCCACCTCTCACATCCAAAATTACACGTTTTTTTTACAGATCAGCCCTGGGCTATGTATATAATATGTATATATTATGTATTGTATGTATATGTTACGGTAAATGTGATTAAATGGGAATTATTAATAATTACCGGTTACTATTAATACAACCCGAATAGCTAGGTAAAAGTAATAAATATACCAGAAATAATCACATTGACCGGTTATTATTAATAAATCCCGTATTCAAACGGTAAACGTGATAAATGTTGAATACCAATAAGTTCTTAGAAGCTTGTGGGGTGGAGGGTTTACTTATTACATATCTATACTAAATTTACAATCAAGATGCAGTAGAAATAAACAAACCAAGACACGTTAAATGTTACTAGGAGTACTCCTGAATCATAATTTACAATGTACCCATATACATTGTAAATCCTAAATCATGATTTCCAAAGTTTATACATTGTAAATTATGATTCGGGAGTGCTCCTAGTAGTATTTAACATGTCTTGGTTTGTAAATTTCTACTGCACCTTGATTGCAAATTTAGTATAGTTAGGTTTTTTGATTGATAAGTTCTGTTTAACTGTCTAAATATATTGCCAACATACGAGTTTGTTAATACATACTTATAGTCTAAGAGCCTGCACACCCTGTATAAATAATTATGTTAATGGTTATACTAGTGAATAGAGAATTAAATAACCTTTCAAATGAGCTATGAGTATTATATATATGCCAGAAAGTCCTAAGTTAAAAATAAAAATCGGCCTGTCTGAGGATTTCTCTTGAAATTTGCCCATTCTCGAGATAATTAATTTATGCCAACTCAAACGTCCTCACTTATACTACAGTGTCGCGCCTGCTTGATTAGCAATTAAAAAACAATAGGGTTTCCGATATTGTATTGCAAAAACCTCTTTGGGATTTCATCAATCAATATTTAAAGAATATCTACCTACCTTGGCAACTTTAAAATTTTTAGATAAATGTCCGATTTAGGGTTAAAAATGGCTGATTTCGCAATTTTTAAAATTTTCAAAATTGTCAATCGCTTATATTAACTTAAGAATTAAGAACTATTAACTTCTAAAATCACTAAAAGTCTTTCTCTGTTTGGAATGATTCAAAAAACTTAAAAAAAATTTATATGATGCAAAAAGAATAATTTTAGGAAAAACCCCTAATTTTTCCCCTCGCCTGGCAAGGTCTTATACTCTTCAGAATCGCCTGTCATTGTAAACATTTCTTCTAAATGACTAACTCAAACACATACCCCCTTTTGCACCCCCTTTTGCACTTTCCGATTCACCTGGTAGATACACGTGCACCGCTGATGCCTGCCAGGTCATGGTTTTTAGCCTTAGTGTGCTATAAATTATCACTAGACAAATTTCTAGCCTTACAGGACGACCGTTAGTCGGAGGGTTCACTAGCTCTTAGACTATTATTACATGTCTAGTTAGGATTTTTGATTGATAATTTTGTTTAAGGGCATAGGCGCAAAATGTCGCCTGACAAAATGTTCAATGTGCTTTAGATGTATTTATTTTTTTCGAATACTTAGAAAACTAATAAATTTTTTTGAAAAATTTAAAGGCAGAGTGAAAGACTTCATGATTACCGAAGGCCGAAAGTCCCTGAAAACTTCTATAATGTTTATTTTAACAAGTTACAGTTATTTTTAATTGCAAATATTTCATTCAAAAAAAATTTTTTATTCTGATGGACTTGAGACCTTCGGTAATAACGTAATCTTTCATTCTGTGTTTAAATTTTTTAAAAATACGTATTAGTTTTCTCATGATTCCAAAAAAATGAATACATTTAAAACACATTGAAAATTTTAACAGGCGACATTTTGCGCCTTTCCCCTTAAGTGTTTAACTGTTTTTACTTATTAAATGTCTAGTTAGGTTTTTTATTGATAAATGTTGTTTTAACTTTGTTACCAAATACAAGTCTAGTTAAATAGGTTTTTTTGGTTAATAAATGTTGTTTAAGTGTTTTAATTGTGTTACCAAATATAAGTCTAGTTAGGTTTTTTGATTGATAAATTATGTTTAGGCGTTTAACTTTATTACCAAATTCGAGTCTGTTTTTACTTATTACATGTCTAGTTGGGTTGTTTGATTAATAAGTTCTGTTTAAGTGTTAACTTTATTACCAAGTTTCCAAAATGCGTTTTTATTACATTTACCAGAGCTGTTAGGATAGTATTAATAATAACCGGTTAATCTAATTATGAAGGTATTATTAATCACATTGACCAACTGCTAAGGTTATTATTAATACAGACCGGTTATTATTAATACAGACCGGACTTATCACATTACCGTATCATATATATTGTTTAGTAATGTATAATAATTGTACCTGTGTCAATGATCATTGTAATCGAGACACGGTAATTCAATAAAAAACTGTTACCAAATAATTTAAAATAAAATCATTTCTTTTAATGTCATTTTGGAGGGTAGGAGGTTATTTTTATGTATTTTTATTATATTGTATGTTATATCTCTGCTCATATTGGGTACTTTAAGGTTAATCAACTACTTAGTTAGCAACAACAGAAAGTACAAAATTTCATTTCTTAGCATTTAGTTTTTTTGTTATTAATTAAAATAATGTTGTTTTTTATGTGTTGATATTATCTTAGTATACTAGAGCAGCGGTTCTCAATCTTTTTGTGTCATGTACCAGCAAATACTTTTTATTATTTTTGGTACCACCTACCTGAAATACATATCTTACAAGGTGATCTAATTAACTATAATAGTGGTGCTGATTTTGGCTGTTTTTGCGTTTTGTGTACCACCTCAAAAAATGAAATGTACCACCAGTGGTACATGTACCACAGATTGAGAACCGCTGTACTAGAGCATAATAACTTAAGCCGGCCACTCACGGTATTGCTGCGTGTCGTTCAGTTTTGTCGAATTCGACTAATTGGCAAAAATTTTGATCGTGTGTGACCGTGCATCCAACAAAATCGTGCAGTTTGGCCACAGGGAGACTGACTTGTCTGCTGCAGTACTGCAGAATTGATAGCATGGACGATCTTGTCGAACGACACCGCAGTACCGTGAGTGGCCGGCTTTATATCTTGTTAAATATCTAGAATTTGAATGAATTTAGTTCGATGAATAGTATCGCTTATGTAAAAGAATTATTGCCTGAATTTTGTTACTCATTCTAGAAAAACATTTTTTTATTTATTGTTCAATTTAAACTCCAATTATTAGTACAGCGATCTGCGCATATCGACAATACCAGCATGTATTTTGTTAAATATATGTACTAACATGTAGAGTTACTCCAGCGAGTAACCTTCTTAAAACTAATCTAATCTTAGGACTTTATTAATTATTCTGAATGTACTTCACTCTAATTTTCACAAAGTTTAATTTTAAGACGCCTTTTTAATCTGTTTTCATTAACTGTACTGGTATTTTTATTTGATAACTTTATCTGATGAATTATATTTGGCCTCAATCGTGCAACTTTTGTTGGCAAATCTAAATAATAAAGGCTAATAATTTAATTATATGCTATAACAAAAGTTCAAAAGTACATAAATTAACATTAAATAAAATTACCTGGTAGTATTTTAATAATCATCTATCTTAAAATGAAGTGAAGTTTTGTGTTAGGATAAACATGTTTTAATTTTAAAATAGTTTTCCAGCCTTTTAATTTATAAATTGTCTTTATCATCAAAATAATCAGTTAAAACCACATAATCTATTTTTTGAGCAGGTAAACAATGGAATAGGTATCAGGTCTTTATTAATACGACTTATACAGTTCAATTCTGAATCCTATTACAGCACATTTAAAATATGTCAATTTTTTAGCCAGTTAATTTTTTATTGTCTTTAAAAATGGTCTTCATGACAGAAAACCCGAAATTTTCTATATAAGTAATTCATTGCAAATGCAACAGAGTAGGGCTCGACGGCAGACATGGCATTTTGGCAATGGGAGGGGGTATGAGTACGGGTTAGCCCAACAATAGGTTTTAATAAATAATTTAAAATTATATCAATGTTTCCTAACTATAGAGGGTGACAACAAAAAGGTAGGTAATATTTTATATATATATATATATATATATATATATATATATATATATATATATATATGTATATATGTATAAGCAATATAAATACACGTAATCTACAAGATTAATCAGTATTTTTTTTAACCTAATTTCCCTAAAAATGTTTATAAACTAGATGTCACCTGGTCCATCCTAGCTTTTTTTACATGAAATGCCCACTTCTTTGTTGTGGCTACACAGCACAGCACTGACTCTGCTATTCACTAATTAAATTGCTCACGTCTTTGTTGTGGCTACAATACAATGCACAACACTAACAGCCCGGCACAACTTCACACATTACACGAGCTCGAACGGTTTAGTCCTCTTGAGCCTCCGCATCTAGGGTTCGTTGACAAGAAGCTGGAGTGCTTCATGGTTGGGATGCTTATGGAGCCTTTCTTCATATCTTCTGGCGACTTTCTTAATTTCAATTGAAATTGATTCGATTTTAAGATCTCTACGCAAATAGTCACTCCAAACATACCAAGGAGCACATACAATATTTCTTAGTATTCGGTTCTGGAGCGTTTCTAACTTTCGGTAATTGCTTTTTTTGGTACAGCCCCATAATTGTAGGCAATAGGTCTACACCGGTTTCAATATCTGTTGGTAAATTAGTTCTTTGTTCTGGATGGAGAGTTGCGAGTACCTACCTATTAGCCAATACATATTTTTGTACTTTATTTACACCCAGAGATTTAAACCCAGATATTTCGCTGTTTTCTTATTAGTAACAACGTTGTTGTTTAAGATAATTGGAAGATTTTTGATTTTTCTTGTTAGTGAAGTTAATATGAACTGACTTCTGCTCATTAAACTTTATACGCCATTTTTTGGAGCAGCCTTCTACTGCTAAACAAATTTTGTCGTCTTCCAATGCTTTCTCTATTTCAGTTACTATTCGATGGGTCTGGCCAATTGTGGAGTGTTTATCATGAAATTCAAATTGGTGTGTCGGAATAATATTTTTTTGTTCAATTTTATGGTTAATTCTTCGTAGTAGTAATTTTTTCAAACACCTTTGATAGTATGGATAGTAAGGAGATTGGCCTGTATGATGTTAACTCATGGTTATCTTGTCCTACTTTGGGTATCATTATGACCTCTGCAGTTTTCCAAAGGACAGGAACATATCTAAGCCTAAAGGATGCATTTATATATCTAAGCCTAAAGGATGCATTTATTAGTGTAGTAAGCTTTACTATGGCTTTTCTAGGTAATTTTTTTAGTATCTCACCATTGATCAGGTCAAACCCAGGCGCTTTTTTTATGTTGATGTTCTTGATTAATTTTTGAAATTCTTTTGTAGTAGTCAGTTGTATGTTAACAGAATCAGTAGCTACTCGTTCATCGTCTACATGAGTTTCCCCAATGTTTGGTTGAAACATGTTTTCTAAATAATCAGCGAACGCATCCACTTTCTCATTGGGAGAGAAATGCCCATGTGCTGTTTTCTTTTCGTAACAAAAGTATATGCTGAATTGCTGAACTGGCTTATTTATCTTTTTGACTGCCTTCCAGAGGGAGTAATCGGTGCATTCATCATCAATTAGTTCTCTAAGGTACTTATTGATTGATTCGTTTTTTATTTTTGAGATTTCTCTTGGCAGCTGTTGTGTGAGCCTATTTATCTTATTTTTATTTTCTGTAATTCGAGTTCTTTGCCATACCTTCAAAGCCTTTCTTTTTTCCTGTATCAAGTCTCTAATTTCTTTGGGGTGATTGTTTCCTACTGTTTTTCTTTGGATTATAGGTGTGTTGTTCCACGCTGCCTGCTGCCACCTCTTCTACATCGTCTACTTTTATAAAATTTGTTGCTACACCTCTGGATATGAAAAAATCTAGGAGGCCCGGGATTCTGTTTGCATCACTAGGCTAGTAAGTGGGTTTCCCAGTAAAGTGCCATCTATAGTTATGTCCGGTCACTACATGCTGCAATTCTTTACCTTTCGGTGATGAGAGTCTGGAGCCCCAACAGGTATTTTTTGCATTAAAGTCTGCGCCAACTATGTATATTTCACCCAAGGTGGATAAGGAGTTAGCATAGTCTTCTATTTTGAGGTTATGTCTAGGAGGGAAATATGCAGCTGCAATGTTAAGTGTTTATTTCTTAGTTTTAACACTGATAGAGGCACATTGTATTTCCTCAGTTTTAATTTTTTCACGTTCCCAGTGGAGAATACTATTTTTAACAGCGACAGCAGCTCCGCCTCTGACTGAATTTTGTGGATGTATGGCATGGTAGATTTGATAACCTGGCAGCTTAATAAATGATTGTCTAGTTAGATGTGTTTCTGCAATTAAGCATATGTCTATTTTTGTGTTTGTAGGGTTACTAATAACTCTTGCTGGTGCTGTAAAAGTCCATTTGTATTCCATTGGAGTATCCTAAGGTCCAGGGGCATTATACTCTCATTATCATCGACTTCTGATATTTTCAAGTCTGTCCAGCCTTTCAAGTACTTTTTTGTTAAATTCTTCTTGTTTGCTCATTTTCTCCATTATTTTTTGCAGCATTTCAGTTACTGTATCTGTATAATTTTCTGTTTCTGGTTGTGTTACTTGAGCATAAGGTACTCCAGCTCTTCTTAAAGTTCGGTGTCTATTTTCCATATTTTCTATATTTAATCTGATTTCACGAGCCTTTTTATTTATATTTTTATTTCTTAGTGTTTGCAGATCTTTTGCAGTGCTACATCCTCTATAATTAGCTGGATGGTCATTGCCGCAGGGAACACATTTTTGAGCTATATTTTTGGGTTTTTTACAGTCTTAGGTTAGATGTTTTCCAATGCATTTTACACATCTTGGTTTCCTTTTGCAGTAAATCTGTGTGTGGCCATATTCCTGGCAGCGCTTGTATTGGGGCAGCAGTTTTGGTTTTCTGAAAGCCTCTATTTGTACTCTCATATTTAATGTTTCATTGTTGGCATATATTTTTTTAATATCTTCATCTTTATCAAAGGATAAAGTAAAAAGCGGAAGTGGCGTTTTATCTTTACCCGTTATTATTTGATTTACCTCCAGTATATTGAAGCGTTTGTCCTTTAGGTCTTTTAAAATTTGTTCAGCTTTGCATGACTCGTGTAAGTTTCTTGCAACTACCTTGATAGGTCTTGACTGTTTGTTTTCAAATGAAAACCATTCCATATACGTATTGTTTAAGAATTCAGTTAGACTCCTGTATGAATCTGAGTCAGTGAACTTGATTTTTATATTCCCTCCTTCCCAGCCAACATAGTTTCCTGGACTTGTATCTTGTTTTTATGTAGGTAATCTGACAATTCGTCATATTTTTGTACTTTATTAATTATAATTTGTGGAGGTTTTATATTAACCGGTTGCAGTTTGTTAATTTTGGTATTCGTTTCAGGGGATTCTACCTGAGGCAAGTTGCTAGTTTTTTTTTATTTTTTTTTTAGTTTCTAACCCTAATACATTCTGTCTCTCTGCTTAGTTCTTTCTCATCTGTGGTATTCAGTTTGGTCTTTTTTAGTGTTCTCCTCAACTGGTCCTATTTTATTTTTAATTATCTCAACTTGTATTTGAATCTGTTTAATAGTGACTTCTAATTTTGCTCTTAGTTGTTTTTCACTCATCCAAGCCTTATACAACGCCTGCTCATTTTATTGCGGGCTTGATTTTCGTTGAAAAAAGCTTGGTTTTGTTGAACTAGCAGCGCCTCATTCGAGGTAGGCTGCTGCATTTACCCATCCATTTGAATATTCTGATTATCATTCTGATTATCATGTATTTGGTATATTTTATATTCATTTTAGTCCATATTCTTGACAGAAACTGTTTGTCTTGTTTAGGAGTAATTGGAGTTGTTCAGCAGAGCTTGCCATAATCACGGTGTCATCTGCATATTTTATGTTGCTAATGGATCTTCGGTTAATAATTAATACTTCACTTTGAGATAGTAATGCGTCTTCAAAAATGCCTTCACTATACGCATTAAAGAGTAGTGGAGATATAATACTCCTCCTCCTGCCTAACTTCTCTCCTGATTTCAATTTTTGGACTGGGTTCGTTATCTATTACAATTTTTGCTCTTTGATTCCAGTAAAGGTTTGTTATTTTTCGTAAGATTTGTTATTATTCGTAAGTCCCTTTTGTCTATGTTTTTTGTCTTTAAAATTTGTACTAATTTTTCATGGCTGACTTTGTTAAATGCTTTCTCAAAACCAACGTAACAAACATGCACATCCACATTCATATCCATGCATCTTTGAGCTAACACATTAAAAGCAAATAACGCCTCTCTGGCTACTAGTCCGTTTTTGAACCCAAACTGAATATCATCTATTTATTTTATACAACCATGTATTATTTTCAAAAATAATTTGAGAATGTGACTTATTAATGATGTTGTTCTGTATTCGCTGCAATCTTTAGCGTTCGTATTTTTAGAGATAGCACAAAAGGTGGAAAGTACGCATTGTTTTGGTATGTTTTCTGTTTTAAACACTATGTTAAACAAGTCTAGGATAATGTCAAAGGTTTCATCATTAATGCATTTTAAGCTTTCTACTGGGATTTGGTCTGGACCTACTGCTTTACCATTTTTGCTGTTTTTTAATGCTGATTTAATTTCCTCTGTTCTATTGTTTTTGAAAAATTCATTTATTTATTCTGTCCATCTCTTTAATTTTTCGTTAGTACTCAACACAAGCTTTCCATTCGTATCTTTTAGTATTCCCGGTTTTCTTTTTCTGTTGTTCTGAGTTAATTCTTTAATTTTTTTATGTGTGAAAACTCGGTGGCACCCAAAATGCGACAGCCAAAATCCCGACAGCCAAAATCCCGACGGCCAAAATTCCGCACGCCAGAATCCCGACACGCCAGATTCCCGACACGCCAAAATCTTGACATACAAAAATCTCGACATGCCAAAATCCCGACATGCCACAGTCCTCGCATAAGTAAAAATACCGACCACTACATTTTGAATATTTACTGTTTCCTTTTAAAATGCAGTACCAAGTTTCATATACAGAGTAAGTTTTATGTAAGCTCAATTATCTTGAAAACGGCTTGGACGATTTTTATAGATTTTAGTTGATAAAGGTCTTCTAATGCGGCCGGTTAAATAGTTGTAATTACATTGTTGTCAGATCTTCCGTTTGTCTGGAAATCTAATGAACTTTCTTATTTCTATATATTTTTTGCGTTTTGAACTCCTTAAGAAATACTGATTATTTTTCATGTGATATGCCCTATACCTAAATGCCGTAATTTCGGAGTTATTGCTACATTTATTTTAAAAAATATATAAACAAATTTTAAAAATAGTTTTTTTCGGCCCGGGCAGACATTATTTTACTTTCTTTGGATCATGGGGAACAAAAAAGGTTTTTTGTAATTTTTCTCTACAGTTAATCGTTTCTGAGTTATAAACAATTTAAAACTGAAAAAAATCGAAAAATGTCGATTTTCAAGGCTCAAAAATACAAACAAAAAATATTATTTTTGAAATCACGAAGGACCTAGATTGCAGACCAAACCTTGTTTTATCAGTTTTAGATAAGTAACTTGGGATTATTATATTTTAAGACATTGTTTTTTAGTTGTTAATGCAGCCCGATCTCCCGTCCTCTCATAAGCGCTTCATTCACAATTAAAAAACATTGTTTTATGATAAAACATCGCAAAAATTCTTCCAGGGAGCCGATAGAAGAAGGATTGATCTGAATATACACACTTCGTAATTTCAAAAATTTTATTTTTTACTTGTGTTTTTGAATCTTGAATATCGTCATTTTTTTGTTTTTTCAGTTTTAAATTGTTTTTAACTCCAAAACGATTAACTTTAGAGAAAAATTATAAAATAAATTTTTTGTGTTTCAAAGGATCCAAAGAACCTAAAATAATGTTTGCTCGGACCGAAAAAAAATGATTTTTATAACTTGTTTATATATATTTTTTAATAAATGTAGCAATCACTCAGAAATTACTGCATTTAGGTATAGGGACTATTATGCACTGCGCTGGAATAAGTGTTACTTATTTAATAAGTAACTTATTTATTTTTAGCACTTAAGCAAAACGCTCGAACAGCAGGCACATCACGAAAGTCGACTCGACTAAATCGACTTAACTCGTTATCGAGTCTATTGAGTTGTTCACGAACCTCGAACGAGTAGAAAATCGAGTTTCTCGATTGTACCTAACTTCTGTTCAGTTTATGTAGGCAACCGAAGACTCGTTAAAAACGTTAATTTTCGTTGTTTAAGGTTAAAATTGTCGTTATTGTTGTTACGGTTGATTTAAATTGAAATAACAATGTCAACTAGACCAACCCCAGAACAGTGGGAAATTTTATTAGATTCATTTGCTCTGGGCTATACCAAAATTAAATTCCTCTCCCAAACACCTTTGATATATGACCCTGTTGCGTAAAAACGTAAACTACATACACAGAACTATACTTTCTACAGTTATTCCTCTAGCTACTTTTCTCTCTGCTACATGATGGCTTACAAATTGGATGAGTATTGATGCTAAGTCCTTAGAGTTAGAGAGTCTGAATAACTCTATAAATCTTTTTTCAGGCAGTTCAAATGCCTGAATTCGAATGCAGTTCGTCTAGTTATCCACGTTTACGAACAAATGCAAGATTTTCTTGTCTTCTTTGAATTTGCAGTAAATGTTTTCGAACAATTGGCAGCATACTTGTTATTTTAATTAAGAAATTAACTTTGGTCCAAAGCACTTTTGATATTATATAAGATTAAGTTTTTATAGAAAATAATTACAAATATAGAGTTTTTATATATAAAAAAATTTTTAATTTCGTATAAAACACATTAATAATACTAGCATAACCTTCAAAACTGGTTAACTCGACATCTTTAGGGTTGTCGAGAGATTTTGGTAGAGTGAGTCGATTTATCGAATGTCGTGAAACAAAGTTCCCGATTATCGAGTTAACTCGATCGACTAAAGTCGATAATCGAGTTTCGTGATCCACCTCCTGGTCGATTTTTAAAAGAATCATAGTATATTATAGCATCAATGTTTCGAACTTTACGCGGTCCCTCTTCAGGTGACAGTGATAACTTTGACTTTTTTAAATGAGAAATTACATCATGTAACACCTCATATAAAAGCTTTTGATAGAATGATTACAAAAATGTATAATACTTTAATTCTTTTTGAGACCGTAGGCGCAAAATTTCGTTCGAATTATTTTTAATTGTATTCATTTTTCTTAATCCTGATAAAACTAATATGTATTTTTGAAAATTTTAAACGCAAAATAAAATATTACAATATTATTGAGGGTAAAAAGTCCCTCACAACTTCTATAATAATTATTTTAATAATTCACAGGGGTGAAAAAAAGAAAATTTAGTAGGATTTTTAGTTTCAAAAATATCATAAAAAATTTTTGTTTATTCTAAGGGACTTTCAGCCCTCGGTAGTAATGCAATCTTTTATTCTGCGTTTAAATTTTTCAAAAATACTTATTAGTTTTCTCAGAATTCGAAAAAAATGAATGCGTTTTAAAACAATTCGATCGAAATTTGGCGCCTACGCTCTTACAAAGGATTAGAAAGTATTATACATATTTGTAATCAATGTTTCAAACTCTTTTAATTAAGCTATCACATGATGTACTTTCTTATTTAAAAAAATCAAAGTTTTGCCTGTCACCTGAAGAGGTATCGCGTAAAGCTCGAAACATTGATATTAAAATATACTTTGACTATTTTAAAAATCGACCTATCCGAGCGTTTTGCTTATATGCTAGAAATAAATAAGTTATTAAGGGGGGGGGGTAACACTTATTCCAGCGCACTGTATGAAAAATAATTCATATTTCTTAAGATCTTATACACGCAAAAAATATACAGGGTGTTCCATTTAAAATAAGAAAGTTTATTATCCAGAAAAACGGAAGATCTGACAACAATGTAATTACGATTATAATATCGGCAGCATTAGAAGACCCTTACTACCAAAATCTACAAAAATCGTCCAAGCAGTTTCCGAGATAACTGAGCGTTTCCATACATAAAACTCACTCTGATATGTAGAGTATTGAAATTGAAAAATTAATTACTTACCTACTAATAAGTACGGGTACTAATTAGGATGTATTTTAAAAGAGAAAATTATTACACTTAAACACATTATTTTATAATACAGTGCTAGTCAAAAGTCCGTATCCCCCTCGTATATTTTGAACGGTTATACCTAAAATAGTGAAATTTGGAGGGAGGAAATAAACGGAGGTAAGCTTCTTAACTAGTCATGACAAGTGACGTAATAGTGACAGATGACGTTACAGAGCCACTGTGACCGATAATTTTAAATGGGACATTATGGCAAGTGATACCTCGTTTGAATGGTATTCAAAATACCTATTCAGTCATACTAATTTTTTTGGGTTTAAGTTGATTTTTATTTTGGTGAATAAATTAAATAAATAAAATATTGTAGTTTCGCATTTAATTAATAAAAATTCAAATGTCCGCCTATAGTTTTTTTGTCAAAAAAGTTGACGTTTTTCAATTCCCTAGTAGTTTTTACGTCAACGTCAACCTTTTTGACGAGTAATCATAGGCGGAATTTTGAATTTTTATTAATTAAATGCGAAACTACAATTTTATATTTATTTCATTTATTCATCAAAATTAGCTTAAACTCAAACAAAATTACTGAGTATTACTGAATAGGTATTTTCAATACCTTTCAAATGAGATATCACTTGCCATAAAGTCCCGCTTAAAATTATCTGTCACAGTAGCGCTGTAAAGTCATCTGTCACTATTACGACACCTGACATGACTGGTTAAGAAGATTACGTCCGTTTATCTCCTCACTCAAAATTTCACTATTATAGGTATAACCGTTCAAAAGATACGAGGGGGGTACGGACTTTTGACTAGCACTGTATAAAAGCTATACTTACTAAAATGGACGGTTGTAAGTGACCTGATAATATCAATTATATGGAAGTAAACTTGAAGTGAGGATTTGACTATATATTGAACTATATATTTAGTGGAGTCAATGAAGGTGGATATGAGTTATTACCTCAGATTTCGTTGAACCTCCATCGATTTTCATAAAAATTGGTGAGTGGTTAAAGGATACCTCAAGGACCAAAGGTGATATAGTGTCAACTTGCGCTTTTTGCATTATAGGGGTGAAATACACCCCTTTTTTAAAAATTATTTTTTAGATTTCTGAAAGTGCAGTCACTGTAAGTTTTCACTTCCTATTTTGTTGAACCTTCATCGATTTTCATGAAAATCGGTAAGTAGTTAGAGGATACCTCAAGCAATAAAAGATATATAGCATCAACTTGCGCTTTTGCATTTTAGGGGTGTAATACACCCCTACCTTTTAAATTGTAAAAAATGCAGATTTCCGCATTATGGCGCAAGTAATCTCGTTTAATTAAGAAAAATAAATATTTTTTTTATATTTATGTGCATGAATTACATTTTTTTTTTAATTTTTCAAACCTTATAGCAACCAAAAATCCGAAAATTAACAAGTCGAAAATCACGAAAGCCTTATTCTTCTATATTTCTGAAAGTGTAGTCACTGAATGTTTTCACCCACGATTTCTTTGAACCTTCATCGATTTTCATGAAAATTGTTGATTAGTTAGAGGATACTTCAAAAAACAAAAGTGATATGGCACCAAGTTGCGCTTTCTGCATTTTAGGGGTGAAATCCACCTTTTTTTTTAATGATAAAAATGCAGATTTCAGCATTCTGGCTCAAGCAATCTCGTTTAATTAAGTAAAATAAATATTTTTTTACATTTATGTGCATGATTTATAATTTTTATTAATTTTTTAAACCTTATAGCAACCAAAAATCAGAAAATTAGCAAATCGACAATCACGAAAAAATTAATCTTTTATATTTCCAAAAAGGCAGTCACTGAAGGTTTTCACCCCTGATTTCGTTAAACCTCCATCAATTTTCATGAAAATTGGTAAGTAGTTAGAGGATATCTCAAGAAACAAAAATGATGTGGTACCAATATTGCGCTTTTATCCTGGGGGTGAATGTTACCCCTTCTCATGGGTGAACACTATTTTATTAAAAATAACCCCATAATTAGATAGAGGAGTAAATTCTAAGCAAACTTTCTTTTATCAAGTTTATAAATTTTTTATTTAAATAATATTTCATAATTTAATAAAATATTATTGGTACAGTAAAACCTGCCAATAACGGCCACTAAAAATAGAAAATATTTGGCCGTTATAGAAATGTGGCCGCTAATGCTAGGTTTTCTTTTCCACAAATACATAAAATATAATTATTTATAATATAATTAATATAAATATATATAAATTTATTTATTTTAGTAATTCAACCAAATCTAATTAAATATAATTATACAAACAAACGGAACATACTAAAACTAAATTCAATTTACTACAATATAAAACAAGATCTATACGAAAAAACAACTACAAGAAAAACAGAATTTTTGTTTGTTTTACATTTTTTTAGATAAACGAAACATAATAAAACTAGTTTAATATAGGCAATACATAATATAAAACAACATACTATAGCTACTACGAAAAATACGCTTATCACTAAAGTATCGTCGTGCTTCCATGCCATATTCAACAAAACCAACTTGGTAGGGCCTTTAATGAGATATCGCAAATCACTTTGGCTGATTTTGTCTGCATATATATTATGTTTGAGGAATCACTTTTTTTTGTGAGACTGGATATAGGACATTTCTCAAGTATGAATTCACATTCATGGTATATCGTTTCTATACAGGGATAATAATCTGTGCAATGTTATGGTACAGGCTACGTTAAATATGAAGTAAATGTGGAAGATATACACTGGTTATTCATTTCAATTTAATTTGATTGTTTTTTAATCGTTTACAATATTTAAAATAATTAAAGACATAAAGTTAGGGATTTCAAAAATAAATTC
The DNA here is from genome assembly GCF_917563875.1 of Diabrotica virgifera virgifera. NCBI lineage: Eukaryota > Metazoa > Arthropoda > Insecta > Coleoptera > Chrysomelidae > Diabrotica > Diabrotica virgifera. The sequence continues at coordinate 124,080,465 of NC_065449.1, forward strand.
AGTTCTCACTGGCAGGGTGGGAAATAATAAAGTGCCATACAATAACATTTCATTACAATGCTCATTACAGGCATTACAGACTGCTCCGTTTGAGAAAACTCATACTCTCAAACTTTGAGAAAACACTCATTCAGTTTCGACCAACCCTGTATTAGCTAAAATTAAACGTTTTGCTAGATTAATAATTTTTAACAATAATAGATTATACTAAAAATCACTTGAACATAAATTGATTTTCTGATGTCAAATCACTACAATTATACAGGGGGTGAATATTGCTATGAAATTTGAAAATAAAAACGTAATTATCTTTTAAACTACTTCGTATAACATCACAAAACCTGATATTCTAAGAAATAAAACATAGAGGAGAATCCAAAAATGTAAAAATATACAGGGTGTTCCATTAAACAAAAGATAATTTTGTTTCACCCTGCCAATATGGGTGGCCCTGTATATTTGGAAATGTATTTAAATTCTGATATTATCTATGCCCCAATCGCACCTAAATAAACTTTTTTCGTATCTCCTACAACAAACGACTAATTGGACTTCCCACAACCTGTATACATACAAAGTCTCCGCTATAAAATTTTTTCAAAGAAAAGGTTATTGGTTTTTTTAAAATAACTCCATTAAATTTTGAAATATGAGATTTATCCGAAAACCATTACCAAGCTAAGTAAAAGTTCTATAATACTGTATTAAACATAATTTTCTAAATCCTTTATTTTTTTTTAAATACAAGGTGAAAAGGCCCCGGTTACATGGTTCTCGCAGTAAAATTTAGGTTTTAAATGTTTCTATCTCGGTTATTTTTTGTCGTAAAAAAATACTAAAAAAAGAAAAAGCTTAAATAAAGTTAAAACTAAAATTTTGTTTTCTACCATTTTTCAAGTATAACGAGTATTTTTTGAGTTATTATCAAAAGAACATAAAATTCACGAATATTTGAAAAATTCTAATTTTTTTTAATCGTATTTTTTTTCAAAAATATGCATTCTAAACCGGTCAAAATTGTTGAAGTTATTACTCATGTTAAAATAAATAAAATTTTAAATGGGTTACTATAAATTTTAATTTTTGTGGAAATGACGTATGTTTCATTTTTCATTGTTCCCTAAAAAATCTGAAAGGGTCCTCTTATTTTTATCATAACTTGCTTAATTTTGATGCTATCGACTTCTTATATAGCTTTTTGATAGTAACCTTTAAGTACTATTAAAATGTTTAATATCTATATTTAACAAAGTGCATCGTTTTCCTGTTATTTAAGCTTGAATACTAAGATTTGAGTACTCGCGGAAAAAAAATATACATTCAATTGCATATAACTCACTTTGTATATGTAATAAAGGATTGTTCGAATAAGGAGCTTATTTATTTTTATATTATCGTCGATTTTTGTAATAACAACTTTTTTGAAGAAACTTACGGTTTTTGAGTTATTTATGAAAAACTGCTTTAAAACATGGATTTTTTTCAGGAAAAATCAAAACTTTTGATCTTTAATAACTCAAAAACTATTGATTTATTGAAAGAACTTTATATAACAAATTTTACTTATAATTTGTCCCTCTATCGATTAGTGGTATTATTTTTAATAAAATAATTTCCACCCCCGAGAAGGGGTGGCATCCTTCCCCAGGGTAAAAGCGCAAGTTGGCACCATGTCACCTTTGTTTCTTGAGGTATCCTCTACATACTTACCAATTTTCGTTGACTCCACTAATTGGCAAAAAAGATAAAATCATTTAATTCATGTACCTATGTTAGAAATTTTATTTAGAAAATTAGTTCATATTAAATGGTAAAAATACTTTTGTTTAGTAACAAACAATTACAAACAGATGTCCATAAACAAGAAACCAAAAATAAATGTAATTATAAATGTTAAAAAAGAGATTATCAAACCTTGACCAAAACACAATATTTTTCATTGGATAACACTGCCAAATAATTTAAGAGAATTAAATCTAAATATGTTAAAAAATAAAACTAAGTTGTCATATTTTTTGTCGGGATTTTGGCGTGTCGGGATTTTGGCCGTCGGGATTTTGGCCGTCGGGATTTTGGCTGTCGGGATTTTGGCTGTCGTGATCTTCGGGTAGACCTGTTAAAACTATCATGTCTTTTGTGGTGTTCTTTTATTTCTGCGCATTGTTCTTCTAACTATTGTTATTTTGCCTGCTTAATTTTGGATTTTATTTATTTATCCACATTTTTGTACCCCCTTGTCACCCATCTGGTTTCTGCCCAGACGATATCCTCCTGTACATTCTTGTACTTTTTTGTCCCCAACCTTTGCGTTAAAATCTCCCATTAGTAACATCCCTCGTTTTAATGGATTTTAAAATATAAATTGTCTAGGTCTTCGTGGAAGGTTCCAATATCGCTCTCTGGTTTTTCCGCAGTTGGAGCATAAACTTGTATGATGTTTATTTTGGGTTTATTCTGGTTTAATTGTAAGAGGATAATTCTATTGAAGTATGGAATGCAATTTACTACAGCTTTATCAATGTTTTTTGACATGACGTCCTGAATAGTATATTGTTTTATTGTTGATATTCATCTTTCCTGACCTCGCTACTCCGCAAGGTTTTCGCATGTTGACGACCGGGGAGGCCTTGCAGTCTTGTGAGTTTCCTCCTCTGCCGGATCTTGTTTTCCGAGTTTCATGATAAGTAGAGTGTTTGGTTATGTTGTTAGTCATGATGATTAACCCATTAATGGCCAAGCATTGAAATAATTAGATTTTTCGCAATTCAAGTTTATATACTTTATAAATAAAGGTACAAGAACAATATTTTACTTAAAATTATAAACAATAATAATTGCAATATACAAAAAATAATGTTTCGTTCACGAAACTTTGGCATAATATAGGTAGTAAATTGAAAGTTATACGTTTTATAGTGTGTAAATGAAATTTCTTAGTTTTATCAATTGAAAACTAAAGATATTGCTACAATAGTTAATTATATAAAATAAAATGATTACTTGGCAGTATGGTAGTATGGCAGTAGCGTCATTATGGTATCTCATTTTTTATGGAAAGCACTAAAACAGTCAGCGTTCAAGTGAACCTTGCATTTTCCGCACATATAAACAGAGTTAGTTTTATCTAACAATAAAACACTGAAAACGTTTGTTTTCTATACTTCCACAAAATTTATTATATCTAAGTGACTACAGCTGTTTCGGCGGAGTGCCTTTCTCAAGTAATTACTTGAGAAAGGCACTCCGCCGAAACAGCTGTAGTCACTTAGATATAATAAATTTTGTGGAAGTATAGAAAACAAACGTTTTCAGTGTTTTATTGTTAGATAAAATGAACTTCCATCAAGTAACGGTCGAATCCATCAAGAGTTAGTTTTGCACAGTCTGCACCGCCGTCTACGTCCCTCCTCTTCGCGAACGATATTATGACCAATCTTGTATATTGAATATCAGAAAGCAAACTTCCTTTAGAAGGACGACCCCATGCGGATGTGGATGGCGTTGGCTCTGGGTCTGATTCGGAGTCACCTTCTTTAGCAGCTGTTTTTACTGTAAATCTTTTTTCGTTCAATATCAATGACAAAACCAACGAAGAACGGAATTGCAATTGGGAGACTCGAGGGTTATTCGCAATGTTGTAAATTCTCCATGAATTTATAACTGTGCAATCTACAAGGTTCATAAACAAGGGCCACCACCACTTTTTACTTCTTACTCGGATCCTGTAATTTGATACCAAATTATCTAGGAGACTTTGACTCCTTATAGCTACCTTCGTCCCCCACACAGCGTTCCGCCCCTGAAGAGTTTACTTAGTTTTGTCACGATCTACCTATTCCCAAAGTTTAGTGCCCTATATCGATCACGAACGTCACAAAAACCACTTATAATTTATATATTCACCCCTGCCCCCAACCCTTTGTCCGCCACGTAGCGTTCCGCCCTTGGAGATTTTTCTTAGTTACGTCATGACCTACTTATTCCTAAATTTTGGTGCACTATCTCGATCAAAAGCGTCAAAAAAAATAAAAATCACTATTTTGACCCCTTATAACTACCCTCTTTCCCCGCTCTGGTTTCAGTCCCTGGAGATTTTACTTAGCTATGTTATGGTCTGCTTATTCCCAAATTTTGGTGCATTATCTCTATCATGAATGTCACAAAAAACCCTTATAATTTTTATATTTACCCCTGCCCCCACCGCTTTGTCCTCCACGCAGCGTTCCGCCCCTGGAGATTTTACTTATTTACTTCATGACTTACTTATTCCCAAAGTTTGGTGCACTATCCCGATTATGAGCGTCACAAAAAAAAAATAATAAAAACGGTGACTTTGACCCCTTAAAACTAACCTCGCCTCTGGTTTCCGCCCGTGTGAAAAAGTGATGTACACAACTTCTTCAACATATCCCCGTATAGTTTGTCCATATTACTTATCACGAGCAAAATCCGCTTCCATCTCTTGGACTATTAGTAGACTATCCGATATGGATCATAACTTCACTGATCCTGCCAAAGTTTCATAAACGAAACATTACCTTTAAGGCGTTAAAAAATTTTATGAGTAGTCATATTTCAAATTACGTTTGGATAATATTATTCTACAATCTCTAACTGAACAAGAAATGCTGGATTGGTCGAATTTTAAATATCTTGTGATTTATTATGCGAGCTCAAACGGCACCGACAGATACTAGTAAATTTGGAGTGTTTTATTTATTATTTCAAAAATTGTGCAGCAGCTAATTTAGACCGTTAAGATAACAAACACGTCAATAAACTATCTATATAAAAGACTGATACATAAAATATAATAATCATCATATGAAAATCGTAGAAAAAAAATAATTAAAGAAATGTTTCGTTTTCGATACTTTGGCCATTAATGGGTTAACTAGGGATGCTCTATGAGCCTTTAATTCATTGCTATCCCGTTACCTTATGCATCTCCACGCCATTTACCATGTCTGGTTCGTCTGCCTATAGAAATGATTTTCGATTTCTAGGACGAAGGTGCCCTTCCACTTAACGACTCTTCCACCCGAAGCTGTTGGTCAGTAAGTGGGGGCCTAAGTTAGTAAGTACTATTGTGTAGCCATTAAACACAATATTTTTAAAACTGTTTTCCTTTTTATTACTTTTTCGATAAGCCATCTTGAATAAAGAGGTATGCTGTTGTGATATCCAACTCCTTTTCAGAGTATTATCTATTTGTTTGTTCTTCTTCTTCGACGTGGACCTGCACCATAGCTGGCCATTTATTACGAACAGGTCTCTTTTGTTAAACTTTTATTAGAACTAAGTGTACCTACATACCTTGTGTGACATGTAATGAACTCACGCTAATATTGCGCCCTCCACTTACACTTAAAACTGATTATTTTTGAACTCACTTTGAGATCTTTTTCATAACGACCAGGTAGTCCCGCTTCATCTTAGGTAATTCAAAAAAGGGTTTGCTGCGCAACGCAAACCAAAGCATTTGGCGCGCTACAAGAAAGGCATGCATTTCAGTTAAAAAAGGAAGAACAGTGGCGTAGCAGAAAAATAAAAAATAGTGCTTGAGCAAAATACTACATACTCTCCCTCCGTGGAAAATCTCGGATTTTCACGATAATGGGTTAACGTAAAGTAATTAATTACAAAAGGGCAAAGGACACCAATTCAATGTGCGTTGCCTTAGTGGCCATGCACACGAATATTGCCATGTAACACTTATGTCCGATTTCACCAACGATACCTAAACAGTTGCCTTATTAAGTAGTTCTTATCGATAGGAACTTCCTAAGTCAGTACTTAAGAACAATAGCGTTTCACAACTAAAAGAACTGTTTATCTAGGAAATTCTTTCCTAAGTATTAATTCGGGTACGTTTGAACTATTTTTGACAAATAAAAAAAAGAATAAAATGATATTACCTTACTTTTTTGATTATTTGTCAAAATTGTTTGTTTACTATGTTGGTTTTATTCAGTTTTGTACCTACTGTTATAGTTATTTTATTTAGTAGTTATAGTTATCTGTGAATTCAGTTTGTTAAGTTTTGTATGTTATTTGTATACAGTGCTAGTCAAAAGTCCGTACCCCCCTCTTATCTTTTGAACGGTTATACCTATAATAGTAAAATTTGGAGGGAGGAAATAAACGGACATAAGCTTCTTAACTATTCATGACAGGTGACGTAATAGTGACAGATGGCGTTACAGAGCCACTGTGACCGATAATTTTAAATGGAACCTTATGGCAAGTGATCCCTCGTTTGAAAGGTACTCAAAATACCTATTCAGTCATACTAATTTTTTTGGGTTTAAGTGGATTTTGATTTTGGTGAATAAATTAAATAAATATAATATTGTAGATTCGCATTTAATTAATAAAAATTCAAATGTCCGCCTATGGTTTTTTTTGTCAAAAAAGTTGACGTTTTTCAATTCTCTAGTAGTTTTACGACAACATCAACCTTTTTGACAAGTAATCATAGGCGGAATTTAGAATTTTTATTAATTAAATGCGAAAGTACAATTTTATATTTATTTCATTTATTCATCAAAATTAGCTTAAACTCAAACAAAATTAGTATGTCTGAATAGGCATTTTCAATACCTTTCAAACGATGTATCACTTGTCATAAGGTCTCCTTTAAAATTATCTGTCAGAGTGGCGCTGTAAAGTCATCTGTCACTATTACGTCACCTGTCATGACTAGTTAAGAAGCTTGCGTCCGTTTATTTCTTCCCTCCAAATTTCACTATTATAGGTATAACCGTTCAAAAGATACGAGGGGGGGTACGGACTTTTGACTAGCACTATGTATAGTGAAATGGAGGAAGAGAAAAGAGTTGTAAATTTCACATATATGACGAAAAATTAAAGTTAGGTGAATTGTCAACGAAATAATTTTAAAATAAATACCATGTTAAAAATTCCTTCTTTTGTTATTAATTTTTAATGATAGACTTTTAGTGATATTGTTACGCGATTGACTCTACTATTTTATTTATTTATATCTTTAGGCACTAAGTTTAATTTAAATAAAGGAAGACTTACTTATATTATTTTATTTGCATCACTTATTTATTTTAATAATTACAAATAACATCAACTAACACATCTAATTTATTTACAAACTCAAATTTATGATTTAATTAACTAAACATAATAGTTCCGATAACTAATAAATACTTCATATCTTCGATTCGAATACATTATATTACGCGACGCGCTTCGATGAATGAATGACTGGCCTGTGCTCGAATCTCGGTTCTATATATACTTCGGCAGCGGTCGTCTCCGAACGCCGTGGATAGGAATGGTATTGTCTCGTAACGCCGAGAAGCTTCGGGAAGAAATAGGCTAATCCGTGAGTGGACTAAATAGTGTCACATTGCCCCCTCCTTAAAAGGTGGTTCCTCCTGGAACCTTGTCGGGACTGGAACTGGATGCTGGTATCTGCAACTGGACCCTCTTTTACAACTCCCAGTTGTATAAAAGTGGCAAAGGACGGTCTTCGCTCCGCACCAGTAACTATGCGGATTGCAACAGACTAACACCCGGACCTCGGTGTCTTTAAAAATTTCTTCTACCATATTTCGGATAACTCTCCAGTCTAATTGGCGGCATTCTAACTTTGGCATGGCTAACTTTTGCACGTCGGACTCCAACACGTGCTCTCTCAATTGAAATAATGCATCCCATACATCTTGGTAGGTAGGTTGGTCATGGACAGTGTCTTTTGTTACCAGATAGAATAGGTAACGTGATGCATCTTGGAGTTTCAATGCTTTTCCAGGAGCTGGCAGTTGGCATTGAAGTTCTGCAACTCGACCAAACTTCCTTCGAAAGGCGGATGCCAACCCTCGTGCGTCTTTGATACTGGCCGGGATGGTATGGGCCAGTGAATAGTCATCGGGAAGTGCGAGTAGATCTCGCTTTTCTTCATTGGTAACACCATGTCTCGCTTTACCGGTACCTCCATAGGCCCCCATGAACTCCTCGAACGTGAGGTCAGGTATCTCTCGAACTTGGTTTACTTCCACTTCTTCATCTACGTCGTGGTCTCCCTCGTACGGCGCCAACCGGTTATGGTGGACTATCATCAGCTTCCTCTAGGAATCTTGCTTATTCGGTAGAGAACGTCATTAATTTTCTTGACAATGAGATACGGACCTTCCCAGAACTGCTGCAACTTGAGAGCAACCTGTTCGCTTCTTTGGATTATTAAGCCAGACTTTGTCGTTCTCCCTGAAACATCCCTTCTCGGCTTGGGTATCGTATCGTTTCTTCATTCGGTCGCTAGCGATTTGAAGATTAGAACGGACCAACTCATGTATATCGTCCATTCTTCTTCGTAATTCATTCACGTAATCCTCACCAGCAACATCTACTCCAGGTCGACATCCAAACTCTAGATCACAGGGTAGACGCATCTCACGTCCAAATAGGACTTTTGCTGGTGTTTGGCCCGTTGATTCATTAACAGCAGATCTATAGGCCATTGCGAAGAACGGAAGGTACTGGTCCCAGTCTCGTTGATGATTGGACAGCATCTTTGTCAAATACTTGCCGACTGTCCTATTCATACGCTCCACCATTCCATCCGATTGCGGGTGATAGGCCGTGGTTCTTGTCTTCATCATGCCTAGTTTATCACAGATTCCTTGAAATAGATCGCTCTCAAAGTTCCTTACTTGGTCACTATGGATCTCCAGAGGCACTCCGAATCAGCTGATGCAGTCTTTGATTAACACATCTGCAATAGTGGCGGCCTTCTGGTCTGGAATTGCGTAGGTCTCAACCCACTTCGTGAAGTAATCCATTACCACCAACATGTATTTGCATCCATTGTCACTTTCTGGAAATGGCCCGGCAATATCCAAAGCTATTCTTTCAAACGGACTTCCAACATTGTACTGTCTCATAGGAGCCTTCCTTTTCCGGTAGGGTCCGTTACTTGTAGCACAGGTAGTACATTTCTTACACCAGTCCTTCACATCGTCAGAACTATTCATCCAATAAAATCGTTCCCGAATTCTCTGAAGGGTCTTCTTTACACCAAAATGCCCTCCTGATGGACTGTCGTGTAACTGACGGAGTACTTCGGCTACTCTGCTCTTTGGAATCACCATCTGTGTTCTCCTCACTGAACCATCATCATTTTCTATTACTCGTTTAAGCAAGCTGTCTTCCAAGATAAATGAGTCCCACTGGGCCCAATACGTCTTAACTACTGAGCCTAGGCTTGATATTTCTTGCCAAGATGGTCGACGATTTTTTTCTTTCCATTTTCAAATCTTTTGTAAAACTGGATCTTTTTCTTGTTCTTCCTTGATCTTGGTAGGCGTCCACTCGTCGTTGACCACTGTTGTTCTTAGTACTGCTGCTTCCTTTGACTCTGTTTTGTTGCAATGGGAACATTCTGCTGGACACGGTCTTCTAGATAGAGAATCAGCGTTTCTGTGGCTAACTCCGGCCCGATGCTCGATCTTGAAACCATATTCTTGAAGTCGTTCAATCCATCTGGCTATCTGACCCTCTGGATTCTTAAACTGCGTTAACCATTTAAGGGCGGTATGGTCGGTTCGGATTAGAAACTTCCTTCCGTAGAGGTATTGATAGAAGTGTTCCACTGATTTTACCACTGCTAGAAGTTCTCTTCTCGTGACGCAATAATTTCGTTCAGGTTTTGAAAGCACTTTACTAAAATATCGTTTCTGTTCTCCTTGGATCTGCGACAGCACTCCTCCAATCCCCACATTACTTGCATCCGTATCTAAGATGAACTCTCCTTCTGGCAGTGGATACCCTAATTTTGGCGCTGTAATTAAATGCCTCTTCAAAGTTTCAAAGGCCGTTTGGCAGTCTCCATCCCAGCAATAATCCCTTGCTTCCTCTGTAAGTCGCGTTAATGGCTTAGCAATATCTGCAAACTTCTTAATGAATCTCCGGTAGTATGTACATAGTCCCAGAAAACTTCTCACTTGATGTTTATCAGTTGGTTCAGGCCATTCCTTAATGGAATCGATTTTTCCTTTATCCACGGCCACTCCTTCTTTGCTGACTATATGAACTAAATAATTGACTTTACTTTGAAATAACTGGCATTTCTTGGGATTTAACATTAACTGGGCAGCTTTAAGTCGATTAAAAACGTCTTCTAAATTCTTCAGGTGGTCTTCAAACGTCTCTCCCAAAACGATTATGTCGTCTAAATACACCAGGCACGTTTTTCAAGATAACCCTCTCAACACATTTTCCATAAGCCTCTCAAATGTCGCAGGAGCGTTACAGAGTCCAAACGGCATAACGTTGAATTCCCATAATCCAGATCCTGTCGTAAAGGCCGTCTTCTCTTTGTCCACTGGATCCATTTCTACCTGCCAATATCCAGACTTCAAGTCCAACGTAGAAAACAATTTACTTCCAGCCAATGTGGCCAACGTGTCGTCGATCCGAGGCAGAAGATAACTATCTTTCTTGGTAACATTGTTCAACAAACGGTAGTCCACACAGAACCTCGTAGTTCCATCTTTCTTCTTGACCAGGACCACCGGAGAGACCCATGGGCTCGTAGAAGTTTCTATCACCCCGTCTTTCTTCATTTCTTGAACAATCCTTTCAGCTTCCTCTCTCTTCGCCTGTGGTAATCGTCGAGCTGTTTGACGAATTGGCCTAGCGGTACCAGTGTCAATTTTATGTTTGACAACTGTCGTTCTTCCTGTCTTTCCTCCTTTTGGTACGAATATGTCACGATATTGCCTAAGAAATTCCCTTAATTTCCTTTTTTCCATTTGATTTAGAGATTCGCCTGCAACTGCAACCATTTGGTCGAACTTATCGTTGGAATTATCTGATGTTGTCGTCTGACGGATTATGGACGTCACGGGTACACAAGTTCCTACTTTTGTCTCCTTCTTGATGGTCACTGGGTAGTCATTGACATTAATCAATCTCACGGGAATTTCTTTAGCAGAAGTAACCAATTTTTTTTCATATGATTCCTCGGCCAACCTCCTCGTCGTGGTTCCATGGCTCCATCATAACAGGCGTTCCTTCTTCTACAGTTCCCTGTAGCCGCGCTACAATGATCGTTTCACTCCTCGCAGGCACAACTGTATCTTCTTTAATGGCTGCTAGCACAGTTCTGTCATCATGTGGATGAAGAAATACCTCCTCGTTGCCAACTTTGATTACCCTATTCTTAAAATCCAATTGAAATCCATGCAAATTCATTACGTCCATTCCTAATATAACATCTTCTTCGATGTCTGCAACTATGACAGTATGGACGAACTTTTCTGCTCCAATCCCTAATTGTATCTGGATTTCTCCATGGGTGTTGGCGTTTTCACCTGTGGCAGTCCGCAGTCGCAACCTCGTTGGTAAGAGTTTCTTACGGCTGTTTAAAACTGACGGTCGTATAATGGTCCTGGTCGCTCCGGTATCCACCAACAATGTATACTTTTTACCATTTATTTCTCCATCCACATATACACTATCTTCGCGACATTTCAAAGAAGCTATTAGTATTAGATGGTCTTTAGAGGAGTTCTGATTCGAGACTGCCCCCCTAGGGTTTGTGCGTTCTCTTATTTCCTGCTGGCGAGTTTCTTGATTTGCGTTCTTCCTTAAACTCCGTGCGTACCCCTTTTCACCACAATTGCAGCAATTCATGGTCTTCGTTTTCTTCGATGTAAAGCCTTTCACCATATTTACCAGCTGGTCAAGTTTGTCTTCATCCTCTTCTTCTTTCACAGTTCGAACTGCACTGTACTCACCAGAGGCCTGCGTAGCTGATTCGAACTCGAGGGCCGCGGACAATACATCGACCAGCGTCTTGTGACGAGCTAATCGCAGTGTTCTCTGCATTTCAACATCACGAAGACCATCCATAAATGTTTGAACAGCCAATATTTCCATCATGTCTTCGGGAGCTGTTGGATAAGCAAATCGTACTAGCCTGGAAATATCTAGCTCATATTCTTGAAGAGCTTCATCTTTCTTTTATCGTCGATTTTTAAGCCGCGCCTGATAGACATACTCCAAATGTTCCTGCCCATAGCGCATGTTTAGTCTCTTCATAAGTTGTTCATAATCATTAGTTTCCTCTACTGCTACGGTCTCAAGTACATCTAAAGCCTCTCCTCGAAGAGCAATAACCAGATTTACAGCTTTGTCTTTTTCAGACCATCCGTTCGCTCTTGCACCTGCTTCCAACTGTTTCACATAACTGTTCCAGGAAGACTTTACGTCGAAAGTTGGAATCTTAACACGAGCAAGACTCACACTCCCTTCAACTATCGACCGTGGCTCCAATTTGTATTTGGTTTCATCATTTTTAATGTCTGTTAAGATGGGTTCCATACCTTTGTCTACTTTTTCCGTTTCCTCCATTTTCTTTTCTATTTCCTTGATCTTTTCTTCAAAAGTAGATTTTATGGACGATATCTTGTCGTCAAAATCCGAAGTGACTTTAGAGATCTCGTTACTCATTTTGCTGTCAAGGGATGAAATATCACCCGAAACTTTCGAAATCTCACTAGAAACTTTGTTCTCTAACGATATAATGTCTGTCGAAACTTTCAAACATCCGAGGAGACTTGGGAGATTTCACTAGAAACTTTTTTTTCTAACGATGTAATGTCTGTCGAAACTTTAGAAACATCGGAGGAAACTTTCGAAACATCCGAGGAGACTTGGGAGATTTCACTAGAAACTTTGTTCTCTAACAATGTAATGTCTGTCGAAACTTTCAAAACATCCGAGGAAACTTGGGAGATTTCACTAGAAACTTTGCTCTCTAACGATGTTATTGACGAAATTAAAGCAGCATGCTTGTCTTCAAACACGTAAGTTTCTGGATCATGACCCTCTTCTTTTAGTGCGTTCTTCAGACGTTCAACTAGATCAGCCTTTTTGCCAGTAGAACTCAGGTCCCTTTCTTCCAATTCAAGTCTCAGGTCTGCAATTGTTAGCTTACACAAGGAAGGCATGATCACACACTTTATTTATTACGATTTATATTTAGTTATTATTAAAGATTCCACACTGTATTAAACCGAGCTTATATTACTTATTTATTTTTGATCCCACTTCTGACACCATTTTGTTACGCGATTGACTCTACTATTTTATTTATTTATATCTTTAGGCACTAAGTTTAATTTAAATAAAGGAAGACTTACTTATATTATTTTATTTACATCACTTATTTATTTAAATAATTACAAATAACACCAACTAACACATCTAATTTATTTACAAACTCAAATTTATGATTTAATTAACTAAACATAATAATTCCGATAACTAATAAATACTTCATATCTTCGATTCAAATACATTAAATTACGCGACGCGCTTCGATGAATGAATGACTGACCTGTGCTCGAATCTCGGTTCTATATATACTTCGGCAGCGGTCGTCTCCGAACGCCGTGGATAGGAATGGTATTGTCTCGTAACGCCGAGAAGCTTCGGGAAGAAATAGGCCAATTCGTGAGCGGACTAAATAGTGTCACAATATCATGAATGGGTTTTTGAAACACAAGACTAGTTTGTTAGGTAGTAGGTAGACTACATAATTTTGACAATAGACCTGTAAAAAACTACAAACGATTTTCTATATTTTCCAACACATATTATATTATTAATATAAAAGATAACACAAAATTACGACTAATATAGCTAATATTACAGAATAACAGAAAAATTAAGGTAAGAAACAAATTATTAACAAACGTCACAAGTACATTAGTCAAAATTGTAAAAATATAACCTACTGTCAACGATAAGTAATACCTAAAATTTAGGGAGATCGAAAACCGTACCCTAACGTAAGGTAACGCTTAAGCGGCTTAGGCAATTCTTATGGTATGGTGAAATCCGTTTTAGAGTTAGGAAGTACCTAAATCCACTTAGGTAATTCTTAAATATTTAGGTATCGTTGGTAAAATCGGGCATTAGTGACACGTGCCTTTCGGAGTCTGGAAGCTTTGATGAGGAATGGACCTCCAAAATCGAGACCCACATTTTCAAAAGGACGGGAAATAGAAACCCTGTCCTTAGGTAGATCGGACATAATTTGATGAGCGGGTTGCGCTCGAAACCGGAAACAGATTTTACAATTATGGATTATTTCTTTAATACATTTTAGGTCATTAAGTGGCCAATATCGCAAACGGAAATTAGAAAGGACACATTGAGCACCGGCGTGACCTAGTCGGATGTGTTCTTGCTTCAATAGAAGGGAAACTACCGGGTGTTTAGAGGGAGCAATATCGGATGCTTTTGGCTATAGCTAACATTTGCTTGATGTAAACGTCCACCAACACAAAGAAAGCCTTCATCGTTTACAAACGGATTCAGGGATAGGATGTGTTTTTCAGAAATAGTTTTGTTAGATCCTAACTGGTCTATCTCCTTTGAAAAGGTTTGTGATTGAATTTGTCGAAGGACCAGCGCTAGAGCAGAATTGGTTTCATGGATAGTTATTGGGCCTGTAGATTTGTTACCCAATCGTTTCGAATTAGAAATGAATCTTAGTATATACGCTAAAGTATAAAGTAACGTATTAATTTGGAAAAAATTGTTAAACAATTTTTTCCAAAACTCATTTGACGGACTTACCTCGGAAATTAGTACATTGAGAGTCAAAGAACTTTGTTCTGGTACAATTTTAAGAAGAGTAGGTTCAAAGTTGATATCGGATAAGTTCAAGTTTACCTGGGAAAGGAAATTTGGACCATGCCACCATAACTCAGAGCTTATCAGTTGAGGTGCCAACACCCCTCTGGATGCGGGAGGTCTGCGGGATTTTTTGAGGAAGTGACATGCCGCCACGATGCCTTAAATGGACAACCTTGAATCGATGCGACTCTATTGGCTACGAAAGTCTGCCAACGAGATGGATGAGAATTTATCCAGTATAGGGCCACCTGAGAGTCAGTCCACAAGTTTATGGAATCAAAATTTATTTTATTTTGAAATATTTCAAGCACCCTTTGCGTGAGTTTCGCCAACAATACCATGGCGCAGAGTTCGAGTCTGGGAAGGTAGGTAGTTTTAAGAGGAGCCACTCTGGATTTGGAAGTTATTAAGTTACATGAAATTGTAGTACCTAAATAAGCGGCTCTTAATTATATACATGCGCCAAAAGCTTTTTGACTGCTGTCTGCGAATCCATGGAGTTGGACTGAGGTGACTGTACCCTTTGAAAAAAGGAATCTAGGAACCCTTAACTCTCTAAGAGATGATATCGAATTAGCAAATGCTTTCCATTCCTTTGCTAGATCTGGAGTAAGTGGGTCGTCCCATGACAACTTGTATTGCCACAATTTTTGTAAAAATATTTTACCTATCACTACGAAAGGTCTAAGGAATCCCAAAGGATCATACATTTGAGCAATGGTACCCAGTGCCTTGCGTTTAGAAATATTATCGTTTGAAGGAGATTTTGGTAACGATATTGAGAAGTTGTCGTTTGCTGGATTCCAAGAAAGGCCTAAGACCTTGTTAGGAATGTTTTCTAAGTCGATTTCAATGGAAGTCGGATGCGTTTATTCGCAGAATAATTGTCTAAAATGGGAGGAGTTAGAGGACCACTTATGCAAGTGTAACCCAGCCGAGCTTAGAAGTTGTGTTAACTCATAATAGGAATTTTTTAACTCCGACAGCGTGGAACAACCATACAGAATATCATCCACGTATGTTTGATATAACAGAGCATCGCTCGCTAGAGGATATTTCTCGTGGAAAGAGGAAGCTAATTCTTTCAGAACTCTGGTGGCGAGAAATAAAGAACAATTAACACCGTACGTCATGGTGGAAAGCTCAATGCATTGAAGTAATTCTTCGGGAGAATTTCGCCATAGAATGTTTTAAAAGTGCCTTTGATTGGGATTGATTTGAACCTAACGATACATTTTCTCGATATGGCAAGTAAGAACATATGGATGCAACCGGAATCTACAAAGGATATCGTACAGGTCGGGCTGAACCTGATAACCCTTGTGAAAAATATCATTTAAGGAAGTATTAGTAGATTTTTGCAGGAGCCATCGAAAACTACTCTAAGCTTGGTAGTTTCACTGGATTCTTTTTTCACACAGTGATGAGGAAGAAAATATTTAAAATCAGAATTGGGATTGTGGGAATTGAACGCGACAATTGAAGCATGGTTTAAGGATAAATATTCTTCTATGAACCTTTGGTATTCGGAAAACAACTTAAAATCGGAACACAATATTTTTCTAGGTGTAGGAATCGTCTTTTAGCAACATGGAAAGAATCACCAAGTTCATTTTCACCGTGGGAGGCTTTCAGTGGTAAGTCTACCTGAAAGACTTCATTTTCTAGGCGTCTGTGCGACTGTAGGAAATGATTTTCAGCTTGCTCTGCTTCTAAGGAAGGAATGCGATCTTCGGGAATTCAATTTCTTAGAATTTTGGAAGGGAGCTCTGCAAGACATCGTCGGTAGTTTGATTTTGACAAAACAACGTAGTCCTTTCACTCGGAGTGACAGCATGTGACCTCCGAAGATCCAACCGAGCTGCGTCTATTGCAGCGTGGGAAGGTTTTTGCCTAACCGGTATATATTTGGAAGGATTATTTCACAAAATCCATCTGCACCAACAAGTAAATCGATTTCAGCTGGAATGTGGAATTCAGGATCGGCTAGGCTAAATTCAGAAGGAATATTTAAGTACTGTGAATTTATCTAAATTCTAGGTAAATTGGAGGTGATCGTGGGGAGGATAGCACAAGATAGTTTGAGCTGGAAATTTTGTTCAGTGTTGGAATTGAAACTATTTGGATATCTATGGATAAGCGTGTGGTGTCTTTTCCCACACACAGAACAACCTTTAGACTTACATTCAGACGACGACCAATGCAATTGAAACATAGTGTACGTGATTTTAAGAAATTGTATTTTTCATCAATTGACATTTTAGAAAATATATGACATCTGTAAATGGCATGCTCTGAAGTTCTGCAATACCAACATTGTCTAGTATTACCTTTGATATTGTTTGGAGAATTACTTCTGACATGAAGGAATATGTCGTTGTGCCTGTGACTAACTTTCTCCTTTTTAGTCTCACGTACAGAAGTAGTGGGTGCATTCAAAGATTCCAAGGTGTTACATCTTAATTCAATTATTTTGTAAAACTCTCCCAAAGTAGGAGTTTGATCAATTTTTCTAGTAACTTGGTATTCCTTTTTGTAGCCATAATCTAATTTTCTCAGAAGAATATTTATGATGATTAAATCCCAATGTTGGGTGGGGCATTTAAGATTGTTTAATGGCTCTAAATTATTTTTGATATTGACTATAAAGTATCTGAGGGAGGTGGAAGTGCATTTTGTAATGTTTGGAGTCCAGTATTGCGTTTAAGTGTGAATTGATGATGGCTAGATTGTTTTCATATCTCTTTCCTAGTATAGTTATGGCAATCGGAAAATTCCCATGACTTAGATCTAGGGACTCTATGAGTGATAAGGGTTCTCCCTTTAAGTAGGATTTCAGATAAATGAATTTTTGGACATCGGTTAGTTCCGGATTATCTTTTATTAGGGCACTGAAAAGTTGATAGAAGGAAGTCCATTTTTGTTAGTCTCTAAAGAATGGGGGAATAGCGATCTGCGGAAGCTTAACCCCTGTTCTTGGAGTGACGGGAATAATTGAAGTATTTTGGTTTTCACCGTTATTTGGCGGCGAAGCGGGTAGCGGTGACGCGGAGAGCTGATTGCGTCTACTAACTCGTGATAATTTTCCTGTACCTCACCCCTGTTCTCCTTATCCTTGACCTCGGAATCTAAAATCTCAATATTATTCTAAAGGTCTGAATACATATTAAATTTTTCAATCAGTGACTCTAATTATTGTGATTCAAGAACGAATCAATTGGTTTCTATATCAATTTTACTTGTTACTGAATTGTGAATTCGCGTTATGGCCGCTTTAGCTTGTGTGTGCGATTTTTTTAAATCCTCCATATAGTTTGTGTGTATGTGGAGCGCACAAATCTGTTAAAATCTTATAATATCTAGAAATGGTTTACAAGTATTTAAGGAAATATTTAAAAAATGCTTGAATGAAATATTACTAAACAAAACCCTATTAACACTTTCACTGCTGATGTCACGCATGCGTGACCTTAAGTTACTTTGTCAGGTGTTGACGACATACTTGCGTGACATCTGACCAGTTATATTTAACAGAGCATTTTATATACAGCGTATGCAGCAGATAATTCAGATCTTGTTAGCGTGTTACTAAGGCACAAAGTATTTAAAATATGTTTGCCGTTTTCACAATTTCCCAATGAGACGGCAATCGGGCATGCTACAATAGGGGATACAAATTAGCGAGGTCAAGTCGGACACACATTCAAATAATTCGAGCAGTGCGAATGTATTGAAACAGTTGTATTCTAATTGTTTTTACTGAGTTTTATTAAAATTGTCTTCAAATAAACTTTCAAAATAGTAAAAAATATATTGACACGCATGCGTGTCAGTCAGCACTTGGCAAAAAAATTATACCTAGGTGCGCCCGACACGCATGCGTGACATTGATAAAAAACATTTAAACTCCCTATGTATGGGCTTCAGTTTAGTACTAAAGCAATTATAAAGCCCAAAAAATTAAAATTTTTAGAAAAAAAATGCCGCACTCGGCAACTCCGTATCATAGAAGCCAGCAGCGAAAGTGTTAATATATTTAATATAAAATAAATATTTAAAAATGTTTAAACAAATGCCTGAATGAAATATTACTAACCAAAAACCTATTATAGCATGGAAAATAGAAAAATAATAAAACACTCATACAATTGGTGTGCCACTGGAACTCGAAACTGCATAAAAAGCAGGTTCTGAAATCAACTATCGTCAACTTTGAACTGTCAAAACGGGTTCCGGAATTCTGAACCGTCTCAGAACTGGGAACTGGAACTCGTTGGATTTTACGGCGTATTAATATTAAACCGTCAACTTTAACTGAACTTCCGGAATTCTGAACCGTCTTAGAACTGGGAACTGGAGCTAACTCGTTGGATTTGAAGCGTGGTACATGAATAATAAAATGCAGTATTTGCACTTTAAGGAGATAGGAAATGCACAAAAAGCACTGTTGTTACAGCTCGATGGAACAATGAATAAAGGGGTATGCCGTTGAGACATCCAACTCCTTTTCAGAGTATTATCTATTTGTTTGTTCTTCTTCTTCGACGTGGAGCTGCATCATAGCTGGCCATTGATTAAGAATAGGCCTCTTTTGTTAAACTGTTATTAGAACTAAATGTATCTACATACCTTGTGTGACATGTAATGAACTCACGCTAATATTGCGCCCTCCACTTACACTTAAAACTGATTATTTTTGAACTCACTTTGAGAACTTTTTCATAACGACCAGGTCGTCCCGCTTCATCTTAGGTAATTCAAAAAAGGGTTTACTGCGCAACGCAAACCAAAGCATTTGGCGCGCGACAAGAAAGGCATGCATTTCAGTTAAAAAAGGGAGAACAGTGGCGTAGCAGAAAAATAAAAAAAATAGTATTTGAGCAAAATACTACACATTTTTATCGAGATGCAGCTTCGTTCTTAAGGTGATACAGTAGCGATCAACAGGTAGCCAAAACGCGTTCCAAGATTGCGACTGTAATTTTGAATACTTTTTCGAGATATTTGGCACACGTATTCGTAATATAATAAAGAATGGCGGTACAGAGCCCAATTTGAAAAATATATTAATATGTGGAAATTACTCTGTAATTAAATACAATATTAAAAAAACGAGCCTGTACCGCCATTAAGAAGAACAAAAAATACACTTTCTTCAAATAAACTTTTTTATCCGATGCCTAGATTTTGTGTCATTTTGGAACTACTAATGAAATAAAAAATTTTAGTAGTTCCAAAATGACACAAAATCTAGGCATCGGATAAAAAAGTTTATTTGAAGAAAGTGTATTTTTTTGTTCTTCTTAATGGCGGTACAGGCTCGTTTTTTTAATATTGTATTTAATTACAGAGTAATTTCCACATATTAATATATTTTTCAAATTGGGCTCTGTACCGCCATTCTTTATTATATTACGAATATGTGTGCCAAATATCTCGAAAAAATATTCAAAATTACAGCCGCAATCTTGGAACGCGTTTTCGCTACCTGTTGATCGCTACTGTTTCCTCTTAACATGTTTCAAAACTTCTGAATACATAACAAATTTTAAATTATAATATAAATACATTTTCATATTATTACCACGTCTCTATGTATATTATAGGCTATTGATTATATTCAAAATAAGATAGCTAAAAGGAACTACAACGTTAACGGGGTTTTATTATTTCGTATGGTCAATGGACATCTATATATGAAAAAGCCGCGGAGTGCTACCATTTAAAGGAGTGCGTTTTTGAGAAATGGCAATATCACCTTTTTAAAGTCAATGACACTTTTTTTTTACAAAAATATATTCAAAAGAAAAATCACAAAGAAACCATAAAAGAAAGAAATTTTGTTTTTTGTCCCATAACTTTTGTCCACGAGGATGTAGGTATAGATATTTATTTACAAAAAAAAACCTACATATTTCTTCTTTAAAATGTTGTGTAGTATAGGTAATTGGGATTTACAGTTTTCGAAATATGATTTTTCAAAATTCGCCACTCACAGCAATTTTTGGCAATTTTCCATGTTATTTCTTTTTTTTATTTATATACGGTTGCAACCATTTACAGAAAAAAAAAACAATAGATTAAAATATAAATTACATACAATATAGAGAACAAAAAATACATATTATCAATATAAATAAAATATGTTACCAATACAAATTACACAAACAATCATACCTAAGGGCATTAATTAGTGTGGTCGGCGGACATAAGCAGACAAGTCACTTTTGAGTTTATCCAGATTTAGCCATACGTCCTCTAAGGGGAAAATTCACTCATCCCAGATACCTAGGGTATCAAAAGGATTGAGCTCTGGTGGGACTCTTTCCGTGTTATCGAGCCCTAGGTGACTTGGTACGCCTGAGTATCTCCCAAAAATTTTCTCACGCATCTGGAGGTCGAGAGTAGCACAGCTTTCTGCATAGTCTTGTAAAGATGTTCATTTAGACCCAGCTTTTTGATATTTTCTATGAGGTTCTTTGGAATGACTCCAGTAGTAGAAAGAATAATAGGTACTGTCTGGTTACTTTCCATTCTCCATCGTCTCCTTATTTGTATTTCTAGATTTCTATACTTGGCGATATTTTCGTTGTGCTTAACACGCAGATTATTGTTGTTGGGTATCGCCACCTCTATTAATGTTGTTTGCCTAGTAAGTTTATTAACTAGTATGAGATCCGGTCTATTGTGTGCCACTGTTTGGTCTGTGAGCACAGTGCGATCCCAGTATAGCTTGTAGTTGTCGTTTTCAAGCATTCTATCAGGGACGTATTGATAATAAGGAAGATGGTCGCTTTGGAGAAGTCCAAGTTTATTAGCTAGTTCTTGGTGGAGAATCTTTCCTAGTGAGTCGTGGCGTTCTTTATAATCAGTTCCGACAAACGCCTGGCAGCCCCCGGTAAGATGTTGGATGGATTCTTGGGCTTGACATCCATATCGGCATTTGTCGTTTTGGACCTGAGGATCTTTTACAATATACTTCAGGTAATTTCTAGTTGGAATAACCTGATCCTGAATGGCAAGTAGGAAACCTTCTGTCTCGGGAAACATCTTTCCTGATACCAACCAATAGTTCGACGCTCTATTGTCGACATATTCTTGGTTGACCTCATTGAAATGCCGTCCATGCAGTGGTTTACCCATCCAGGTGCGTATTTTTTCGTCTTTAGATAGTTGGTTTATGCGCATCTGTTGGTCCCTCAGTTTAAGCGGCGTTGAGTCATCTACTGCGCAGATTGCACGATGTAAAATAGATGATTAAGCCTGTGCCTGAAAATAAGTTCTTAAGTTAGCCATTTGTTTATCCAATTGCTTACCTATGTCCATGAGTGCTCTTCCTCCTAGATACCGCGGTAATGTTGTTCTCTCTACTGCACTGCGAGGATGATGGTTGTGTGCCTTTGTGAGAAGTATTCTTACTTTCCGCTGAAGACTTTCTATATCTGTTTTTGACCATTTGATAATACCAAATGAGTAGCTAAGCGCGGAAAAGGCGTACGTACTTAATGCCTTAAACAAATTTTTACTATTGAGATATGACCGATTAAGCTGTCTTACTCTTCGTACAAATTCAGAAGTTAGTTCGGTTTTCATTTGTTTATGGTCAATTTTCCGTGCTTGCTTTACACCGAGATATTTATACATATCATTTTCACCCATGGCCTCGATGTTCTGGCCATTTTTCCTATCGAAACCACCGGGCTGAACCTGTCCTCTGACTATATTTAAGATACGGCACTTGTCTAGACCGAAGTGCATACTAGTATCATTAGAGAAGGTTTCTACAGTTTTTAGCATCTGATCTAAGTGTTTTCGAGTTGAAGCCATTAATTTTAAATCATCCATATACAACAAGTGACTAAGCTTCGCTACAACAGCATTGTTATTTTTGATGCTAAAGCCTGAGTCAGTGGAATTCAGTAGCTGAGATAGTGGGTTCATTGCTAGGCAGAACCAAAGTGGACTCAAAGAGTCCCTCTGGAAAAGCCCCCGGTTAATTGGGATATCTCCAGTTTCGATATTGTTTTCACCAGGTATTTGAAGGTGTATTTTTGTCTTCCACTCAGTCATTATATGCTTTAAAAAGGTTACTATATTATCATCGACTTTATATATTTTCAATATATCGATAAGCCATGCATGCGGCACTAAATCAAACGCTTTTTTGTAGTCAATGAAAGCAGTAAAGAGATTTCGTTTTTTGATATATGCCTGATTAGAAATGACTGAGTCGATAATAAGCTGTTCTTTACAGCCCATGGAACCCTTATCGCATCCTTTGTGTTGAGGCTCTATGATATTGTTTAGAGCACAGTGTTGGTAGATACGCCGAGCTACATAGGATGTGACCAATTTGTACAATGTTGGTAGACAAGTAATCGGGCGGTACTTGGCTGGATCTTGGGTGTTATTTTGATTCTTCGGTATTAAATAAGTGGTCCCCTTAGTAAGGAATGATGGTATTTCCTGCGGATTAGAAATAACATAATTAATTAAAATTGACAATTGCTCATGAACACTCCAAAACTTCTTTAGCCAGAAGTTTTGGACTCCGTCCGGGCCAGGAGATTTCCAGTTGTGAAGCTCTTTGATAGTATTCGAGACTTCTTCAGTGGTGAAAGGTTCGTAAGGAATATTATTGTAATGTTGACAGTTGTTCGTCGTGTCTTCAATCCACCCAGCATTGTTGTTATGAGTAGCTGGCGTTGAAAGTTGGTTTCCCAAAAACTCATGAATTTCTTCTTGTCTTGGGAATACTTTATTTTCATTTTCTACAGTGGAGTTAGGTTTCCTATAAAACGCCTTCTCTGAATGCTCAAAGAGTATATTGTCGCATTTTCGGTTGTTACTGACTTTGTATCTCCTTAGACGGCCTGAATAAACGGAGAGTTTTTGTTTTAATGTGTCCAGGCAATGTTCAGCTGTGTTGTTTTCTGGATAATGCTGCGAGTGTCTCGGAGTATTTCGCATTATTTATTCAGC
This sequence comes from Diabrotica virgifera virgifera, assembly GCF_917563875.1. Lineage (NCBI taxonomy): Eukaryota > Metazoa > Arthropoda > Insecta > Coleoptera > Chrysomelidae > Diabrotica > Diabrotica virgifera. The sequence goes on from NC_065449.1 coordinate 124,104,132, forward strand.
TCTTCTATTTAATTAATTTTCTACTCGTTGTTCCTCGAATATATTCCGTTATTTGACCAATATCCCTTCGCAACGATTCAATCTTTCTTTGCAGCCGTTTTTCCCAAGGTGCAAGTATGTCACCAGTCCTTCCGTTGTTAGTACCCCGTCGTGTTCTGATTTTAACGTCTTGAGTTGCTTGAGTTTATCCCGATTTAGCCATACGGCTCACACTCCCTCTAAGGGGAAAACTGACTCATCCCAGATACCTACGGTATCAAAAGGATTGAGCTCTGGTGGGACTCTTTCCGTGTTATCGAGCCCTAGGTGACTTGGTATGCAGGTGTATCTCCCAAAAATTTTCGTACACATCTGGGCGTTGCGAGTAGTACTGCTTTCTGCATAGTCTTATAAAGATGTTCATTAAGACCCAGCTTTTTTATGCTTTCGAGGAGGGTCTTCGGAATGACTCCAGTAGTAGACATAATAATCGGTATCGTATGGGTACTTTGCATTCTCTATTGTCTCCGTATTTGAATTTCCAGATCTCTGTACTTGGAGATCTTTTCAGTAAATTTAGTACGTAGATTATTTTTGTTAGGAATCGCCAAATCAATGAGGGTTGTTTGTCTCGTTAATTTATTGACTAATACGAGATCTGGTCTATTATGCGCCAATGTTTGTTCTGTGAGAAGAGTGCGGTCCCAGTATAGCTTGTAGTTGCCATCCTCAAGCATACTCGCAGGGACGTATTGATAATATAGGAGATGGTCGGTTTGAAGAAGTCCCAGCTTGATAGCTATCTCCTGATGAAGGATTTTTCCCACCGCGTCATGCCGTTCCTTGTATTCAGTTGCAGCAAATGCCTGGCAGCCCCTGTAAGATGTTGGATGGTTTCTTGGGCTTGACATCCATATCGGCATCTGTCGTTTTGAACATGAGGGTCTTTGATGATATATTTCAGGTAATTTCTGGTTGGTATAACCTGATCCTGAATGGCCAGTAATGAACCCTCCGTTTCAGGGAACATCTTTCCTGATGTCAACCAGTAGTTCGACGCTATATTGTCGACATAATCGTGGCTGACCTCATTGGGATGTCGCCCGTGCAGAGGTTTACCCATCCAGGCGTGCACTTTTTCGTCCTTAGTAAGGTGGTTTATGCGCAGTTCTGCTTCCCTCAGTTTTATCGGTGTTGTGTCATCTATTGCGCCGATAGCGCGATGTAGAGTAGATGTTTCAGCCTGCATCTGAAAATAAGATCTTAAATTAGCAATTTGTTTGTGTAATTGCTCACCTATATCCATAAGTCCTCTTCCTCCTAAATTCCGCGGTAATGTCGTTCTTTCTACTGCACTTTTTGGATGGTGTTTTTGTGCCTATGTGAGGTGCGTTCTTACTTTTCGCTGAAGATTTTCTATGTCCGTTTTTGTCCACTTAACAATGACAAATGGATAACTAAGCGCGGTACATGCGTAGGTGTTTAGTGTTTTAAAAAATTTCTACTATTAAGGTGTGAGCGAAGGAGCTGTTTTACCCTTCATTTAAACTGAGTAGTTATCTCTGTTTTCATTTGTTTATGGTCAATTCTCCGCGCTTGCTTTACTCCAAGATATTTATACATATCGTTTTCACCCATGGCCTCGATGTTCTGGCCATTTTGCATATCGAATCCTCCGGGCTGTACTTTTCCTTTGACTATATTTAAAATACGGCACTTGTCTAGTCCGAAGTGCATGTGAGTTTATTATTATTATCCAGATTTAACCATACGGCTCACACTCCCTCTAAGGGGAAAATTGACTCATCCCAGATACCTACGGTATCAAAAGGATTGAGCTCTGGTGGGACTCTTTCCGTGTTATCGAGCCCTAGGTGACTTGGTATGCAGGTGTATCTCCCAAAAACTTTCTTACACATCTGGCCGTTGCGAGTAGTACAGCTTTCTGCATGGTCTTGTAAAGATGTTCATTTAGACCCAGCCTTTTTATGCTTTCGAGGAGGTTCTTCGGAATGACTCCAGTAGTAGACATAACAATAGGTATCATCTGGGTACTTTGCATCCTCCATTGCCTTCGTATTTGAATTTCTAGATCTATGTACTTGGCGATCTTTTCAGTGAATTTACTACCTAGATTATTGTTGTTAGGTATCGCCACATCAATTAGTGTTGTTTGTTTTGTTAATTTATTAACTAGTACGAGATCTGGTCTATTATGTGCCACTGTTTGGTCTGTGAGCACAGTGCGGTCCCAGTATAGCTTGTAGTTGCCATCCTCAAGCGTACTCTCAGGGACGTATTGATAATACGGGAGATGGTCCGTTTGGAGAAGTCCCAGCTTGATAGCTATCCCTTGATGAAGGATTTTGCCCACTGCGTCATGCCGTTCCTTGTATTCAGTTGCAGCAAATGCCTGGCAGCCCCCTGTAAGATGTTGGATGGTTTCTTGGGCTTGACATCCATATCGGCATCTGTCGTTTTCAACCTGAGGGACTTTGATGATATATTTCAGGTAGTTTCTGGTTGGTATAACCTGATCCTGAATGGCCAGTAATGAACCCTCCGTTTCAGCGAACATCTTTCCTGATGTCAACCAGTAGTTCGACGCTATATTGTCGACATAATCTTGGCTGACCTCATTGGGATGTCGCTCGTGCAAAGGTTTACCCATCCAGGCGCGCACTTTTTCTTCCTTAGTAAGGTGGTTTATGCGCAGCTCTGCTTCCCTCAGTTTGATCGGTGTTGTGTCATCTACTGCGCAGATAGCGCGATGTAGAGTAGATGTCTCAGCCTGCATCTGAAAATAAGTTCTTAAATTAGCAATTTGTTTATCTAATTGCTCACCTATATCCATAAGTCCTCTTCCTCCTAAATACCGGGGTAATGTCGTTCGTTCTACTGAACTTTTAGGGTGGTGTTTTTGTGCCTTTGTGAGGTGTGTTCGTACTTTTCGCTGAAGATTTTCTATATCCGTTTTTGTCCACTTAACAATACCAAATGAATAGCTAAGCGCGGAACAAGCGTAGGTGTTTAGTGCCTTAAACAAATTTTTACTGTTAAGGTGTGAACGAAGCAGCTGTTTTACCCTTCTTATAAACTCAGTAGTTATCTCAGTTTTCATTTGCTTATGGTCAATTTTCCGCGCCTGCTTTACTCCAAGATATTTGTACATATCGTTGTCGCCCATGGCCTCGATGTTCTGGCCATTTTGCATATCGAATCCACCGGGCTGTACCTTTCCTCTGACTATATTTAAAACACGGCACTTGTCTAGACCGAACTGCATACTGATATCATTAGAAAATGTTTCTACAGTTTTTAGCATCTCTTCTAGGTGTTCTCGAGTGGAAGCCTTCGCTACCACAGTATTATTGCTTTTAATGCTAAAACCTGAGTCAGTGGAGTTTAATAGCTGGGAAAGCGGGTTCAAAGCTAAACAGAACCACAATGGACTCAACGAGTCTCCTTGAAATAATCCCCGGTTGATTGCGATATTTTCGGTTTCGATATTGTTTTCACCAGGTATTTGGAGGTGAATTTTAGTCTTCCAATCTCTCATTATATGCCTTAAAAAGGTCACTATGTTATCATCTATTTTGTATATTTTCAATATATCTATTAGCCATTCATGCGGTACTGAATCTCAAAGACCTTTTTATAGTCAATAAAAGCAGTAAAAAGGTTCCTTTTTTTAGTGTATGCCTGGTTAGAAATGACTGAGTCGATGATAAGCTGTTCTTTGCAACCCATGGAACCCTTAGCGCATCCTTTCTGTTGAGGCTCTATGATATTGTTTAGAGCACAGTGTTGGTAGACACGCCGGGTTACACAGGATGTGACCAATTTATACAAAGTTGGAAGACAAGTAATTGGGCGGTACTTGGATGGATCTTGGATGTTATTTTGATCCCTGGGTATTAAATAAGTAGTTCCCTGAGTTAGAAATGATGGTAATTCCTGCGGATTAGAAATAACATGATTAATTAATGTTGATAAGCACTCATGAATACTCCAAAACTTTTTAAGCCAGAAGTTCTGAACTCCGTCTGGTCCAGGAGATTTCCAGTTATGTAGCTCTTTGATGACATTTGAGACTTCTTCAGTCGTGAATGGTTCGTAGTTAGCAGTGACGTAGTGGTGACAGTTGTGCGTCGTATCTTCTATCCAGCCAGCATTGTTGTTAAAAGCAGCTGGTGTGGAAAGTTGATTTCCCCAAAACTCATGAATTTCTTCTTGGCTTGGGTAAGACTTGTCGACACTTTCCACGGTGGAATTGAGTTTTCGGTAGAACGCCTTCTCAGAGTTCTCAAAAAGTGCATTGTCACATTTTCGGTTGTTACTAACTTTATACCTTCTTAATCGTCCTGAATAGACGGAGAGTTTTTGTTTTAATGTATCCAGACACTGTTGGGCTGTGTTATTTTCTGTATCATATCTCGAGTGTCTTGCAGTGCTCCGCATTATTTCTTCAGCTCTTTTAATGACTTTTCTACTTGTTACGCCTCTTTTATATTCTGTGACTTGCCCAATATCCCTACGCAGTAATTCAATTTTTCCGAGAAGTCTTTTTTCCCAGGGTGCAATTCTGTTACCAGTCCTTCCGTTATTAGTACGCCGTCGTGTTCTGATCTTAACGCCCATTACATTGGCAACTGCTGTAGCTGCACAGTAGATTAGCATATGCAGATACTCCAATGTGTGGGCTTCTATGACATAATTGGGTAGGACTTCAGTATTCACAATTTGTAACAGGGCACCTAGTTTCTTACAAGAGTTTATTCGTGGTAGCGGCGGTCTGCTAAATGGATTTGTTCCATTAAACTCTTGTACGGCACGAGCATTTTCGTTTTCTAGACTATCGCGCAACTCGTTGTTTTCCTGCTGTGTATTGTCAGGTTCAGTTTCTGGTATGGGAATCTCAGGAATCTGCTCATCAAGGATTTCATTAGGGACTTGATCTAAAACTAGCTCTTGGTTATTAATCTCCCGTTCGACTTCGCTTTTGATCGTATTGCGTCTAGTCTCTGGGATAAGGTTGTTTCTTACGATTACCCGGTATTCATCTGATACTCTTTGCTCCGATACTTGAATATCTGGGTACTCCCTGCAAAATTCGGCATACAGCTGTTGTCTGTAGCCGATCGTTTCTTGACCGAGGTTTGTCACCTTATAATAGAAGCGCAAGATGCTTTCGTTAATGGACACAGTCCATTTCATGCGCTGCCTCGGTCGTCCCGCTTGAGTGAGCGACGGCTGATGTACCGGCGCAGCACCTTCAGCGAGTGGAGCTCTTGCTGTTGTTTGGCTCGCTTGTGGTTGTTGTTCTTGTTGTTGGGCTGTAGCTGTTTGTGTGACAGGGGCCCGCCTCCTCAACACCCTGCCACCGACGTCCCGCATGCTGTCACGTCCAGCGTCGGCTTCAGACGTGCCCTGGCGATCCCCAGGCAGCGGCCCTAAACATAAAATATTTGTCTCCATTCTCATGGGTGTGCATTTTATACATACTGCCAGGTGTCTGTTTTTGTTCCACGGCAAGTATTCCTGCTACTCTCTGGGTATTGGCACTACGAATACCCAGAAAGCATCCCCCATTCGCAGGGGGCCGCGCCTGATAGAAGAACTGACATAAAACTCCCACAGGATAAAACTCCCACAGGATAAATTATTATTATTATTATTATTATCCAGATTTAGCCATCCGGCTAACACTCCCTCTAAGGGGAAAATTGACTCATCCCAGATACCTACGGTATCAAAAGGATTGAGCTCTGGTGGGACTCTTTCCGTGTTATCGAGCCCTAGGTGACTTGGTATGCAGGTGTATCTCCCAAAAACTTTCGTACACATCTGGCCGTTGCGAGTAGTACAGCTTTCTGCATGGTCTTGTAAAGATGTTCATTAAGACCCAGCCTTTTTATGCTTTCGAGGAGGTTCTTCGGAATGACTCCAGTAGTAGCCATAACAATAGGTACCGTCTGGGTACTTTGCATTCTCCATTGCCTTCGTATTTGAATTTCTAGATCTCTGTACTTGGCGATCTTTTCAGTGAATTTACTACGTAGATTAATGTTGTTAGGTATCGCCACATCAATTAGTGTTGTTTGTCTTGTTAATTTATTAACTAGTACGAGATCTGGTCTATTATGTGCCACTGTTTGGTCTGTGAGCACAGTGCGGTCCCAGTATAGCTTGTAGTTGCCATCCTCAAGCATACTCTCAGGAACGTATTGATAATACGGGAGATGGTCCGTTTGGAGAAGTCCCAGCTTGATAGCTATCTCTTGATGAAGGATTTTTCCCACTGCGTCATGCCGTTCCTTGTATTCAGTTGCAGCAAATGCCTGGCAGCCCCCTGTAAGATGTTGGATGGTTATTTGGGCTTGACATCCATATCGGCATCTGTCGTTTTGAACCTGAGGGTCTTTAATGATATATTTCAGGTAGTTTCTGGTTGGTATAACCTGATCCTGAATGGCCAGTAATGAACCCTCCGTTTCAGGGAACATCTTTCCTGATGTCAACCAGTAGTTCGACGCTATATTGTCGGCATAATCTTGGCTAACCTCATTGGGATGTCGCCCGTGCAAAGGTTTACCCATCCAGGCGCGCACTTTTTCGTCCTTAGTAAGGTGGTTTATGCGCAGTTCTGCTTCCCTCAGTTTGATCGGTGTTGTGTCATCTACTGCGCAGATAGCGCGATGTAGAGTAGATGTCTCAGCCTGCATCTGAAAATAAGTTCTTAAATTAGCAATTTGTTTATCTAATTGCTCACCTATATCCATAAGTCCTCTTCCTCCTAAATACCGGGGTAATGTCGTTCGTTCTACTGCACTTTTAGGGTGGTGTTTTTGTGCCTTTGTGAGGTGTGTTCGTACTTTTCGCTGAAGATTTTCTATATCCGTTTTTGTCCACATAACAATACCAAATGAATAGCTAAGCGCGGAACAAGCGTAGGTGTTTAGTGCTTTAAACAAATTTTTACTGTTAAGGTGTGAACGAAGCAGCTGTTTTACCCTTCTTATAAACTCAGTAGTTATCTCAGTTTTCATTTGCTTATGGTCAATTTTCCGCGCCTGCTTTACTCCAAGATATTTGTACATATCGTTGTCGCCCATGGCCTCGATGTTCTGGCCATTTTGCATATCGAATCCACCGGGCTGTACCTTTCCTCTGACTATATTCAAAACACGGCACTTGTCTAGACCGAACTGCATACTAATATCATTAGAAAATGTTTCTACAGTTTTTAGCATCTCTTCTAGGTGTTCTCGAGTGGAAGCCATTAATTTCAAATCATCCATATACAACAGATGATTGAGCTTCGCTACCACAGTATTATTGCTTTTAATGCTAAAACCTGAGTCAGTGGAGTTTAATAGCTGGGAAAGGGGGTTCAAAGCTAAACAGAACCACAATGGACTCAGCGAGTCTCCTTGAAATAATCCCCGGTTGATTGCGATATTTTTGGTTTCGATATTGTTGTCACCAGATATTTGGAGGTGAATTTTAGTCTTCCAATCTCTCATTATATGCCTTAAAAAGGTCACTATGTTATCATCTACTTTGTATATTTTTAATATATTTATTAGCCATTCATGCGGTACTGAATCAAAGGCCTTTTTATAGTCAATAAAAGCAGTAAAATGGTTCCTTTTTTTAGTGTATGCCTGGTTAGAAATGACTGAGTCGATGATAAGCTGTTCTTTGCAACCCATGGAACCCTTAGCGCATCCTTTCTGTTGAGGCTCTATGATATTGTTTAGAGCACAGTGTTGGTAGATACGCCGGGTTACACAGGATGTGAACAATTTATACAAACTTGGAAGATAAGTAATTGGGCGGTACTTGGATGGATCTTGGGTGTTATTTTGATCCTGGGCTATTAAATAAGTAGTACCCTGAGTTAGAAATGCTGGTAATTCCTGCGGATTAGAAATAAAATGATTAATTAATGTTGATAAGCACCCATGAATACTCCAAAACTTTTTAAGCCAGAAGTTCTGAACTCGGTCTGGTCCAGGAGATTTCCAGTTATGAAGCTCTTTGATGACATTTGAGACTTCTTCAGTCGTGAATGGTTCGTAGTTAGCAGTGACGTAGTGGTGACAGTTGTGCGTCGTATCTTCTATCCAGCCAGCATTGTTGTTAAAAGCAGCTGGTGTGGAAAGTTGATTTCCCCAAAACTCATGAATTTCTTCTTGGCTTGGGTAAGACTTGTCGACACTTTCTACGGTGGAATTGAGTTTTCGGTTGAACGCCTTCTCAGAGTTCTCAAAAAGTGCATTGTCACATTTTCGGTTGTTACTAACTTTATACCATCTTAATCGTCCTGAATAGACGGAGAGTTTTTGTTTTAATGTATCCAGACACTGTTAAGCTGTGTTATTTTCTGGATCATATCTCGAGTGCCTTGCAGTGCTCCGCATTATTTCTTCAGCTCTTTTAATGATTTTTCTACTTGTTACACCTCTTATATATTCTGTGACTTGCCCAATATCCCTACGCAGTAATTCAATTTTTCCGAGAAGTCTTTTTTCCCATTGTGCAATTCTGTTACCAGTCCTTCAGTTATTAGTACCCCGTCGTGTTCTGATCTTAACGCCCATTACATTGGCAATTGCTGTAGCTGCACAGTAGATTAGCATATGCAGATACTCCAATGTGTGGGCTTCCACGACATAATTGGGAGGACTTCAGTATTCACAATTTGTAACAGGGCACCTAGTTTCTTACAAGAGTTTATTCGTGGTAGCGGTGGTCTGCTAAGTGGATTTGTTCCATTAAACTCTTGTACAGCACGAGCCATTTCGTTTTCTAGACTATCGCGCAACTCGTTGTTTTCCTGCTGTGTATTGTCAGGTTGAGATTCTGGTATGGGAATCTCAGGAATCTGCTCATCAAGGATTTCATTAGGGACTTGATCTAAAACTAGCTCTTGGTTATTAATCTCCCGTTCGACTTCGCTTTTGATCGTATTGCGTCTAGTCTCTGGGATAAGGTTGTTTCTTACGATTACCCGGTATTGATCTGATACTCTTTGCTCCGATACTTGAATATCTGGGTACTCCCTGCAAAATTCGGCATACAGCTGTTGTCTGTAACCGATCGTTTCTTGACCGAGGTTTGTCACCTTATAATAGAAGCGCAAGATGCTTTCGTTAATGGACACAGTCCATTTCATGCGCTGCCTCGGTCGTCCCGCTTGAGTGAGCGCCGGCTGATGTTCCGGCGCAGCACCTTCAGAGAGTGGAGCTCTTGCTGTTGTTTGGCTCGCTTGTGGTTGTTGTTCTTGTTGTTGGGCTGTAGCTGTTTGTGTGACAGGGGCCCGCCTCCTCAACACCCTGCCACCGACGTCCCGCATGCTGTCACGTCCAGCGTCGGCTCCAGACGTGCCCTGGCGATCCCCAGGCAGCGGCCCTAAACATAAACTATTTGTCTTCATTCTCATGGGTGTGCATTTTATACCTACTGCCAGGTGTCAGTTTTTGTTCCACGGCAAGTATTCCTGCTACTCTCTGGGTATTGGCGCTACGAATACCCAGAAAGCATCCCCCATTCGCAGGGGGCCGCGCCTGATAGAAGAACTGACATAAAATTTCCACAGGTTATTATTATTATCCAGATTTAGCCATACGGCTCACACTCCCTCTGAGGGGAAAATTGACTCATCCCAGATACCTACGGTATCAAAAGGATTGAGCTCTGGTGGGACTCTTTCCGTGTTATCGAGCCCTAGGTGACTTGGAATGCAGGTGTATCTCCCAAAAATTTTCTTACACTTCTGGCCGTCGCAAGTAGTACAGCTTTCTGCATGGTCTTATAAATATGTTCATTGAGACCCAGCTTTTTTATGCTTTCGAGGAGGGTCGTCGGAATGACTCCAGTAGTAGACATAACAATAGGTATCGTCTGGGTACTTTGCATTCTCCATTGTCTCCGTATTTGAATTTCCAGATCTCTATATTTGGCGATCTTTTCAGTAAATTTACTACGTAGATTATTGTTGTTAGGTATCGCCACATCAATTAGTGTTGTTTGTCTTGCTAATTTATTAAGTAGTACGAGAACTGGTCTATTATGTGCCACTGTTTGGTCTTTGAGCACACTGCGGTCCCAGTATAGCTTGTAGTTGCCATCCTCAAGCATACTCTCAGGAACGTATTGATAATATGGAAGATGGTCCGTTTGGAGAAGTCCCAGCTTGTTAGCTATCTCTTGATGAAGGATTTTTCCCACTGCGTCATGCCGTTCCTTGTATTCAGTTGCAGCAAATGCCTGGCAGCCCCCTGTAATATGTTGGATGGTTTCTTGGGCTTGATCGCCATCTGTCGTTTTGAACCTGAGGGTCTTTGACGATACATTTCAGGTAATTTCTGGTTGGTATAACCTGATCCTGAATGGCCAGTAATGGACCCTCCGTTTCAGGGAACATCTTTCCTGATGTCAACCAATAGTTCGACGCTGTATTGTCGACATAGTCTTGGCTAACTTCATTGGGATGTCGCCCGTGCAGAGGTTTACCCATCCAGGTGCGCAGTTTTTCGTCCTTAGTAAGGAGGTTTATGCGCATTTATGGTTCCCTCAGTTTGATCGGTGTTGTGTCATCTACTGCGCAAATTGAGCGGTGTAGAGTAGATGTCTGATCCTGCATCTGAAAATAAGTTCTTAAATTAGCAATCTGTTTATCTAATTGCTCACCTATATCCATAAGTCCTCTTCCTCCTAAATACCGGGGTAATGTCGTTCGTTCTACTGCACTTTTAGGGTGGTGTTTTTGTGCCTTTGTGAGGTGCGTTCGTACTTTTCGCTGAAGATTTTCTATATGTTATTATTATTATTATCCAGATTTAGCCGTACGGCTCACACTCCCTCTAAGGGGAAAATTGACTCATCCCAGATACCTACGGTATCAAAGGGATTGAGCTCTGGTGGGACTCTTTCCGTGTTATCGAGCCCTAGGTGACTTGGAATGCAGGTGTATCTCCCAAAAATTTCTGTACACTTCTGGCCGTCGCGAGTAGTACAGCTTTCTGCATGGTCTTATAAAGATGTTCATTCAGACCCAGCTTTTTGATGCTTTCGAGGAGGGTCTTCGGAATGACTCCAGTAGTAGACATGATAATCGGTATCGTCTGGGTACTTTGCATTCTCCATTGCCTTCGTATTTGAATTTCCAGATCTCTGTACTTGGCGATCTTTTCAGTAAATTTACTACGTAGATTATTGTTGTTAGGTATCCCCACATCAATTAGTGTTGTTTGTTTTGTTAATTTATTAACTAGTACAAGATCTGGTCTATTATGTGCCACTGTTTGGTCTGTGAGCACAGTGCGGTCCCAGTATAGCTTGTAGTTGCCATCCTCAAGCATACTCTCAGGGTCGTATTGATAATACGGGAGATGGACCGTTTGGAGAAGTCCCAGCTTGATAGCTATCTCCTGATGAAGGATTTTTCCCACTGCGTCATGCCGTTCCTTGTATTCAGTTGCAGCAAATGCCTGGCAGCCCCCTGTAATATGTTGGATGGTTTCTTGGGCTTGACATCCATATCGGCATCTGTCGTTTTGAACCTGAGGGTCTTTGACGATATATTTCAGGTAATTTCTGGTTGGTATAACCTGATCCTGAATGGCCAGTAATGAACCCTCCGTTTCAGGGAACATCTTTCCTGATGTCAACCAATAGTTCGACGCTGTATTGTCGACATAGTCTTGGCTGACCTCATTGGGATGTCGCCCGTGCAGAGGTTTACCCATCCAGGTGCGCATTTTTTGGTTTTTAGTGAGGTGGTTTATGCGCATTTCTGGTTCCCTCAGTTTGATCGGTGTTGTGTCATCTACTGCGCAAATAGCGCGATGTAAAGTAGATGTCTCAGCTTGCAACTGAAAATAATTTCTTAAATTAGCAATTTGTTTATCTAATTGCTGACATATATCCATAAGTCCTCTTCTTCCTAGATTCCGTGGTAATGTTGTTCTTTCTACTGCACTTTTAGGATGGTGTTTTTGTGACTTTGTGAGGTGTGTTCTTACTTTCGCTGAATATTCTCTATGTCCGTTTTTGTCCACTTAACAATGCCAAACGAATAGCTAAGCGCGGAACATGCGTAGGTGTTTAGTGCCTTAAACAAATTTCTACTGTTAAGTTGTGAGCGAAGCAGCTGTTTTACCCTTCGTATAAACTCTGTAGTTATCACTGTTTTCATTTGTTTATGGTCAATTTTCCGCGCTTGCTTTACTCCAAGATATTTATACATATCGTTTTCACCCATGGCCTCGATGTTCTGGCCATTTTGCATATCGAATCCTCCGGGCTGTACTTTTCCTCTGACTATATTTAAAATACGGCACTTGTCTAGTCCGAAGTGCATACTAATATCATTAGAAAAAGTTTGTACAGTTTTTAGCATCTCATCGAGTTGGTTTCGAGTGGAAGCCATTAATTTCAAATCATCCATGTACAACAGATGATTTAGCTTCGCTACTACAGTATTGTTGTTTTTAATGCTAAAACCTGCGTCTGTGGAGTTCAATAGCTGAGATAGTGGGTTCATAGCTAGACAGAACCACAGAGGACTCAACGAATCTCCTTGAAACAGGCCCCGGCTGATTGCGATATTTTCAGTTTCGATGTTAATTTCACCAGGTATTTGAAGGTGAATTCTAGTTTTCCACTCTGTCATTATATGCTCTAAAAAGGTCACTATATTATCATCGACTTTATATATTCTCAATATATCTATAAGCCATTCATGCGGCACTGAATCAAAGGCCTTCTTGTAATCAATGAAGGCAGTAAAAAGATTCCTCTTTTTGGAATATGCCTGGTTAGAAATGACCGAGTCGATGATGAGTTGTTCTTTGCATCCCATGGAACCCTTAGCGCATCCTTTCTGTTGAGGTTCTATGATATTGTTCAGAGCACAGTGTTGGTAGATACGCCGGGCTACACAGGATGTGACCAATTTATACAAAGTTGGAAGACAAGTAATTGGGCGGTATTTGGCTGGATCTTGGGTGTTATTTTGATCCTTCGGTATTAAATAAGTGGTGCCCTGAGTTCGGAATGCTGGTATATCCTGCGGATTAGAAATAACATGATTAATTAATGTTGATAAGCATTCATGAACACTCCAAAACTTCTTGAGCCAAAAGTTTTGAACTCCATCTGGTCCAGGAGATTTCCAGTTATGAAGCTCTTTGATGATATTTGAGACATCTTCAGTAGTGAAGGGTTCGTAAAGGGTAGTAATGTAGTGTTGGCAGTTCTGTGTCGTATCTTCTATCCATCCAGCATTGTTGTTAAGAGCAGCTGGTGTGGAAAGTTGATTTCCCCAAAACTCATGAATTTCTTCTTGGCTTGGGTAAGTCTTATCGACACGTTCTACAGTGGAATTGAGTTTTCGATAGAACGCCTTCTCAGAACTCTCAAAAAGAGCATTGTCGCTTTTGCGGTTGTTACTAACTTTGTACCTCCTTAGTCGCCCTGAATAAACGGAGAGTTTTTGTTTTAATGTATCCAGACGCTGATGGGCTGTGTTGTTTTCTGGATCATATCTTGAGTGTCTTGCGGTACTCAGCATTATTTCTTCAGCTCTCCTGATGACTTTTCTACTTGTCACACCTCGTATGTATTCTGTGACTATACCAATATCCTTACGTAGTAATTCAATCTTTCCGAGCAGTCTTTTTTCCCAAGGTGCAATTCTGTTACCAGTTCTTTCGTTATTAGTACCCCGTCGTGTTCTGATCTTAACGCCCATTACATTAGCAATTGCTGTTGCTGCAGAGTAGATTAGCATGTGCAAATATTCTAATGTGTGGGCTTCTGCGACATAATTGGGTAGGACTTCAGTATTCACAATTTGTAACAGCGCGCCTAGTTTCTTACAAGAGTTTATTCGTGGTAGCGGTGGTCTGCTAAGTGGGTTTTTTCCGTTAAACTCCTGTACCGCACGTGCCATTTCGCTAACTAGGTTATCACGTAACTCGTTGTTTTCCTCCTCTGTATTGTCAGGTTGAGTTTCTTGTATGGCAAACTCAGGAATCTGCTCATGAACTTCAACAGGGACTTGATCTTCAATTACAACATCGTTCTGAATCTCCCGTTCGACTTCGCTTCTGATGGTATTGCGTCTAGCCTCTGGGATAAGGTTGTTTCTTATAATTACCCGGTATTGTTCTGATACTCGTTGCTCCGATACTTGAATATCTGGGTATGTCCTGCAAAATTCGGCATACAGCTGTTGTCGGTAGCCGATTGTTTCTTGACCGAGGTTTGTCACCTTGTAGTAGAAGCGCAAAATGTTTTCATTAATGGACACAGTCCATTTCATGCGCTGCCTCGGACGTCCCGCTTGAGTGAGCGCCGGCTGATGATCCAGCGCAGCACCTTCGGCGGGTGGAGCTCTTGTTGTTGTTTGGCTCGCTTGTGGTTGTGGTTGTGGTTGGGCTGTAGCTGATTGTATGACAGGGGCCCGCCTCTCAACACCCTGCCACCGACGTCCCGCATGCTGTCACGTCCAGCGCCGGCTCCAGACGTGCCCTGACGATCCCCAGGCAGCGATCCTAAACATACATTATTAATCTCCATTCTCATGGGTGTGCATTTTATACCTACTGCCAGGTGTCAGTTTTTGTTCCACGGCAAGTATTCCTGCTACTCTCGGGGTATTGGCGCTACGAATACCCAGAAAGCATCCCCCATTCTCAGGGGGCCGCAACTGATAGAAGAACTGAAAAAAACTCCCACAGGCTTAGCCATACGGCTCACACTCCCTCTAAGGGGAAAATTGACTCATCCCAGATACCTACGGTATCAAAAGGATTGAGCTCTGTTGGGACTCTTTCCGTGTTATCGAGCCCTAGGTGACTTGGTATGCAGGTGTATCTCCCAAAAATTTTCGTACACATCTGGCCGTTGCGAGTAGTAGTGTTGTTTGTCTTGTTAATTTATTAACTAGTACGAGATCTGGTCTATTATGTGCCACTGTTTGGTCTGTGAGCACAGTGCGGTCCCAGTATAGCTTGCAGTTGCCATCCTCAAGCATACTCTCAGGGACGTATTGATAATACGGGAGATGGTCCGTTTGGAGAAGTCCCAGCTTGATAGCTATCTCTTGATGAAGGATTTTTTCCACTGCGTCATGCCGTTCTTTGTATTCAGTTGCAGCAAATGCCTGGCAGCCCCCTGTAAGATGTTGGATGGTTTCTTGGGCTTGACATCCATATCGGCATCTGTCGTTTTGAACCTGAGGGTCTTTGATGATATATTTCAGGTAGTTTCTGGTTGGTATAACCTGATCCTGAATGGTCAGTAATGAACCCTCCGTTTCAGGGAACACCTTTCCTGATGTCAACCAGTAGTTCGACGCTATATTGTCGACATAATCTTGGCTGACCTCATTGGGATGTCGCCCGTGCAAAGGATTACCCATCCAGGCGCGCACTTTATCGTCCTTAGTAAGGTGGTTTATGCGCAGTTCTGCTTCCCTCAGTTTGATCGGTGTTGTGTCATCTACTGCGCAGATAGCTCGATGTAGAGTAGATGTCTCAGCCTGCATCTGAAAATAAGTTCTTAAATTAGCAATTTGTTTATCTAATTGCTCACCTATATCCATAAGTCCTCTTCCTCCTAAATACCGGGGTAATGTCGTTCGTTCTACTGCACTTTTAGGGTGGTGTTTTTGTGCCTTTGTGAGGTGTGTTCGTACTTTTCGCTGAAGATTTTCTATATCCGCTTTTGTCAACTTAACAATACCAAGTGAATAGCTATTATTATTATTATTATTATTATTATTATCCAGATTTAGCCATACGGCTCACACTCCCTCTAAGGGGAAAATTGACTCATCCCAGATACCTACGGTATCAAAAAAAAGGATTGAGCTCTGGTGGGACTCTTTCCGTGTTATCGAGCCCTAGGTGACTTGGTATGCAGCTGTATCTCCCAAAAATTTTCGTACGCATCTGGCGGTTGCGAGTAGTACTGCTTTCTGCATGGTCTTATAAAGATGTTCATTAAGACCCAGCTTTTTTATGCTTTCGAGGAGGGTCTTCGGAATGACTCCAGTAGTAGACATAATAATCGGTATCGTCTGGGTACTTTGCATTCTCCATTGTCTCCGTATTGGAATTTCCAGATCTCTGTACTTGGCGATCTTTTCAGTATATTTAGTACGTAGATTATTGTTGTTAGGAATCGCCACATCCATGAGGGTTGTCTGTCTCGTTAATTTATTGACTAATACGAGATCTGGTCTATTATGCGCCACTGTTTGGTCTGTGAGCACCGTTCGGTCCCAGTATAGCTTGTAGTTGCCATCCTCAAGCATACTCTCAGGAACGTATTGATAATATGGGAGATGGTCGGTTTGGAAAAGTCCCAGCTTGATAGCTATCTCCTGATGAAGGATTTTTCCCACTGCGTCATGCCGTTCCTTGTACTCAGTTGCAGCAAATGCCTGGCAGCCCCCTATAAGATGTTGGATGGTTTCTTGGGCTTGACATCCATATCGGCATCTGTCGTTTTGAACATGAGGGTCTTTGATGATATATTTCAGGTAATTTCTGGTTGGTATAACCTGATCCTGAATAGCTAGTAATGAGCCCTCCGTTTCAGGGAACATCTTTCCTGATGTCAACCAATAGTTCGACGCTGTATTGTCGACATAGTCTTGGCTGACCTCATTGGGATGTCGCCCGTGCAGAGGTTTACCCATCCAGGTGCGCAGTTTTTCGTCCTTAGTATGGTGGTTTATGCGCATTTCTGGTTCCCTCAGTTTGATCGGTGTTGTGTCATCTACTGCGCAAATTGCGCGGTGTAGACTAGATGTCTCAGCGTGCATCTGAAAATAAGTTCTTAAATTAGCAATTTGTTTATCTAATTGCTCACCTATATCCATAAGTCCTCTTCCTCCTAAATACCGGGGTAATGTCGTTCGTTCTACTGCACTTTTAGGGTGGTGTTTTTGTGCCTTTGTGACTTGTGTTCGTACTTTTCGCTGAAGATTTTCTATATCCGTTTTTGTCCACTTAACAATACCAAATGAATAGCTAAGCGCGGAACAAGCGTAGGTGTTTAGTGCCTTAAACAAATTTTTACTGTTAAGCTGTGAACGAAGCAGCTGATTTACCCTTCTTATAAACTCAGTAGTTATCTCAGTTTTCATTTGCTTATGGTCAATTTTCCGCGCCTGCTTTACTCCAAGATATTTGTACATATCTTTATCGCTCATGGCCTCGATGTTCTGGCCATTTTGCATATCGAATCCACCGGGCTGTACCTTTCCTCTGACTATATTCAAAACACAGCACTTGTCTAGACCGACCTGCATACTAATATCATTATTATTATCCAGATTTAGCCATACGGCTCACACTCCCTCTAAGGGGAAAATTGACTCATCCCAGATACCTACGGTATCAAAAGGATTGAGCTCTGGTGGGACTCTTTCCGTGTTATCGAGCCCTAGGTGACTTGGAATGCAGGTGTATCTCCCAAAAATTTTTGTACACTTCTGGCCGTCGCGAGTAGTACAGATTTCTGCATGGTCTTATAAAGATGTTCATTCAGACCCAGCTTTTTGATGCTTTCGAGGAGGGTCTTCGGAATGACTCCAGTAGTAGACATGATAATCGGTATCGTCTGGGTATTTTGCATTCTCCATTGCCTTCGTATTTGAATTTCCAGATCTCTGTACTTGGCGATCTTTTCAGTAAATTTACTACGTAGATTATTGTTGTTAGGTATCGCCACATCAACTAGTGTTGTCTGTTTTGTTAATTTATTAACTAGTACAACATCTGGTCTATTATGTGCCACTGTTTGGTCTGTGAGCACAGTGCGGTCCCAGTAGAGCTTGTAGTTGCCATCCTCAAGCATACTCTCAGGGACGTATTGATAATACGGGAGATGGTCCGTTTGGAGAAGTCCCAGCTTGATAGCTATCTCCTGATGAAGAATTTTTCCCACTGCGTCATGCCGTTCCTTGTATTCAGTTGCAGCAAATGCCTGGCAGCCCCCTGTAACATGTTTGATGGTTTCTTGGGCTTGACATCCATATCGGCATCTGTCGTCTTGAACCTGAGGGTCTTTGACGATATTTTTCAGGTAATTTCTGGTTGGTATAACCTGATCCTGAATGGCCAGTAATGAACCCTCCGTTTCAGGGAACATCTTTCCTGATGTCAACCAATAGTTCGACGTTGTGTTGTCGACATAGTCTTGGCTGACCTCATTGGGATGTCGCCCGTGCAGAGGTTTACCCATCCAGGTGCGCATTTTTTCGTCTTTAGTGAGGTGGTTTATGCGCATTTCTGGTTCCCTCAGTTTGATCGGTGTTGTGTCATCTACTGCGCAAATAGCGCGATGTAAAGTAGATGTCTCAGCTTGCAACTGAAAATAATTTCTTAAATTAGTTATTTGTATATCAAATTGCTCACCTATATCCATATGTCCTCTTCCTCCTAGATTCCGTGGTAATGTTGTTCTTTCTACTGCACTTTTAGGGTGGTGTTTTTGTGCCTTTGTGAGGTGTGTTCTTACTTTTCGCTGAAGATTCTCTATGTCCGTTTTTGTCCACTTAACAATGCCAAACGAATAGCTAAGCGAGGAACATGCGTAGGTGTTTAGTGCCTTAAACAAATTTCTACTGTTAAGTTGCGAGCGAAGCAGCTGTTTTACCCTTCGTATAAACTCTGTAGTTATCTCTGTTTTCATTTGTTTATGGTCAATTTTCCGCGCTTGCTTTACTCCAAGATATTTATGCATATCGTTTTCACCCATGGCCTCGATGTTCTGGCCATTTTGCATATCGAATCCTCCGGGCTGTACTTTTCCTCTGACTATATTTAAAATACGGCACTTCTCTAGTCCGAAGTGCATACTAATATCATTAGAAAAAGTTTCTACAGTTTTTAGCATCTCATCGAGTTGGTTTCGAGTGGAAGCCATTAATTTCAAATCGTCCATGTACAATAAATGATTAAGCTTCGCCACCACATTGTTGTTATTTTTGATGCTAAAACCTGGGTCTGTGGAGTTCAATAGCTGAGATAGTGGGTTCATAGCTAGACAGAACCACAGAGGACTCAACGAAGCTCCTTATTATTATTATCCCAGATTTAGCCATACGGCTCACACTCCCTGTAAGGGGAAAATTGACTCATCCCAGATACCTACGGTATCAAAAGGATTGAGCTCTGGTGGGACTCTTTCCATGTTATCGAGCCCTAGGTGACTTGGTATGCTGGAGTATCTCCCAGAAATTTTCGTACACATCTGGCCGTCGCGAGTAGTACAGCTTTCTGCATGGTCTTATAAAGGTGTTCATTTAGACCCAGCTTTTTTATGTTTTCGAGGAGGTTCTTCGGAATGACTCCAGTAGTAGACATAATAATAGGTATCGTCTGGGTACTTTGCATTCTCCATTGTCTTCGTATTTGAATTTCCAGATCTCTGTACTTGGCGATCTTTTCAGTAAATTTACTACGTAGATTATTGTTGTTAGGTATCGCCACATCAATCAATGTTGTTTGTCTTGTTAATTTATTAACTAGTACGAGATCTGGTCTATTATGTGCCACTGTTTGGTCTGTGAGCACAGTACGGTCCCAGTATAGCTTGTAGTTGCCATCCTCAAGCATACTCTCAGGGACGTATTGATAATATGGGAGATGGTCCGTTTGGAGAAGTCCCAGCTTGATAGCTATCTCTTGATGAAGGATTTTTCCCACTGCGTCATGCCGTTCCTTGTATTCAGTTGCAGCAAATGCCTGGCAGCCCCCTGTAAGATGTTGGATGGTTTCTTGGGTTCGGCATCCATATCGGCATTTGTCGTTCTGGATCTGAGGGTCTTTGACGATGTGTTTCAGGTAATTTTTAGTTGGTATTACCTGATCCTGAATGGCTAGTATTGAACCTTCTGTTTCAGGGAACATCTTACCCGATGTCAACCAATAGTTCGACGCTGTATTGTCGACATAGTCTTGGCTGACCTCATTGGGATGTCGCCCGTGCAGAGGTTTGCCCATCCAGGTGCGCAGTTTTTCGTCCTTAGTAAGGTGGTTTATGCGCATTTCTGGTTCCCTCAGCTTGATCGGTGTTGTGTCATCTACTGCGCAAATGGCGGGGTGTAGATTAGATGTCTCAGCCTGCATCTGAAAATAAGTTCTTAAATTAGCAATCTGTTTATCTAATTGCTCACCTATATCCATAAGTCCTCTTCCTCCTAGATACCGGGGTAATGTCGTTCGTTCTACTGCACTTTTAGGGTGGTGTTTTTGTGCCTTTGTCAGGTGTGTTCTTACTTTTCGCTGAAGGTGTTCTATATCCGTTTTTGTCCACTTAACAATACCAAATGAATAGCTAAGCGCGGAACAAGCGTAGGTGTTTAGTGCCTTAAACAAATTTTTACTGTTAAGTTGTGAACGAAGCAGCTGTTTTACCCTTCGTATAAACTCAGTAGTTATCTCAGTTTTCATTTGCTTATGGTCAATTTTCCGCGCCTGCTTTACACCAAGATATTTGTACATATCGTTTTCGCCCATGGCCTCGATGTTCTGGCCATTTTGCATATCGAATCCACCGGGCTGTACCTTTCCTCTGACTATATTCAAAACACGGCACTTGTCTAGTCCGAAGTGCATGCTTATATCATTAGAGAATGTTTCTACAGTTTTTAGCATCTGTTCTAGGTGTTCTCGAGTGGAAGCCATTAATTTCAAATCATCCATATACAACAGATGATTGAGCTTCGCTACCACAGTATTATTGTTTCTAATGCTAAAACCTGAGTCAGTGGAGTTTAATAGCTGGGAAAGGGGGTTCAAAGCTAAGCAGAACCAAAATGGACTCAACGAGTCTCCTTGAAACAGGCCACGGTTGATTGCGATATTTTCGGTTTCGATATTGTTTTCACCGGGTATTTGGAGGTGAATTTTAGTCTTCCAATCTCTCATTATATGCCTTAAAAAGGTCACTATGTTATCATCGACTTTGTATATTCTTAATATATCTATAAGCCATTCATGCGGTACTGAATCAAAGGCCTTCTTATAGTCAATAAAAGCAGTAAAAAGTTCCTTTTTTTTGTGAATGCCTGGTTAGAAATGACTGAGTCGATGATAAGTTGTTCTTTGCAACCCATGGAACCCTTAGCGCATCCTTTCTGTTGAGGCTCTATGATATTGTTTAGAGCACAGTGTTGGTAGATACGCCGGGTTACACAGGATGTGACCAATTTATACAAAGTTGGAAGACAAGTAATTGGGCGGTACTTGGATGGATCTTGGGTGTTATTTTGATCCTTTGGTATTAAATAAGTAGTTCCCTGAGTTAGAAATGATGGTATTTCCTGCGGATTAGAGATAACATGATTAATTAATGTTGATAAACAATCATGAATACACCAAAACTTTTTAAGCCAGAAGTTCTGAACTCCGTCTGGTCCAGGGGATTTCCAGTTATGAAGCTCTTTGATGACATTTGAGACCTCTTCAGTCGTGAATGGTTCGTAGTTAGCAGTAACGTAGTGGTGACAGTTGTACGTCGTATCTTCTATCCATCCAGCATTGTTGTTAAAAGCAGCTGGTGTGGAAAGTTGATTTCCCCAAAACTCATGAATTTCTTCTTGGCTTGGGTAAGTCTTGTCGGCACTTTCTACGGTGGAATTGAGTTTTCGGTAGAACGTCTTCTCGGAATTTTCAAAAAGTGCATTGTCGCTTTTTCGGTTGTTACTAACTTTGTACCTCCTTAGTCGCCCTGAATAGACGGAGAGTTTTTGTTTTAATGTATCGAGACACTGTTGGGCTGTGTTATTGTCTGGATCGTATCTCGAGTGTCTTGCAGTATTCCGCATTATTTCTTCAGTTCTCCTAATGACTTTTCTACTTGGTACTCCTCGTAAATATTCTGTGACTTGGCCAATATCCCTACGCAGTAATTCAATCTTCCCTTGCAGTCTTTTTTCCCAGGGTGCAATTCTGTTACCAGTTCTTCCGTTATTAGTACCCCGTCGTGTTCTGATCTTAATGCCCATTACATTAGCAATTGCTGTTGCTGCACAGTAGATGAGCATATGCAAATATTCTAATGTGTGAGCTTCTACGACGTAATTGGGTAGGACTTCAGTGTTCACAATTTGTAACAGCGCACCTAGTTTCTTACAAGAGTTAATTCTTGGTAGCGGTGGTCTGCTAAGTGGGTTTGTTCCATTAAACTCTTGTACGGCGCGAGCCATTTCGTTTACTAGGCTATCACGTAACTCGTTGTTTTCCTGCGGTGTATTATCAGGTTGAGTTTCTGGTATGGGAAGCTCAGGAATCTGCTCATCAGGGATTTCATTAGGGACTTGATCTAAAATTAGCCCTTGATTGTTAATCTCCCGTTCGACTTCGCTTTTGATGGTATCGCGTCTAGCCTCTGGGATAAGATTATTTCTGATGATTACCCGGTATTGATCTGATACTCTTTGCTCCGATACTTGAATATCTGGGTACTCTCTGCAAAATTCGGCATACAGCTGTTGTCTGTAGCCGATCGTTTCTTGACCGAGGTTTGTCACCTTGTAGTAGAAGCGCAAAATGTTTTCATTAATGGACGCAGTCCATTTCATGCGCTGCCTCGGTCGTCCCGCTTGAGTGAGCGCCGGCTGAGGTTCCAGCGCAGCACCTTCGGCGGGTGGAGCTCTTGCTGTTGTTTGGCTCACTTGTTGTTGTTGTTGTTGGGCTGTAGCTGTTTGTATGACAGGGGCCCGCCTCCTCAACACCCTGCCACCGACGTCCCGCATGCTGTCACGTCCAGCGCCGGCTCCAGACGTGCCCTGGCGATCCCCAGGCAGCGATCCTAAACATAAATCATAATTCTCCATATTAATGGGTTTGCATTTTATACCTACTGCCAGGTGTCAGTTTTTGTTCCACGGCAAGTATCCCTGCTACTCTCTGGGTACTGGCGCTACGAATACCCAGAAAGCATCCCCCATTCGCAGGGGGCCGCGCCTGATAGAAGAACTGACCAAAAACTCCCACAGGTTATTATTATTATTATTATTATTATTATTATTATCCAGATTTAGCCATACGGCTCACACTCCCTCTAAGGGGAAAATTGACTCATCCCAGATACCTACGGTATCAAAAGGATTGAGGTCTGGTGGGACTCTTTCCGTGTTATCGAGCCCTAGGTGACTTGGAATGCAGGTGTATCTCCCAGAAATTTTCGTACGCATCTGGCCGTCGCGAGTAGTACAGCTTTCTGCATGGTCTTATAAAGATGTTCATTCAGACCCAGCTTTTTTATGCTTTCAGGAGGGTCTTCGGAATGACTCCAGTAGTAGACATAATAATCGGTATCGTCTGGGTACTTTGCATTCTCCATTGCCTTCGTATTTGAATTTCTAGATCTCTGTACTTGGCGATCTTTTCAGTAAATTTACTACGTAGATTATTGTTGTTAGGTATCGCCACATCAATTAGTGTTGTTTGTCTTGTTAATTTATTAACTAGTACGAGATCTGGTCTATTATGTGCCACTGTTTGGTCTGTGAGCACAGTGCGGTCTCAGTATAGCTTGTAGTTGCCATCCTCAAGCATACTCTCAGGGACGTATTGATAATACGGGAGATGGTCTGTTTGGAGAAGTCCCAGCTTGATAGCTATCTCTTGATGAAGGATTTTTCCCACTGCGTCATGCCGTTCCTTGTATTCAGTTGCAGCAAATGCCTGGCAGCCCCCTGTAAGATGTTTGATGGTTTCTTTGGCTTGACATCCATATCGGCATCTGTCGTTTTGAATCTGAGGGTCTTTGATGATATATTTCAGGTAATTTCTGGTTGGTATAACCTGATCCTGAATGGCCAGTAATGAACCCTCCGTCTCAGGGAACATCTTTCCTGATGTCAAGCAGTAGTTCGACGCTATATTGTCGACATAATCTTGGCTGACCTCATTGGGATGTCGCCCGTGCAGAGGTTTACCCATCCAGGCGCGCACTTTTTCGTCCTTAGTAAGGTGGTTTATGCGCATTTCTGGTTCCCTCAGTTTGATCGGCGTTGTGTCATCTACTGCGCAGATAGCGCGATGTAGAGTAGATGTCTCAGCCTGCATCTGAAAATAAGTTCTTAAATTAGCAATTTGTTTATCTAATTGCTCACCTATATCCATAAGTCCTCTTCCTCCTAGATTCCGTGGTATTGTTGTTCTTTCTACTGCACTTTTAGGATGGTGTTTTTGTGCCTTTGTGAGGTGTGTTCGTACTTTTCGCTGAAGAGCCTCTATATCTGTTTTTGTCCACTTAATAATACCAAATGAGTAGCTAAGCGCGGAACATGCGTAGGTGTTTAGTGCCTTAAACAAATTTCTACTGTTAAGGTGTGAGCGAACCAGCTGTTTTACCCTTCGTATAAACTCAGTAGTTATCTCTGTTTTCATTTGTTTATGGTCAATTTTCCTCGCTTGCTTTACTCCAAGATATTTATACATATCATTTTCACCCATGGCCTCGATGTTCTGGCCATTTTGCATATCGAATCCTCCGGGCTGTACTTTTCCTCTGACTATATTTAAAATACGACACTTATCTAGTCCGAAGTGCATATTAATATCATTAGAAAAATTTTCTACAGTTTTTAGCATCTCGTCGAGTTGGTTTCGAGTGGAAGCCATTAATTTCAAATCATCCATGTACAATAAATGATTAAGCTTCGCCACCACATTGTTGTTATTTTTGATGCTAAAACCTGCATCTGAGGAGTTCAATAGCTGAGATAGTGGGTTCATAGCTAGACAGAACCACAGAGGACTCAACGAATCTCCTTGAAACAGGCCCCGGCTGATTACGATATTTTCAGTTTCGATGTTACTTTCACCAGGTATTTGAAGGTGAATTCTAGTTTTCCACTCTGTCATTATATGTTGTAAAAAGGTCACTATATTATCATCGACTTTATATATTCTCAAAATATCTATAAGCCATTCATGCGGCACTGAATCAAAGGCCTTCTTGTAATCAATAAAAGCAGTAAATAGATTCCTCTTTTTGGAATATGCTTGATTAGAAATGACTGAGTCGATGATAAGTTGTTCTTTGCAACCCATGGAACCCTTAGCGCATCCTTTCTGTTGAGGCTCTATGATATTGTTCAGAGCACAGTGTTGGTAGATACGCCGGGCTACACAGGATGTGACCAATTTATACAAAGTTGGAAGGCAAGTAATTGGGCGGTATTTTGCTGGATCTTGGGTGTTATTTTGATCCTTCGGTATTAAATAAGTGGTTCCCTGAGTTAGGAATGATGGAATATCCTGCGGATTAGAAATAACATGATTAATTAGTGTTGATAAGCATTCAAGAGCACTCGAGAACTTCTTGAGCCAAAAGTTTTGAACTCCGTCTGGTCCAGGAGATTTCCAGTTATGAAGCTCTTTGATGATATTTGAGACTTCTTCAGTGGTGAAGGGTTCGTAGAGAGTAGTAGTGTAGTGTTGGCAGTTCTGTGCCGTATCTTCTATCCATCCAGCGGATCTACGAAAAAAGGTCGCCAACAATTGGTCGAGCGAAAAAATGTCGCGCACATTTGAGCGCGTATCAAAAGGTCGCCGGCGAAAAAACAGCGCCGACGAAATAAGGTCGCGTGCAATTGATCGCGCGAAAAAAGATCGCGTCAGAAAATATGTTTTCATTTGCATACTTTAACTTTCCTTCACACTTAATCCAGGCTTAGGTCAGATTTAGATGATGCAATAGAACTAAAGGATTGCTGTTAAATAATGACCCAAACAGTTAAATATTTTCTTATTAGTCATTTTAACCTATTGGTAAAAAATATTTCGTCAACCCAATATTGACTTCTAAATGACTTTAGTTTTATTTTCCACTTTAAATAATAGGAAAATAATTGGAAGTAAATAATCCTATTTGAAATTGATCATGTAAAATGTTCGACCAATTTACTGGTCGAATTAAGGTAATTTTAACTGTAAATGTTGTAGGGAAAGTACCTAGAGGTATTATTTCACGACTTGGCAGTGTCGCAAAATTTACCCTTGGTTATTTAAGAGTAAGTTTTAATATAAGCTTAATATATTTTACAGGGTATATACTACATATAGATAGGGTAGGTTAAGGGCTACCATCTTTATTAAAATAAAATTTCCCAAATAAAATAATGATATTGTGGTTAAAAATTATATAACAGGCACAATTTCATTAATACATTGTCACTGGTGAGTACTTATTGAAGATATCATAGTTAAAGAATACATTTATATTAATAACAGATTTGCATACTTTAACTTTCCTTCACACTTTATCCAGGCTTAAGACTGGCAGTTAGTAACTGGCGTGTTTAAAAGTTTTTTTAATTTTAATTTTTTTATTTTTTTCTAATTTTTTTTTTTTATTTTTATTTTTTTGTGTTTTTTTAATTTTTATTTTTTTTTTGTTTTTTTTTAAATTTTTTTTTTAATTGTTTTTTAGTTTTTTATACTTGCAGTTGAAAATTTTGGGCAATTCCTCTTAAATATTCTAGATTTGGCCGGTTCCCGTATTGCAAACAAATCGTTTTTATTCGCCGCGCTGTATCTTTATAAATTTTTTTTTGAGGTTGTTGGTTTCCAGCTATGTATTGCTCCACTTTTAACCTTTCGTTACTCGCGCCAACTTTTTGTGATCGGATACTCGCGCACGGTGCAGGAGACCGGGTCCAAAAATATGGGTCAGCAGTGTTTTAAATTATTTTTTTTTTTGCAAAATTGTGAACGATTAAATTATTTAATGAATATAATATGATCATATAATTTTGTAGATATGCGTTTGTGTTCACATTATATTACTTTAATCAAAAATTTAATAATTTTCATTGTTATCCATTTATATGTATATACAAAAACTTTGGAAGTGAAAAAAAAATTGAATATGGTTAAATTTGTTTACTAAGAACTTTAGATCTTAATTCAATACACAAAAAAATTAAAAATAAAAAGTAATTGTATTAACAAAAAAAGTTATAAAAATTAATTAACGTTTTTAAAACATGAAATACACAATGGTGTCACATTCATTGGAACAATGGTGTTCCAAACACAGATATTTTGAGCATATTTGGCAGTAAAACTTTGTTTTTCTATTTTTCTTCCAATCACAAACAGCACAGCGATCTGAAGTTCCTGGTGTTACGACTGGTACTTGTTCTGTTGGTAAACCACATATATCCCTAAACCTCATTCTGATGGTTCTGGGTAAGTTATATATTTATATTTATATATATAAATATAAATAAACTAATCTATAAACATTGAAAATAAGGAAAAGATCTTAAATTACCTTACTAATTAAAAATATCGATGTGTGATCCAAACACAAAAATTGGTGCACAAATACTCGCACACGGTGTACGGGACCGTGTTGCGTAATAACAAAAGGACAGTACTATTTTTTACACTGCGAACTGACTTTACCCACAGTTGATTGACCACTGAAGAAGTATACAAAGTAGCCATTCAAAATCCCCACTACAAGCAGAGTTACAGGAATTTATTTACAGGCCCGGTCTCCCACACCGTGTGCGAGTAACGGAGGGTTAATCGATTTAAACTCTCTTCTTTCTTTAGCCCCGTAATAAACTTCCATAGATTTGGGTGTGCTGCATTTAATATCGAGGAGAAGCTGTTGTGCCAACCTTCGACAGCATTATTAGTACGCGGTAGATCTTCCTCTATAAATTCGAAGCAATTCCAAAGATTCCTTGGAAACATTGGCGGTCTTCTTTGTTGTCGTCGATCCAATCTGCCTATCCATACATCCTCAAAGTAGTTTATTAAAGGTGTTAGTAAATTTTCATTTTGAGTGTAAAACTCGCTGTCCAGTAGCTCTCCGAATGTTGCAACAACATCTACTTCAGGTACGAAGGCTAGGGCTGCCAATTGTCGCAGATGTAGAGCAAAATTCGCGTCTTCTGTATAAACTTGTTGCAGTCCTGTACCTTGCATGTTTCTCCACAAACATTGTGTGAAATGAAAGAAACATCCACGGATTCTGACTTCAGGAAACTCTTGTTGTAAAGCATTAATTGCTGCTTTTTCATAATCCACCATTATTGTTGTAGGACGTAAATCTGGTCGTAACGTTTTTAATTCATGGAAGAGTCGAGTGTATGTTGCCTGAGTTTTATTAGGAAGTAGAGCAAAAACAGTTGGAATAACGTTGCTATACTGTACGCCATGTATTGTATACAGCTGACCAAACAATAGAGGAGTACATGTGAATGTTCCATCGGCATACCAGTGTTCACAGCTCGCCTTCAAAGTTAAATTTCTTTCAGTGGAAAATATTAAAATTCTCTGTTCGTTTGGACCACTGTCAAATAAAAGAAACGGTTCGCCGTTATTGTTTCTGGTGTATTCTTCCGGAATAATAAGCTCTGTTAAGCTTCTTGGATTTGCCGGAATAGCTTCCACTCTTTGGCGTGTGTTCTGAATAGTTCGCTTTAGGGATGAAATAGAAGGTAGCTGCCCAGTTGCACCCACAGACACTTCTTGTGAAACGGTAGCTATGATTCCTTGTGTTGTTAGTTCAACTTGATGAGCCAGTTCTTTCATTCTGTTACAAGCCTTTTTTGCTTCTAATATTGACGCATCGGCAACGTGGTTGTGACTTGTACTTTTCACTACTTCATCTCCCACTGTGTGAACTCTCCCGGTACATTTATGCTTATTGTACTGAGCGCACTTCCAAATTGTCTTTTGATCAATCGTTTTTTCCTTTCTATGGATATATCCATTATACACCAACATATTGGCACCTTTTTGACTCTTTACGTAAGTTAAGACCATCTTGACAAATCGACAAGCTAATGAATAATGAGATATACGATATTTTTCCCATCTTCTTATACATCCAAAATACATTAAAAAGTAATAAAAGTACGTTTCACGAATATGGAATAATAATTACCACATTAGTGAATAACGCACAATTAGACAAAGAACTTTTGTACAATATTTATTTTAGCATTTCCAATAATGTCTTATCGTAATGACTTCATGGAATTCCTAATAAATACCTACACAATAAGGTGCCCTTATCTAAACTACTTATTCTTCACTAATCTGCATAACGACTTTCTACTAAGAACCAATTATGCTAATTACCGGTCTCTGAAAATACCAAAAATAGGTAAACTGGTACCTGGTATTCGTTTGTATGTAATATATACTGTAAATAGAACTATTATTACTGTACATTTTTAACGATATCCGATTAGGAAGAGCAAACACTTTTAAACACGCCAGTTTTTTGCTGACAGTCCTAAGCCTGTAAAAAGTGTGAAGGAAAGTACCTTTCTGAATTTAGATCCATATATTAAAATTATTCACGTAGAACAAAAAAAATACTTTCTTCATGTTAAAAATTGTTCAATTTTCAAGTATATTCACTTGAATAACCTGAAAATACCATATGAAATAATTTCCCATTCTCCTATATTTCCCATCTTCCTACGCATCCAAAATACATTAAAAATTATTTAGATATACGTTATTTTTCCCATCTTCTTATACATCCAAAATACATTAAAAAGTAATTAGATGGAATTCCAAGACTAATCGGCTCATAATGCATAAAGTTAAAGTATGCAAATGGAATTTCTTTAGAACCTTTTTGAAAACCAATTGAATGGTTTTAATAATGTAAAACATGACGCGATCTTTTTTCGCGCGATCAATTGCACGCGACCTTATTTCGTCGGCGCTGTTTTTTCGCCGGCGACCTTTTGATACGCGCTCAAATGTGCGCGACATTTTTTCGCTCGACCAATTGTTGGCGACCTTTTTTCGCGACACCCCATCCAGCATTGTTGTTAAGAGCAGCTGGTGTGGAAAGTTGATTTCCCCAAAACTCATGAATTTCTTCTTGGCTTGGGTAAGACTTATCGAGATTTTCTACGGTGGAATTGAGTTTCCGATAGAACGCCTTCTCAGCAGTCTCAAAAAGGGCATTGTCGGATTTTCGGTTGTTACTCACTTTGTACCTTCTTAGTCGTCCTGAATAAACTGAGAGTCTTTGTTTTAATGTATCCAGGCACTGTTGGGCTGTGTTGTTTTCTGGATCGTATCTTGAGTGTCTTGCAGTATTCCGTATTATTTCTTCAGCTCTCCTGATGACTATTGTACTTCTTACACCTCGTATATATTCTGTGACTTGACCAATATCCCTACGTAGCAATTCAATCTTTCCGAGCAGTCTTTTTTCCCAGGGTGCAATTCTGTTACCAGTCCTTCCATTGTTAGTACCCCGTCGTGTTCTGATCTTAACGTCCATTACATTAGCAATTGCTGTTGCTGCACAGTAGATTAGCATGTGCAAATATTCTAATGTGTGGGCTTCTACGACATAATTGGGTAGGACTTCAGTGTTCACAATTTGTAACAGCGCCCCTAGTTTCTTACAAGAGTTTATTCGTGGTAGCGGTGGTCTGCTAAGTGGGTTTGTTCCATTAAACTCATGTACAGCACGTGCCATTTCGCTTACTAGGTTATCATGTAGCTCGTTGTTTTCCTGCTCTGTATTGTCAGGTTGAGTTTCTTGTATGGCAAGCTCAGGAATCTGCTCATGAACTTCATTGGGGACTTGATCTTCAATTACAACATCGTTATGAATCTCCCGTTCGACTTCGCTTCTGATGATATTGCGTCTAGTCTCTGGGATAAGGTTGTTTCTTATAATTACCCGGTATTGGTCTGATACTCGTTGCTCCGATACTTGAATATCTGGGTACGTCCTGCAAAATTCGGCATACAGCTGTTGTCGGTAGCCGATTGTTTCTTGACCGAGGTTTGTCACCTTGTAGTAGAAGCGCAAAATGTTTTCATTAATGGACACAGTCCATTTCATGCGCTGCCTCGGACGTCCCGCTTGAGTGAGCGCCGGCTGATGATCCAGCGCAGCACCTTCGGCGGGTGGAGCTCTTGTTGTTGTTTGGCTCGCTTGTGGTTGTGGTTGTGGTTGGGCTGTAGCTAATTGTATGACAGGGGCCCGCCTCCTCAACACCCTGCCACCGACGTCCCGCATGCTGTCACGTCCAGCGCCGGCTCCAGACGTGCCCTGGCGATCCCCAGGCAGCGATCCTAAACATAAATTATTATTCTCCATTCTCATGGGTGTGCATTTTATACCTACTGCCACCTGTCAGTTTTTGTTCCACGGCAAGTATCCCTGCTACTCTCTGGGTACTGGCGCTACGAATACCCAGAAAGCATCCCCCATTCGCAGGGGCCGCGCCTGATAGAAGAACTGACAAAAACTCCTACAGTTATTATTATTATTATTATCCAGATTTAGCCATACGGCTCACACTCCCTCTAAGGGGGAAATTGACTCATCCCAGATACCTACGGTATCAAAAGGATTGAGCTCTGGTGGGACTCTTTCCGTGTTATCGAGCCCTAGGTGTCTTGATATGCTGGAGTTTCTCCCAGAAATTTTCGTACGCATCTGGCCGTCGCGAGTAGTACAGCTTTCTGCATGGTCTTATAAAGGTGTTCATTTAGACCCAGCTTTTTTATGCTTTCGAGGAGGGTCTTCGGAATGACTCCAGTAGTAGACATAATAATCGGTATCGTCTGGGTACTTTGCATTCTCCATTGCCTTCGTATTTGAATTTCCAGATCTCTGTACTTGGCGATTTTTTCAGTAAATTTACTACGTAGATTATTGTTGTTAGGTATCGCCACATCAATTAGTGTTGTTTGTCTTGTTAATTTATTAACTGGTACGAGATCTGGTCTATTATGTGCCCCTGTTTGGTCTGTGAGCACAGTGCGGTCCCAGTATAGCTTGTAGTTGCCATCCTCAAGCATACTCTCAGGGACGTATTGATAATACGGGAGATGGTCCGTTTGGAGAAGTCCCAGCTTGATAGCTATCTCTTGATGAAGTATTTTTCCAACTGCGTCATGCCGTTCCTTGTATTCAGTTGCAGCAAATGCCTGGCAGCCCCCTGTAAGATGTTGGATGGTTTCTTGGGCTTGACATCCATATCGGCATCTGTCGTGTTGAACCTGAGGGTCTTTGATGATATATTTCAGGTAATTTCTGGTTGGTATAACCTGATCCTGAATGGCCAGTAATGAACCCTCCGTTTCAGGGAACATCTTTCCTGCTGTCAACCAATAGTTCGACGCTGTATTGTCGACATAGTCTTGGCTGACCTCATTGGGATGTCGCCCGTGCAGAGGTTTACCCATCCAGGCGCGCATTTTTTGGTCTTTAGTGAGGTGGTTTATGCGCATTTCTGGTTCCCTCAGTTTGATCGGTGTTATGTCATCTACTGCGCAAATAGCGCGATGTAGAGTAGATGTCTCAGCTTGCATTTGAAAATAAGATCTTAAATTAGCAATTTGTTTATCTAATTGCTCACCTTTATCCATAAGTCCTCTTCCTCCTAGATTCCGTGGTAATGCCGTTCTTTCTACTGCACTTTTAGGATGGTGTTTTTGTGCCTTTGTGAGGTGTGTTCGTACTTTTCGCTGAAGATTTTCTATATCTGTTTTTGTCCACTTAACAATACCAAATGAATAGCTAAGCGCGGAACAAGCGTAGGTGTTTAGTGCCTTAAACAAATTTTTACTGTTAAGCTGCGAACGAAGCAGCTGTTTTATCCTTCGTATAAACTCAGTAGTTATCTCAGTTTTCATTTGCTTATGGTCAATTTTCCGCGCCTGCTTTACTCCAAGATATTTGTATATATCGTTTTCACCCATGGCCGCGATGTTCTGGCCATTTTGCATATCGAATCCACCGGGCTGTATCTTTCCTCTGACTATATTTAAAACGCGGCACTTGTCTAGTCCAAAGTGCATATTAATATCATTAGAGAATGTTTCTACTGTTTTTAGCATTTCTTCTAGATTGTCTCGAGTAGAAGCCATTAATTTCAAATCATCCATATACAACAGATGATTAAGCTTCGCTACTACAGTATTGTTGTTTTTAATGCTAAAACCTGAGTCAGTGGAATTTAATAGCTGTGATAGAGGGTTCATAGCCAAACAGAACCACAATGGACTCAGCGAGTCTCCTTGAAACAGGCCCCGGTTGATTGCGATATTTTCCGTTTCGATATTGTTTTCACCAGGTATTTGGAGGTGAATTTTAGTCTTCCAACTTGTCATTATATGCCTTAAAAAAGTCACTATGTTATCATCGACTTTGTATATTCTCAATATATCTATAAGCCATTCATGCGGCACTGAATCAAAGGCCTTTTTATAGTCAATAAAGGTAGTAAAGAGGTTCCTTTTTTTGGTGAATGCCTGGTTAGAAATGACTGAGTCGATGATCAGTTGTTCTTTGCAACCCATAGAACCCTTAGCGCATCCTTTCTGTTGAGGCACTATGATATTGTTTAGAGCACAGTGTTGGTAGATACGCCGGGTTATACAGGATGTGACCAATTTATACAAAGTTGGAAGACAAGTAATTGGGCGGTACTTGGCTGGATCTTGGGTGTTATTTTGATCCTTCGGTATTAAATAAGTGGTTCCCTGAGTTAGAAATGATGGTATTTCCTGCGGGTTAGAAATAACATGATTAATTAATGTTGACAAGCACTCATGAATACTCCAAAACTTCTTAAGCCAGAAGTTCTGAACTCCGTCTGGTCCAGGAGATTTCCAGTTATGAAGCTTTTTGATGATATTTGAGACCTCATCGGTAGTGAATGGTTCGTAGTTAGCTGTGACATAGTGGTGACAGTTCTGCGTCGTATCTTCTATCCAGCCAGCATTGTTTTTAAGAGCAGCTGGTGTGGAAAGTTGATTTCCCCAAAACTCATGAATCTCTTCTTGGCTTGGGTAAGACTTGTCGACACTTTCTACGGTGGAATTGAGTTTTCGGTACAACGCCTTCTCGGAGTTCTCAAAAAGTGCATTGTCACATTTTCGGTTGTTACTAACTTTATACCTTCTTAATCGACCTGAATAGACGGAGAGTTTTTGTTTTAATGTATCCAGACACTGTTGGGATGTGTTATTTTCCGGATCGTATCTCGAGTGTCTTGCAGTGCTCCGCATTATTTCTTCAGCTCTCTTAATGACTTTTCTACTTGTTACACCTCTTATATATGCTGTTACTTGACCAATATCCCTACGCAGTAATTCAATTTTTCCTAGAAGTCTTTTTTCCCAAGGTGCAGTCCTGTTACAAGTCCTTCCGTTATTAGTACCCCGTCTTGTTCTGATCTTAACGCCCATTACATTAGCAATTGCTGTTGCTGCACAGTAGATTAGCATATGCAGATATTCCAATGAGTGGGCTTCTACGACATAGTTGGGTAGGACTTCAGTGTTCACAATTTGTAACAGCGCACCTAGTTTCTTACAAGAGTTTATTCGTGGTAGCGGTGGTCTGCTAAGTGGATTTGTTCCATTAAACTCTTGTACAGCACGAGCCATTTCGTTTGCTAGACTATCGCGCAACTCGTTGTTTTCCTGCTCTGTATTGTCAGGTTGAGTTTCTGCTATAGGAATCTCAGGAATCTGCTCATCAAGAACTGCATTAGGGACTTGATCTATAACTAGCTCTTGGTTATTAATCTCCCGTTCGACTTCGCTTTTGATCGTATTGCGTCTAGTCTCTGGGATAAGGTTGTTTCTTATGATTACCCGGTATTGATCTGATACTCTTTGCTCCGATACTTGAATATCTGGGTACTCCCTGCAAAATTCGGCATACAGCTGTTGTCTGTAGCCGATCGTTTCTTGACCGAGGTTTGTCACCTTATAATAGGAGCGCAAAATGCTTTCGTTAATGGACACAGTCCATTTCATGCGCTGCCTTGGTCGTCCCGCTTGAGTGAGCGCCGGCTGATGTTCCAGCGCAGCACCTTCAGCGAGTGGAGCTCTTGTTGTTGTTTGTCTCGCTTGTGGTTGTTGTTGTTGGGCTGTAGCTGTTTGTGTGACAGGGGCCCGCCTCCTCAACACCCTGCCACCGACGTCCCGCATGCTGTCACGTCCAGCGCCGGCTCCAGACGTGCCCTGGCGATCCCCAGGCAGCGATCCTAAACATAAACCATAATTCTCCATATTAATGGGTGTGCATTTTATACCTACTGCCAGGTGTCAGTTTTTGTTCCACGGCAAATATCCCTGCTACTCTCTGGGTATTGGCGCTACGAATACCCAGAAAGTATCCCCCATTCGCAGGGGGCCGCGCCTGATAGAAGAACTGACAAAAAACTCCCACAGGATTATTATTATCCAGATTTAGCCATACGGCTCACACTCCCTCTAAGGGGACAATTGACTCATCCCAGATACCTACGGTATCAAAAGGATTGAGCTCTGGTGGGACTCTTTCCGTGTTATCGAGCCCTAGGTGACTTGGTATGCTGGAGTATCTCCCAGAAATTTTCGTACACATCTGGCCGTCGCGAGTAGTACAGCTTTCTGCATGGTCTTATAAAGGTGTTCATTTAGACCCAGCTTTTTTATGTTTTCGAGGAGGTTCTTCGGAATGACTCCAGTAGTAGACATAATAATAGGTATCGTCTGGGTACTTTGCATTCTCCATTGTCTTCTTATTTGAATTTCCAGATCTCTGTACTTGGCGATCTTTTCAGTAAATTTACTGCGTAGATTATTGTTGTTAGGTATCGCCACATTAATCAGTGTTGTTTGTCTTGTTAATTTATTAACTAGTACGAGATCTGGTCTATTATGTGCCACTGTTTGGTCTGTGAGCACAGTACGGTCCCAGTATAGCTTGTAGTTGCCATACTCAAGCATACTCTCAGGGACGTATTGATAATATGGGAGATGGTCCGTTTGGAGAAGTTCCAGCTTGATAGCTATCTCTTGATGAAGGATTTTTCCCACTGCGTCATGCCGTTCCTTGTATTCAGTTGCAGCAAATGCCTGGCAGCCCCCTGTAAGGTGTTGGATGGTTTCTTGGGTTCGGCATCCATATCGGCATTTGTCGTTCTGGATCTGAGGGTCTTTGACGATATGTTTCAGGTAATTTTTAGTTGGTATAACCTGATCCTGAATGGCTAGTAATGAACCTTCTGTTTCAGGGAACATCTTTCCTGATGTCAACCAATAGTTCGACGCTGTATTGTCGACATAGTCTTGGCTGACCTCATTGGGATGTCGCCCGTGCAGAGGTTTGCCCATCCAGGTGCGCAGTTTTTCGTCCTTAGTAAGGTGGTTTATGCGCATTTCTGGTTCCCTCAGTTTGATCGGTGTTGTGTCATCTACTGCGCAAATAGCGCGGTGTAGAGTAGATGTCTCAGCGTGCATCTGAAAATAAGTTCTTAAATTAGCAATCTGTTTCTCTAATTGCTCACCTATATCCATAAGTCCTCTTCCTCCTAAATACCGGGGTAATGTCGTTCGTTCTACTGCACTTTTAGGATGGTGTTTTTGTGCCTTTGTGAGGTGTGTTCGTACTATTCGCTGAAGATTTTCTATATCCGTTTTTGTCCACTTAACAATACCAAATGAATAGCTAAGCGCGGAACAAGCGTAGGTGTTTAGTGCCTTAAACAAATTTTTACTGTTAAGCTGTGAACGAAGCAGCTGTTTTATACTCGTATAAACTCAGTAGTTATCTCAGTTTTCATTTGCTTATGGTCAATTTTCCGCGCCTGCTTTACCCCAAGATATTTGTACATATCATTTTCGCCCATGGCCTCGATGTTCTGACCATTTTGCATATCGAATGCACCGGGCTGTACCTTTCCTCTGACTATATTGAAAACACGGCACTTGTCTAGTCCAAGTGCATACTAATATCATTAGAGAATGTTTCTACAGTTTTTAGCATCTGTTCTAGGTGTTCTCGAGTGGAAGCCATTAATTTTAAATCATCCATATACAACAGATGATTGAGCTTCGCTACCACAGTATTATTGTTTCTAATGCTAAAACCTGAGTCAGTGGAGTTTAATAGTTGGGAAAGAGGGTTCAAAGCTAAGCAGAACCACAATGGACTAAACGAGTCTCCTTGAAACAGGCCCCGGTTGATTGCGATATTTTCGGTTTCGATATTGTTTTCACCAGGTATTTGGAGGTGAATTTTAGTCTTCCATTCTCTCATTACATGACTTAAAAAGGTCACTATGTTATCATCGACTTTGTATATTTTCAATATATCTATAAGCCATTCATGCGGTACTGAATCAAAGGCCTTCTTATAGTCAATAAAGGCAGTAAAAAGGCGTCATGCCGTTCCTTGTATTCAGTTGCAGCAAATGCCTGGCAGCCCCCTGTAAGATGTTGGATGGTTTCTTGGGCTTGACATCCATATCGGCATCTGTCGTTTTCAACCTGAGGGTCTTTGATGATATATTTCAGGTAGTTTCTGGTTGGTATAACCTGATCCTGAATGGCCAGTAATGAACCCTCCGTTTCAGCGAACATCTTTCCTGATGTCAACCAGTAGTTCGACGCTATATTGTCGACATAATCTTGGCTGACCTCATTGGGATGTCGCTCGTGCAAAGGTTTACCCATCCAGGCGCGCACTTTTTCGTCCTTATTAGGGTGGTTTATGCGCAGCTCTGCTTCCCTCAGTTTGATCGGTGTTGTGTCATCTACTGCGCAGATAGCGCGATGTAGAGTAGATGTCTCAGCCTGCATCTGAAAATAAGTTCTTAAATTAGCAATTTGTTTATCTAATTTCTCACCTATATCCATAAGTCCTCTTCCTCCTAAATACCGGGGTAATGTCGTTCGTTCTACTGAACTTTTAGGGTGGTGTTTTTGTGCCTTTGTGAGGTGTGTTCGTACTTTTCGCTGAAGATTTTCTATATCCGTTTTTGTCCACTTAACAATACCAAATGAATAGCTAAGCGCGGAACAAGCGTAGGTGTTTAGTGCCTTAAACAAATTTTTACTGTTAAGGTGTGAACGAAGCAGCTGTTTTACCCTTCTTATAAACTCAGTAGTTATCTCAGTTTTCATTTGCTTATGGTCAATTTTCCGCGCCTGCTTTACTCCAAGATATTTGTACATATCGTTGTCGCCCATGGCCTCGATGTTCTGGCCATTTTGCATATCGAATCCACCGGGCTGTACCTTTCCTCTGACTATATTTAAAACACGGCACTTGTCTAGACCGAACTGCATACTGATATCATTAGAAAATGTTTCTACAGTTTTTAGCATCTCTTCTAGGTGTTCTCGAGTGGAAGCCTTCGCTACCACAGTATTATTGCTTTTAATGCTAAAACCTGAGTCAGTGGAGTTTAATAGCTGGGAAAGCGGGTTCAAAGCTAAACAGAACCACAATGGACTCAACGAGTCTCCTTGAAATAATCCCCGGTTGATTGCGATATTTTCGGTTTCCATATTGTTTTCACCAGGTATTTGGAGGTGAATTTTAGTCTTCCAATCTCTCATTATATGCCTTAAAAAGGTCACTATGTTATCATCTATTTTGTATATTTTCAATATATCTATTAGCCATTCATGCGGTACTGAATCTCAAAGACCTTTTTATAGTCAATAAAAGCAGTAAAAAGGTTCCTTTTTTTAGTGAATGCCTGGTTAGAAATGACTGAGTCGATGATAAGTTGTTCTTTGCAACCCATGGAACCCTTAGCGCATCCTTTCTGTTGAGGCCCTATGATATTGTTTAGAGCACAGTGTTGGTAGATACACCAAAACTTTTTAAGCCAGAAGTTCTGAACTCCGTCTGGTCCAGGGGATTTCCAGTTATGAAGCTCTTTGATGACATTTGAGACCTCTTCAGTCGTGAATGGTTCGTAGTTAGCAGTAACGTAGTGGTGACAGTTGTGCGTCGTATCTTCTATCCATCCAGCATTGTTGTTAAAAGCAGCTGGTGTGGAAAGTTGATTTCCCCAAAACTCATGAATTTCTTCTTGGCTTGGGTAAGACTTGTCGGCACTTTCTACCGTGGAATTGAGTTTTCGGTAGAACGCCTTCTCGGAATTTTCAAAAAGT
The DNA here is from genome assembly GCF_917563875.1 of Diabrotica virgifera virgifera. NCBI lineage: Eukaryota > Metazoa > Arthropoda > Insecta > Coleoptera > Chrysomelidae > Diabrotica > Diabrotica virgifera. The sequence continues at coordinate 124,143,074 of NC_065449.1, forward strand.
GCATTGTCACTTTTTCGGTTGTTACTAACTTTGTACCTCCTTAGTCGTCCTGAATAGACGGAGAGTTTTTGCTTTAATGTATCCAGACACTGTTGGGCTGTTATTGTCTGGATCGTATCTCGAGTGTCTTGCAGTGTTCCGCATTATTTCTTCAGCTCTCCTAACGACTTTTCTACTTGGTACTCCTCGTAAATATTCTGTGACTTGGCCAATATCCCTACGCAGTAATTCAATCTTCCCTTGCAGTCTTTTTTCCCAGGGTGCAATTCTGTTACCAGTTCTTCCGTTATTAGTATCCCGCCGTGTTCTGATGTTAATGCCCATGACATTAGCAATTGCTGTTGCTGCACAGTAGATGAGCATATGCAAATATTCTAATGTGTAATGAGCTTCTACGACGTAATTGGGTAGGACTTCAGTGTTCACAATTTGTAACAGCGCACCTAGTTTCTTACAAGAGTTAATTCTTGGTAGCGGTGGTCTGCTAAGTGGGTTTGTTCCATTAAACTCTTGTACGGCGCGAGCCATTTCGTTTACTAGGCTATCACGTAACTCGTTGTTTTCCTGCGGTGTATTATCAGGTTGAGTTGTTTCTGGTATGGGAAGCTCAGGAATCTGCTCATCAGGGATTTCATTAGGGACTTGATCTAAAATTAGCCCTTGATTGTTAATCTCCCGTTCGACTTCGCTTTTGATGGTATCGCGTCTAGTCTTTGGGATAAGATTATTTCTGATGATTACCCGGTATTGATATGATACTCGTTGCTCCGATACTTGAATATCTGGGTACTCTCTGCAAAATTTGGCATACAGTTGTTGTCGGTAGCCGATCGTTTCTTGACCGAGGTTTGTCACCTTGTAGTAGAAGCGCAAAATGTTTTCATTAATGGACGCAGTCCATTTCATGCGCTGTCTCGGTCGTCCCGCTTGAGTGAGCGCCGGCTGATGTTCCAGCGCAGCACCTTCAGCGGGTGGAGCTCTTGCTGTTGTTTGGCTCACTTGTGGTTGTTGTTGTTGTTGTTGGGCTGTAGCTGATTGTATGACAGGGGCCCGCCTCCTCAACACCCTGCCACCGACGTCCCGCATGCTGTCACGTCCAGCGCCGGCTCCAGACGTGCCCTGGCGATCCCCAGGCAGCGATCCTAAACATAAATCATAATTCTCCATATTAATGGGTTTGCATTTTATACCTACTGCCAGGTGTCAATTTTTGTTCCACGGCAAGTATCCCTGCTACTCTCTGGGTACTGGCGCTTCGAATACCCAGAAAGCATCCCCCATTCGCAGGGGGCCGCGCCTGATAGAAGAACTGACAAAAAACTCCCACAGGTTATTATTATTATTATTATCCAGATTTAGCCATACGGCTCACACTCCCTCTAAGGGGAAAATTGACTCATCCCAGATACCTACGGTATCAAAAGGATTGAGCTCTGGTGGGACTCTTTCCGTGTTATCGAGCCCTAGGTGACTTGGAATGCAGGTGTATCTCCCAAAAATTTTCGTACACTTCTGGCCGTCGCAAGTAGTACAGCTTTCTGCATGGTCTTATAAAGATGTTCATTGAGACCCAGCTTTTTTATGCTTTCGAGGAGGGTCTTCGGAATGACTCCAGTAGTCATTCCAGTTATTATTATCCAGATTTAGCCATACGGCTCACACTCCCTCTAAGGGGAAAATTGACTCATCCCAGATACCTACGGTATCAAAAGGATTGAGCTCTGGTGGGACTCTTTCCGTGTTATCGAGCCCTAGGTGACTTGGAATGCAGGTGTATCTCCCAGAAATGTTCGTACGCATCTGGCCGTCGCGAGTAGTACAGCTTTCTGCATGGTCTTATAAAGATGTTCATTCAGACCCAGCTTTTTTATGCTTTCGAGGAGGGTCTTCGGAATGACTCCAGTAGTAGACATAATAATCGGTATCGTCTGGGTACTTTGCATTCTCCATTGCCTCCGTATTTGAATTTCTAGATCTCTGTACTTGGCGATCTTTTCAGTAAATTTACTACGTAGATTATTGTTGTTAGGTATCGCCACATCAATTAGTGTTGTTTGTCTTGTTAATTTATTAACTAGTACGAGATCTGGTCTATTATGTGCCACTGTTTGGTCTGTGAGCACAGTGCGGTCCCAGTATAGCTTGTAGTTACCATCCTCAAGCATACTCTCAGGGACGTATTGATAATACGGGAGATGTTCTGTTTGGAGAAGTCCCAGCTTGATAGCTATCTCTTGATGAAGGATTTTTCCCACTGCGTCATGCCGTTCCTTGTATTCAGTTGCAGCAAATGCCTGGCAGCCCCCTGTAAGATGTTGGATGGTTTCTTGGGCTTGACATCCATATCGGCATCTGTCGTTTTGAACCTGAGGGTCTTTGATGATATATTTCAGGTAATTTCTGGTTGGTATAACCTGATCCTGAATGGTCAGTAATGAACCCTCCGTCTCAGGGAACATCTTTCCTGATGTCAACCAGTAGTTCGACGCTATATTGTCGACATAATCTTGGCTGACTTCATTGGGATGTCGCCCGTGCAGAGGTTTACCCATCCAGGCGCGCACTTTTTCGTCCTTAGTAAGGTGGTTTATGCGCATTTCTGGTTCCCTCAGTTTGATAGGTGTTGTGTCATCTACTGCGCAGATAGCGCGATGTAGAGTAGATGTCTCAGCCTGCATCTGAAAATAAGTTCTTAAATTAGCAATTTGTTTATCTAATTGCTCACCTATATCCATAAGTCCCCTTCCTCCTAGATTCCGTGGTAATGTTGTTCTTTCTACTGCACTTTTAGGATGGTGTTTTTGTGCCTTTGTGAGGTGTGTTCGTACTTTTCGCTGGAGAGCTTCTATATCTGTTTTTGTCCACTTTACAATACCAAATGAGTAGCTAAGCGCGGAACATGCGTAGGTGTTTAGTGCCTTAAACAAATTTCTACTGTTAAGGTGTGAGCGAAGCAGCTGTTTTACCCTTCGTATAAACTCAGTAGTTATCTCTGTTTTCATTTGTTTATGGTCAATTTTCCGCGCTTGCTTTACTCCAAGATATTTATACATATCGTTTTCACCCATGGCCTCGATGTTCTGGCCACTTTGCATATCGAATCCTCCGGGCTGTACTTTTCCTCTGACTATATTTAAAATACGACACTTATCTAGTCCGAAGTGCATATTAATATCATTAGAAAAAGTTTCTACAGTTTTTAGCATCTCGTCGAGTTGGTTTCGAGTGGAAGCCATTAATTTCAAATCATCCATGTACAATAAATGATTAAGCTTCGCCACCACATTGTTGTTATTTTTGATGCTAAAACCTGCATCTGAGGAGTTCAATAGCTGAGATAGTGGGTTCATAGCTAGACAGAACCACAGAGGACTCAACGAATCTCCTTGAAACAGGCCCCGGCTGATTACGATATTTTCAGTTTCGATGTTACTTTCACCAGGTATTTGAAGGTGAATTCTAGTTTTCCACTCTGTCATTATATGTTGTAAAAAGGTCACTATATTATCATCGACTTTATATATTCTCAATATATCTATAAGCCATTCATGCGGCACTGAATCAAAGGCCTTCTTGTAATCAATAAAAGCAGTAAATAGATTCCTCTTTTTATTATTATTATTATCCAGATTTAGCCATACGGCTCACACTCCCGCTGAGGGGAAAATTGACTCATCCCAGATACCTACGGTATCAAAAGGATTGAGCTCTGGTGGGACTCTTTCCGTGTTATCGAGCCCTAGATGACTTGGAATGCAGGTGTATCTCCCAAAAATTTTCTTACACTTCTGGCCGTCGCAAGTAGTACAGCTTTCTGCATGGTCTTATAAATATGTTCATTGAGACCCAGCTTTTTTATGCTTTCGAGGAGGGTCTTCGGAATGACTCCAGTAGTAGACATAACAATAGGTATCGTCTGGGTACTTTGCATTCTCCATTGTCTCCGTATTTGAATTTCCAGATCTCTATACTTGGCGACCTTTTCAGTAAATTTACTACGTAGATTATTGTTGTTAGGTATCGCCACATCAATTAGTGTTGTTTGTCTTGTTAATTTATTAACTAGTACGAGATCTGGTCTATTATGTGCCACTGTTTGGTCTGTGAGCACACTGCGGTCCCAGTATAGCTTGTAGTTGCCATCCTCAAGCATACTCTCAGGAACGTATTGATAATATGGGAGATGGTCCGTTTGGAGAAGTCCCAGCTTGTTAGCTATCTCTTGATGAAGGATTTTTCCCACTGCGTCATGCCGTTCCTTGTATTCAGTTGCAGCAAATGCCTGGCAGCCCCCTGTAATATGTTGGATGGTTTCTTGGGCTTGACATCCATATCGGCATCTGTCGTTTTGAACCTGAGGGTCTTTGACGATATATTTCAGGTAATTTCTGGTTGGTATAACCTGATCCTGAATGGCCAGTAATGAACCCTCCGTCTCAGGGAACATCTTTCCTGATGTCAACCAATAGTTCGACGCTGTATTGTCGACATAGTCTTGGCTGACCTCATTGGGATGTCGCCCGTGCAGAGGTTTACCCATCCAGGTGCGCAGTTTTTCGTCCTTAGTAAGGTGGTTTATGCGCATTTCTGGTTCCCTCAGTTTGATCGGTGTTGTGTCATCTACTGCGCAAATTACGCGGTGTAGAGTAGATGTCTCAGCCTGCATCTGAAAATAAGTTCTTAAATTAGCAATTTGTTTATCTAATTGCTCACCTATATCCATAAGTCCTCTTCCTCCTAAATACCGGGGTAATGTTGTTCGTTCTACTGCACTTTTAGGGTGGTGTTTTTGTGCCTTTGTGAGGTGTGTTCGTACTTTTCGCTGAAGATTTTCTATATCCGTTTTTGTCCACTTAACAATACCAAATGAATAGCTAAGCGCGGAACAAGCGTAGGTGTTTAGTGCCTTAAACAAATTTTTACTGTTAAGCTGTGAACGAAGCAGCTGTTTTACCCTTCTTATAAACTCAGTAGTTATCTCAGTTTTCATTTGCTTATGGTCAATTTTCCGCGCCTGTTTTACTCCAAGATATTTATACATATCTTTGTCGCCCATGGCCTCGATGTTCTGGCCATTTTGCATATCGAATCCACCGGGCTGTACCTTTCCTCTGACTATATTCAAAACACGGCACTTGTCTAGACCGAACTGCATACTAATATCATTAGAGAATGTTTCTACAGTTTTTAGCATCTCTTCTAGGTGTTCTCGAGTGGAAGCCATTAATTTCAAATCATCCATATACAACAGATGATTGAGCTTCGCTACCACATTATTATTGCTTTTAATGCTAAAACCTGAGTCAGTGGAGTTTAATAGCTGGGAAAGGGGGTTCAAAGCTAAACAGAACCACAGTGGACTCAACGAGTCTCCTTGAAACAGGCCCCGGTTGATTGCGATATTTTCGGTTTCGATATTTTTTTCACCAGGTATTTGGAGGTGAATTTTAGTCTTCCAATCTCTCATTATATGCCTTAAAAAGGTCACTATGTTATCATCGACTTTGTATATTTTCAAAATATCTATTAGCCATTCATGCGGTACTGAATCAAAGGCCTTTTTATAGTCAATAAAAGCAGTAAAAAGGTTTCTTTCTTTCTTTCTTTCTTTCTTTATTATTATTATTATTATTATTATTATTATTATTACAGCACAATAAGTCTTAGTTAATGTTTACGTGTAAATGTTTAATGGTAATACTGTACTAATAGTTAAATATAGGGCGTTGCATTTAAAAATTATATAAGTTTGGTCTGCTATTGTGTTATCGAACACCCTGTATAATTCTAACTAATTTTGTAATGTGAAGTTCAAAGTTGGCTACAATTTGTGTTATTAACTTTTTAGTCCAGAAAGCCACTGCGCATCCGCTAGGAAAAATATTCTAATTCGGATTTTTTGCACAATCTTACTCAAAAAGGACTCCTTTTAACAAATTTGCAGGTTGCCAGAACCAAAAGGTGGTCAAACATTTTTTAAACGTTTTTTTTTTGTTTTTATCCTAAAGTTATTTTTTTTACATGGAAAAAAGTTTTTTTAGGTTTTTTGGATCATTCCAAACAGAAAAGATCTTTAGTGACTTTTCTCTAAAAATGATAGTTTTTGACATATAAGCGATTAAAAATTGAAAAATTGCGAAATCGGCCATTTTTAACCCTCAAAAACTATGTGAAAAACTGAAAATTTGAATGTTGCCAAGGTAGGTAGGTATTCTTTAAACATCGATTGATGAAATCCCGAAGAGTTTTTTGCAATACAATATTCAAAACTCCTTTGTTTTTTAATTGCTAATCAAGTGTGCGCGACACTATTTTCCACCGACAGTATGGTGCAAATGAAAGGAATAAATTCGTTATTTCGTAAACCGGCGACTTTAAGAAAAAATCCCGAAACAGGTCGATTTTTATTTTTAAGTTATGATATTGTGGCATTTATGGAATACTAATGACGTCATCCATCTGGAGGTAATGACGTAATCGATGATTTTTTTAAATTAGAATAGGGGTCGTGTGCTAGTTCATTTGAAAGTTTCTTCAATTCTCTATTCAGTAATATAAACATTTACTTAAATATTTATACAGGGTGTCCAAAAAATTTTTATTAAATTAGATTATTTGACAAAAAAAGAAGTAGAAGGACACCCTGTATAAATAATTATGTAAATGTTTACACTACTGACTAGAGAATTGAAGAACCTTTCAAATGAGCTACCACACGACCCCTATTCTCATTTAAAAAAATCATCGATTACGTCATCACGCCCAGACGGATGACGTCACTAGTATACCATATATGCCACAATATCACAACTTAAAAATAAAAATCGACCTGTTTCGGGATTTTTCCTTAAAGTCGCCGGTTTACGAAATAACGAATTTATTCCTTTCATTTGCACCATACTGTCGGTGGAAAATAGTGTCGCGCACGCTTGATTAGCAATTAAAAAACAAAGGAGTTCTGAATATTGTATTGCAAAAAACTCTTCGGGATTTCATCAATCGATGTTTAAAGAATATCTACCTACCTTTTTGCATTTTTTCAATTTTTAATCGCTTATATGTCAAAAACTATCATTTTTAGAGAAAAGTCACTAAAGACCTTTTCTGTTTGGAATGATCCAAAAAACCTAAAAAAACTTTTTTCCATGCAAAAATAATAATTTTAGGAAAAAAAAACAAAAAAAAACGTTTAAAAAATTTTTGACCACCTTTTGGTCCTGGCAACATGCAAATTTGTTAAAAGGAGTCCTTTTTGAGTAAGATTGTGCAAAAAATCCGAATTAGAATATTTTTCCTAGCGGATGCGCAGTGGCTTTCTGGACTACTTATATATTTTTTGTTTATTGAATTGAAGTGTCTCGATTTAATTTGATAATTCGGCCCTGTTGTGTTTTTTGCTGGACGTCCCGTTTCGATGTTCCTTCATTCGCTAACTGTCCCTAGGTATTGACATTCTTCTATTCTCTCTAATAGAGTTGTAATTCTACATAGATATATATTATAGGTTTAATGTTTATTTCGCAAATATTGTTCTGTAACTTTTTTCTACGTAACTTTAGGTATATCCAATGGTACGCGTAATAGGAATAGAAATCAATTACCTTTAAAATGGTCGACTATATAACGTTGTATGACTTTTTTTTTAAAGAGAATCGTTGATTGGGAAGAATAGTATGATAAGTCAAAAATGGTTGATTTTTAGTTTATATCAACAAACTACTCATAATGAATGGATCTATTATGGAGAAAAGTATTGTAAGTGGAGTTTAAACGATAAGCACTAGAGAGCTCTGTGACCAAGTATGGCATCTCCCACTTCCACGCAACCGGTGTGGAGAAGACTCGGGTAACTCAGTTGTCTACAGTTCGTGCTAAGCTTAGGTCATTTTTATTTAATCAATACTATTATAAGTCAAAATATTAACACTGCTTGCATCTTATTAGTGAATATTTTTGGAGCAAGAGAATTATATTTCAAAATAGCATACTCTTCTTTAACAGGTAAGCATTTATTTTTATTATAATTTTGGTCAGTATGATGATTACAAATAATATGATACTCTTGAATAAAATAAGTACACCTGTGGGAATTTTATCTTTATTTCATTTTGAGTTAACATAGTTTTGAATATAATTTTGCGCTAAGTATAGCGTGATATTTTTAGTTAACATTGTCTTCAACATAATTTAACTCAAATCCAAGAAATTATTTCGTTTTATCATTCTATTCCTTAAAATATCTTTTCTTACTAGATACTAAATAACCCATTTTTTTTTTCACATACGCAGGAGAAAAAATTTGTGTTTGCAAATCCTTCTTTATGGCAACTCTTTGCATTAACTCTCAAGTAATTGAGACCATTTTACGCAAACAAAATAATGAAGTAAATGGAATAATACAGGCAGATAATCGAGGTAGACATGAAAAACATAGCAGTGTTCCTGAAGAGTTGAAACAAGAAGTGCGTAGTCATATTCGATCTATTCCTCGAATTGAGAGCCACTACTGCCGATCTCAATCAAAGAAAGAATACATTGAAGGAGGAAAAACTATTGCCGACCTGCACAGAAATTATGAGTAGCGTTGTAAAGAACTCGGGAAATTAACGTATACTACTTGATGTACTCCAATATATTCAAAGGAGAGTTTAATTTATCTTTTTTTATTCCAAAAAAAGATAAGTGTGATTTTTGCCAGGGTTTTACTAATGCCTCCGAGGTAAAAAACAAGAACTTCAGGAACAGTACAATAACCATATTGAAGACAAAAAACTGGCAAGAAAAGAGAAGTACATGGATAAAAATTCTCCGGATAAAATTGACGCTGTTTATGATATGCAGGCAGCATTGCCATGTCCACAAGGGGACACGTCTTCTTTTTATTATGTATCAAAACTAAGTGTGTATAATTTAACATTGCATCTATGCAGTTTCTATTCTGGAAAATATTAGGTCCATCACCCATAAATTTTTAATTAGTGGTCATACTCAGAACGAGGGAGACCACGTTCATTCTGTTATTAGAACGTTCAATTTATAGAACATATTATAGTATTATAGAACGTTTACGTACCAGATAAATATGTAACATTGGTTAGACAAGTAAAGAAGCATGGAACTCCATTCAACGTACATGAAATGGGTCATGAGAATTTTTTTGATCTAAAACAACTATCAAGTGATATGGGCATGAAGGATTCTTTTAAGACAGAAGAAGGTGGACCAGTCCCTCTCTCAGGAATATGCGTCTTAAAAGTTACCAAAGAAAATCCTAGTCACCTGCTATATAAAATGTCGTACAAAAAACAGGAATTTAAAACCATAAACGTTCTTCAAAGTAAACGACGACTTCCATCAGCACGTGACGTTACTCTAAAACAAGCTTACAAGAAGAAAGTGGGAATAAGTGAAAAAAGCCTGCTCTCTCTTTTTGAAAAGAAAAAAAAATGTAGCGGTTATACCACAATACCACACAATACTATAGGGATTTTTACGCTAACTTGTAGAAACTTTCATTTTTTTTAATGGGAGCCCAAATTTTTTGTTTTTTTATATTGGTATTGTACTATAACTGCGATTTTTTTCATTCATTGTTGTTTAAACTTTCATAAAACATTTAAACTGTTCCGTTTTATTGTCCCTAATAACCTTATAATTGTGAAATAGTACAAAATTTTTATAAAGAAAAGCATTATAACTCAAAATGGGGATGAAAAATATGAGTTGGGGGTGGTATATGGATTGGATGTAAAACTCATATTGTCAGTTAATACTGTAAGTTTTAATTATTCTGATGAAAACGATATTTAATATTGTATTGCTTAAGTAATCCGATCTCGTAACCGATCTCAATCTTTAATTGTCTTTTCTGTAAACTTAATGTTTTTGAAATATCATACTATTCTTCCCAATCAACGATATGGTTTTTCAAGGTTTTATACTTTTAACGATTTTTTATAATATAATATAAAAATAAAATAATATTATTAGATAATATTATGTTATATAATGAACTAGTTTAAATGGGAAATAAGCCACAATTTTACCAAAAAAATGAATTTATTAACGTTTCGACTTGGGCGTCGAAACGTTAATAAATTCATTTTTTTGGTAAAATTGTGGCTTCTTTCCCATTTAAAATAGTTCATTATAAAAATGCCACAAGAAAATAGCTTCAGAACAACATTATGTTATATATTATATAATAATATATTATATATTGTATAATACCTAATATAAAAAATATTATTTTTTACATTTTTTACGATTATTTTTGAAATTTCTCATTATAACTTTTTTTCTTCTACATTTATTTATATATTATATTATATAATAAAAAAATCTTATTTTGTTTACTTTAAAATAGTGTATTACAAAAATTCTAGGATTATTTTTTTAAAAGATATTATTTTTCAAAATGTAATAAGTACTTACATCGATTTTTCATTTTAGGATTATTTTTTAAATTTCTCATTATAACTTTTTTTTCTTGTATATGAATATACTATATATTGCTCAATAAAGATGGCTTACTTTCTGTTCTTTAAAATGGTGTATCATCTGTATTTAAATAATGGAACCCGAGTGAGTCTTTGATATTTTTTTACCTGTATTATTAAAAATTATTTCTTTTACAAAAATTACAAAAATACTCTGATTTACTCTAATTTATTTATAAGAACAGAAAACTACATATTTTTTCCAGTTGTAGGGTTTTTTTAGATAAACTTACTACAAGTGTAGCTTTTAAAGTTAAAAACATAAATATTCTCATTTGAAAGTTGTATAATTATTTAAACAATTTTTATTTAAACAAATTAAAATTTTGTGTTATAATAAAAAAATTAATTTATTATAACAAAACAAGAGCAAGTTTGACATTTAATGATTCATTAGTTCGATGGCTCTACTCGAGTTACTTGGGAACAAAAAAAGAATGAAGGAAATTGCTCCATAGAAAGCCGAGAAAATGCATTTTTTTAACATATACCGATTTTGAACTTTGAGGGTTACATTTTCTCCAACCTAATTTTTGATTGGAATTTTGCTATGTTTGGCAATTTTCACACGTATTATCGATAGTTTTTATTATAGTCCATTCTTTCACGGTTTTTGCTCTAATTTTTAAAGAACTGCTTGGATTGACATGAAATTTGGCATATGTATAGCTTACATGTCAAAGAAAAAAAGTGATAATGTGACGATGTGTGCTTTTGCCCTGGGGGTGACTTTCACCCCCTTTTGGGGGTGAAAAAATATATGTCCAAAATAAGTCCGGAAATGGGTAAACTGACTAATTTTAAGTAACTTTTGTTCTATAGAGCTTTTTCGCCAAGTCAACACTTTTCGAGTTATTTGCAAGTGAATATGTTCATTTTTGAACAAAATAAGCACACATTTTGAGATGGTTTTTCGCAAATAACTCAAAAAGTAAGTATTTTGTCGAAAAAAACGTTCTTAGCAAAAATATAGCGTACGAAAATGTAAAAAAAAATGGTGTACGCGTTAGGTGTCTGGATCTCGTAGGACCAGAGTTATAGCCAATGAAAAATAGATTAATATTCACCAAATTTCAAATAGAATAAATTGACGTGAAATATCCAAAAAATTAAGCACTTTTTGGGGAAAACCCATTATAACTTTTTTAAAGTCTTTAAAAAAGCTTTATTTCTGTTTTTACAAAAAGTTTCTAGTATTAAACTTAAGCAAGTTACGCTCAAAATAAAGTTGGTCCCTTTTGTTTTGGCAAAAAAAAAAATCGGGAAGAGAACCCCCTAATTAGCAACTTAAATGAAATTAATCGTTACCGCTCCACAAATTATTTTAATTATGTTGTTTTTATATGATCTGTAAGTTTCATCGATTCAAAGTGCTTATTTTTGAAAAAAATTGGTTACAAAGTAAAATTTTTAGAAATTTTAATTTTGAAAAATATGCTTTTTTTCAAAATAACCTAAAAATTGTTAGAGATACCAAAAATCTTTAAAACCAAAAAAAGTCAGAATTGCTTTTCTGAATATCATGTATTTTTTTGTTTTTCTGTTAGACAAAAATTGATTAAGATTTGGTGTTTCTAAATTTGCATACATTCGTGATCAGTGCCTCGTTCAACCCCTTTAACTACAGCCCTTTCAATAATAAGGACTTGGAACCTATGAAACTTACAGATCATATAAACAATACATACACGAGTCAAGAAACTTGTGAAGTCGTAACGATTAAGTTCATTTAAGATACTAATTATGGGTGATTTTCTAGATTTTTTTACCAAAACAAAAAGGGACTAACTTTATTTTGAGCGTAACTTGTTTACTTTTGATGCTAGAAATTTTTTTATAAAACAAAATGAAGCCTTTTTTAAAGACTTTAAATAAGTTTTAATGAGTTTTCCCCAAAATGTGCTTCATTTTTGGTTATTTCACGTTAAAGTATTCCATTTGGGTTTTGACGAATATGAACCTATTTTTCATTAGCTATAACTCTGCTCCTCCTAGGTATAGAGACGTGATATATACACCATTTTTTTAAATTTTTTACAGGCTATATTTTTGCTAAGAATGTTTTTTCGACAAAATACTTACTATACATATTTGAGTTATTTACGAAAAACCGTCTAATATCGTGGTTATTTTGTTGAAAAAATGAACATATTCACTGCCAAATAACTCGAAAAGTATTGACTTAGTGAAAAAACTCTATAGAACAAAAGTTACTTAAAATTATCCAGTTTATCCATTTCCTGACTTATTTTGGACATATATTTTTTCACCCCCAAGAGGGGGTGAAAGTCACCCCCAGAGCAAAAGCACATATCGGCACAATATCACTTTTTTTCTTTGACTTGTTAGCTATGTGTATGGCAAATTTCATGTCAATCCAAGCGGTTCTTTAAAATTTAGAGGTTTTGCAATATTTTACCGTTAAAGAACGGACTATTATAATAATATATGTTATGAGTATTTTAAGGATATGAAAATTGGTGTGGAGAAAGAGGATAAAAATAAAAAGGTGATGGTTTAAAAATTATGATCCTATTGTTTATATCTTTGCCTTAAATTCCGGTCAAATTTGACCGGTTGTATCTCAGGAACTACTCATCATAAATAAACGTTTTTTCTTTTAAAAGAAGCGTTTTGCCGCTGTTTTTCGAATACCGGTTTTACAATTTAATTTGGTTTAATATTTCTCTACCAAACATTATTTTGAAGAGAAAATATGTATGTTTTTTTCTGTGAAGCAATGTCTATACCTATATCCCCGTGGACAAAAGTTATGGGAAAAGAAACAAAATTTCTTTCTTTTGGGTTTCTTTGTGCGTTTTCTTTTGAATATATTTTTGTAAAAAAAAGTATCATTGACTTTAAAAAGTGATATTTATATAGGAAATTTAACCAGGAACAATTTTTATGTAGACGTGTTTGTACCAAAACTGCATAGAACTCACCCTAATGTAACCTGTGCCCTAACATTTTAAAGAAGAAATATGTAGGTTTTTTTTTTCTGTAAAGCAATATCTATACCTACATCCTCATGGACAAAAGTTATGGGACAAGAAACAAAATTTCTTTCTTTTGGGTTTCTTTGTGCTTTTTCTTTTGAATATATTTTTGTAAAAAAAAGTATCATTGACTTTAAAAAGTGATATTTAGATAGAAAATTTAACCAGGAACAATTGTTATGTAGACGTGTTACAGGACAGGAGCGTATTAACCTAGTACGTCAAGTAGTTAGCTAGCTATAAAATTGTACATAAGGGTTTTAGGTTTTTTCATTAGATTTGTTGGTTGTACATAAATATATGTTTTATTTCATATAAGCTCTAATATTTATATAAAGGTAATACTAATATAATAGTAATAATTAAGTGCAGGCAGCATTATAAGTCACTCGGCGAAGCATTCATTAAATACTTCCCTGGCGCCTAACCCTATTTTTGAATATCTTCTTGGTCAGTAGTTCTTTTCCTTTTCATTTCTTTTCTTATTTCAATTTAGTTTCTTTAACACTTCAGTATTTCAGTAGGGCATGCAAATTGGCCTAATCCTCCCCTGAGCCCTACTGAGAAAGTCTCTTAAATATCCAGCTAGCCTAGTTTCAGAAAACTTCCATAACTAAGTAAACTACCCCTTTAAAGCTATATCTATTCCGGTTCACATCATTTTATCCGTTACAACCCCTGTAACTTATTAAAATAAAATATTATAAAAGTTTTCGGGGACTTTCGGCACTCGCTAATAAAGTAATCTTCCATTCTGCGTATAAATTTTTATTTAAACTAAGTGAGATATGGTGAAAAAAAAAATTGATGGCTAATTTATTATAAACTAAAATGCCAAATATATTATTTAACCCCTCATCCACCAGATTTAAATGCATTGTCTTAATTTTACAATACCTTTTATTATAGTGTTATTTCTATGTTCAAAAAGTTGGACGTGTTTAAAATGCATGTTTAAAAAAAATAAGATCAAATTATAAAGAACATTTTTAAAAACCTTCTTAAAAAAACCTTCTTAAAGTTTCTTAAAAACCTTCCTGGTTCTTCATGTCACTCGAAAGTGAGAAAGAGATACAGTAGTGAAAAAAAAAACAAAATTGTTAGCTCTAAAAACCCTACATTTTTGTACTGTAACTTTTTGTCGTATCTCTTATCATTTTCGAGTTACATGGAGAAAAAGGAAGAGTTTTAAGAAAACTTAAAAATGCGATCATTAACTTGATCTTATTTTTCCAAAAACCATACATTTTAAACCCGTCCAACTTTTTGAGCATAGAAAGAACACTATAATAAAAGTTTTTGTAGAAGGAAAACGATGCATTTAAATTCTGGTGGATGAGGGGTTAAATTTTTCATTAAATACATTAGTCATCAATTTTTTGGCACCATACCTCGCTTGGTTTAAATGTAATCGGCATTTATCAATGCTCGTTTTCAATTAATAAAAAAGGTATTTATCTACTCTATGTCGTATTATGTATAAGTTTTTAGTTTGTGAAAACTGTCATTATAGATAGCAATGCGTGAAGTGTTTAAAGTGTGCGTGAAGTAACAATGTATTTTAAATGGGGCTTACCTTTTTGCACTGTTTTTGACATACTTTCATATAATCAAATATTTGATGGATTCGACCGTTACTTGATGGAAGTTCATTTTATCTCACAATAAAACACTGAAATACGTTTGCTTTCTATACTTCCACAAAATGTATTACAACTATGTTATTACTACAGCTGTTTCGGCAAAGTGCCTTTCTCAAGTGATAAAGTGCCTTTCTCAAGTATAAAATATAATAAAATATATCACTTGAGAAAGGCACTTTGCCGAAACAGCTGTAGTAATAACATAGTTGTAATAAATTTTGTGGAAGTATAGAAAACAAACGTTTTTCAGTGTTTTATTGTGAGATAATCAAATATCCTTAACTTTCGTGTTGTCATGGTGATGACATAAGGAGCAATAAATTGTTTTGACAACTTTGTGGTTTGAAAGAAGTTAGAATTTTTAAATATCAAAGTTCTAAAAATTACAGTTCTAAAAGAGTTATAGTTTTTTTATTTGTTCATCATAGATAAAATATTGTATGAAACTGTGCGTGAAGTACTTTTTGCGAACTTACGCGATGTATAAATACCAGTCGCTTCGTTGTCGCTTATGCTCTAAACAACTATTGTAGCATTATACCCCTAAAATTGACCATTTCTCTAAAAAATAAAAATTTTACCTTAAATAAAAATTTTACCCAGGCCATGCAGGCCCTGGGCGTGAAAAACACAATTACATTTTTTTACTATACATATCTACAATATACAATATTAATTTGTCTATTAAAAAATACATCATAGAAATATATACGTATATATTATATAGCTCTCATTTTACACGTAATGGCACATTGTTCTGTTACAATTTCTCTTGCGCTATTCTTACCACTCCTCTCCATTCTCTTCTGTCTAATACCTTGTTTCTCCAGTTGTCTATTTTTAATTCTCGTAAATCTCCTTGGACGCTGTCAAACCATCTTTTACGGGGTCTTTCTTTCCTTTTTTCCTACTGGTTTCCTGTTCAATATCGTCCTGGTCATTCTATGGTTTTCCAATCTTTGCACATGTCCCAGCCATCTTATTCTATGCGCCTTTATTATTGCGGTGATTTTTAGTTCCGTATACAGCTCTTCCAACTCTTTATTTGTCCTTCTCCATCCCATTTGTGTATTTATGCCTCCGTAAATTGATCGGAGAATTTTCCTCTCCCATCTTTCTAATCTTTCTTCATCTGCCTTTCTTAAAACCCATAATTCAGCTCCATATAAAACCGTAGCTCTAATCACTGTCTTGTAAATTCTTTCTTTTGTTTTTCTTGAAACAAACTTAGACTTCATTAAGGATCTCAGCATTCCGTATTTCTGGTTGCCTTTTGTAATTCTGGATTCTATTTCTTTATCCTCATATCCATTTTCCATTACTTTCACACCAAGGTAAGTAAACTCTTCCACTCTGTCAAAACTGTATATGTAATCTTTCTCCCCTTGTATTTTTATAAACTCTTCATTGTCTTGATGCGTATCACCCATTATCATGTATTTAGTTTTCTTTTCATTTATCTTTAAGCCAAACCTATTTGCTTTTTTTCTAACTTTTTCACAATTCTTCTCAATTCTTTCTTTGATTTTGCTAATATTGTTAGATCTTCCGCAAAAGCAATACATTGATGTTTATTTTTAAATATGGTTTCTTCCATTTTTATGCTGCAATTCCTCATTATTACTTCAAGAACAAGATTGAACAACGTGGTTGACATCGGATCACCCTGCCTGAGTCCTTGTTTGATTTCGAAGTACTCTGAGATGTCTTTCCACACTACTCCGCTTTTCGTTTTTGCCAACGTCATTTCAATCAAGGTAATCAATTTTTTGGGATTTGTAATTGTTTCAGAGCACGGCACATTTCTTTTCTATTTATACGATCATATGCCTGCTTGAAATCTACGAACAGCGCATACAGGGTCGTTTTGTACTCATAGCAATTTGCTTGTAATTCTTTTAGCGTGAAAATCTGGTCTGTTACCGAACGGTTAAATCGAAAGCCTGCCTGATACTCTCCCACAGTATCCTCCATGTATTCGTTCAGTCTACCACGTATGCATTGTGCTATTATTTTATACCCTGTCTCTAGGAGTGCTATTCCCCTATACTTTTCACATGTTTGTTTATCTCCTTTTTTATGTATGGGGCAGATTCTAGCCAGCATCCAGTCATTTGGCATTTTTTCCTCTTCCCATATCTTTTTCACCAGCCAATATAGTTGATCGTACAGTTGTTCTCCTCCTGCATTTAACATTTCAGCTGTTATTTCTGTCGCTCCTGGACTTTTGTTGTTTTTAAGTTGGCTGATTATATTCATTACCTCTTGTTTTGTTGGCGTCCCCACTACCGTATCGTTTTCTTCCATGTTCTGTATTATGTCCATCTCGTCCTCTTCAACATTATTTAATAGCTCTTCGAAATAATTTTTCCATCTTTATAGCACCTGCGCTGTTTTACTTATTAGTAATCCTTCTTCATTCTTAATATAGATGCTTCGGCTCTGATATCCTTTGTCCATTCTTTTAACCTCTTGGTAAAATGACCTTATTTCTTTAGTTTGAAATTTTTATTCAATTTCCTTTAGCTTATCTTATTTGGATATTCTCTTCTTTCTCCTACATTGTCTTTTCATTTCCCTTCTTGCGTCCCTATACACCTTTCTGTTATTCTCATTTTCTTTTAATAGCATTATTTGTCTAGCTTTCCTAACTGCTTCAGCTGCTTTTTCACATTCTTCATCATATCAGTCATTTACTTTTCCTTTTCTCATTGTACTGTTTAGAACTGCCTCATTTGCCTTCATTACTGATGTTTTTACTTTCTCCCATCTTTCTTCGATTTCCATTTCTTGTGCGCATGTTGCCAGTTCTATTTCTATTTTCTCTTTATATTTATCTCTTACTTCTTCACTTTTCAATAGGGTCGAATTGTATTTTCTCTTACCTTCCGTTCTTTTCCTTTTTCCCTTCCCGGTCGCACCCCAGTTTCTCATGCATGTCACTCTTACTAGGTAGTGGTCTGAATTGCATTCTGCCCCTCTCATGCTTTTTATTTTTGATATAAAATTCATGTCCATTTTTTCTATTACTACATGATCTATTTGGTTAATTGTTTTTCCGTCGGGCGACTTCCTAAATAATAATTATTATTTATTTATATTATAATTCCAGAAGCCGATGTAAATTAAATGAACAGTTTAGCAACAATTGAATTGTAAATTAAAAATTTACGGTCGCTATAATAACGATAATAATTATGATTAAAAGGAATAACTATAATTTTTTCATAAAAAGATACCTACTATACCTATCTCATGTACTTTACAGAATTGAAATTAGACTATTTACGCGGCCTCAGGCATACCTATTTCAAAATTATAAACAATTTTTTGGCTTATAAACAAATAGAATATCTCGGTAAGTATTAAACTAAATTAAATCGTGAAAACGGTATTCAAAAACAGCAGCAGGACGCTTCTTTCAAAAGAAAAAACGTTTAACTATGACAAGCGGTTCCTGAGATAAAACCGGTCAAAGTTGACCGGAATTTACGGCAAAGATATAAAAAATAGGATCATAATTTTCAAACCATCACCTTTTTATTTTTGTCCTCTTTCTCCGCACCAATTTTCATATCTTTAAAATACTTATAATATATATTATTATAATAAAACCTATCAATAATACGTGCGAAAATTGCAAAAAATAGCAAAATTCCAATCAAAAATTAGGTTGGAGAAAATATAACCCTCAAAGTTCGAAATCGGTATACGTTAAAAAAATGCATTTTCTCGGCTTTCCATGGAGCAATTTCCTTCATTCTTTTTTTGTTCCCTAATAAATCGAGTAGAGCCATCGAACTAACGCATTATTAAATGTCAATTTTGCTTTTGTTTTTTTTTTATAATGGATTAATTTATTTATAAGAACAGAAAACTACATATTTTTCCAGTTGTAGGGTTTTTTTAGATAAACTTACTACAAGTGTAGCTTTTAAAGTTAAAAACATAAATATTCTCATTTGAAAGTTGTATAATTATTTAAACAATTTTTATTTAAACAAATTAAAATTTTGTGTTATAATAAAAAAATTAATTTATTATAACAAAACAAGAGCAAGTTTGACATTTAATGATTCATTAGTTCGATGGCTCTACTCGAGTTACTTGGGAACAAAAAAAGAATGAAGGAAATTGCTCCATAGAAAGCCGAGAAAATGCATTTTTTTAACATATACCGATTTTGAACTTTGAGGGTTACATTTTCTCCAACCTAATTTTTGATTGGAATTTTGCTATGTTTGGCAATTTTCACACGTATTATCGATAGTGTTTATTATAGTCCATTCTTTCACGGTTTTTGCTCTAATTTTTAAAGAACCGCTTGGATTGACATGAAATTTGGCATATGTATAGCTTACATGTCAAAGAAAAAAAGTGATAATGTGACGATGTGTGCTTTTGCCCTGGGGGTGACTTTCACCCCCTCTTGGGGGTGAAAAAATATATGTACAAAATAAGTCCGGAAATGGGTAAACTGACTAATTTTAAGTAACTTTTGTTCTATAGAGCTTTTTCGCCAAGTCAACACTTTTCGAGTTATTTGCAAGTGAATATGTTCATTTTTGAACAAAATAAGCACACATTTTGAGATGGTTTTTCGCAAATAACTCAAAAAGTAAGTATTTTGTCGAAAAAAACGTTCTTAGCAAAAATATAGCGTACGAAAATGTAAAAAAAAATGGTGTACGCGTTAGGTCTCTGGATCTCGAAGGACCAGAGTTATAGCCAATGAAAAATAGATTAATATTCACCAAATTTCAAATAGAATAAATTGACGTGAAATATCCAAAAAATTAAGCACTTTTTGGGGAAAACCCATTATAACTTTTTTAAAGTCTTTAAAAAAGCTTTATTTCTGTTTTTACAAAAAGTTTCTAGTATTAAACTTAAGCAAGTTACGCTCAAAATAAAGTTGGTCCCTTTTGTTTTGGCAAAAAAAAATCGGGAAGAGAACCCCCTAATTAGCAACTTAAATGAAATTAATCGTTACCGCTCCACAAATTATTTTAATTATGTTGTTTTTATATGATCTGTAAGTTTCATCGATTCAAAGTGCTTATTTTTGAAAAAAATTGGTTACAAAGTAAAATTTTTAGAAATTTTAATTTTGAAAAATATGCTTTTTTTCAAAATAACCTAAAAATTGTTAGAGATACCAAAAATCTTTAAAACCAAAAAAAGTCAGAATTGCTTTTCTGAATATCATGTATTTTTTTGTTTTTCTGTTAGACAAAAATTGATTAAGATTTGGTGTTTCTAAATTTGCATACATTCGTGATCAGTGCCTCGTTCAACCCCTTTAACTACAGCCCTTTCAATAATAAGGACTTGGAACCTATGAAACTTACAGATCATATAAACAATACATACACGAGTCAAGAAACTTGTGAAGTCGTAACGATTAAGTTCATTTAAGATACTAATTATGGGTGATTTTATAGATTTTTTTACCAAAACAAAAAGGGACTAACTTTATTTTGAGCGTAACTTGTTTACTTTTGATGCTAGAAATTTTTTTATAAAACAAAATGAAGCTTTTTTTAAAGACTTTAAATAAGTTTTAATGAGTTTTCCCCAAAATGTGCTTCATTTTTGGTTATTTCACGTTAAAGTATTCCATTTGGGTTTTGACGAATATGAACCTATTTTTCATTAGCTATAACTCTGCTCCTCCTAGGTATAGAGACGTGATATATACACCATTTTTTAAAATTTTTTACAGGTTATATTTTTGCTAAGAATGTTTTTTCGACAAAATACTTACTACATATTTGAGTTATTTACGAAAAACCGTCTAATATCGTGGTTATTTTGTTGAAAAAATGAACATATTCACTGCCAAATAACTCGAAAAGTATTGACTTAGTGAAAAAACTCTATAGAACAAAAGTTACTTAAAATTATCCAGTTTATCCATTTCCTGACTTATTTTGGACATATATTTTTTCACCCCCAAAAGGGGGTGAAAGTCACCCCCAGAGCAAAAGCACATATCGGCACAATATCACTTTTTTTCTTTGACTTGTTAGCTATGTGTATGGCAAATTTCATGTCAATCCAAGCGGTTCTTTAAAATTTAGAGGTTTTGCAATATTTTACCGTTAAAGAACGGACTATTATAATAATATATGTTATGAGTATTTTAAGGATATGAAAATTGGTGTGGAGAAAGAGGATAAAAATAAAAAGGTGATGGTTTAAAAATTATGATCCTATTGTTTATATCTTTGCCTTAAATTCCGGTCAAATTTGACCGGTTGTATCTCAGGAACTACTCATCATAAATAAACGTTTTTTCTTTTAAAAGAAGCGTTTTGCCGCTGTTTTTCGAATACCGGTTTTACAATTTAATTTGGTTTAATATTTCTCTACCAAACATTATTTTGAAGAGAAAATATGTATGTTTTTTTCTGTGAAGCAATGTCTATACCTATATCCCCGTGGACAAAAGTTATGGGAAAAGAAACAAAATTTCTTTCTTTTGGGTTTCTTTGTGCGTTTTCTTTTGAATATATTTTTGTAAAAAAAAGTATCATTGACTTTAAAAAGTGATATTTATATAGGAAATTTAACCAGGAACAATTTTTATGTAGACGTGTTTGTACCAAAACTGCATAGAACTCACCCTAATGTAACCTGTGCCCTAACATTTTAAAGAAGAAATATGTAGGTTTTTTTTTTCTGTAAAGCAATATCTATACCTACATCCTCATGGACAAAAGTTATGGGACAAGGAACAAAATTTCTTTCTTTTGGGTTTCTTTGTGCTTTTTCTTTTGAATATATTTTTGTAAAAAAAAGTATCATTGACTTTAAAAAGTGATATTTAGATAGAAAATTTAACCAGGAACAATTGTTATGTAGACGTGTTACAGGACAGGAGCGTATTAACCTAGTACGTCAAGTAGTTAGCTAGCTATAAAATTGTACATAAGGGTTTTAGGTTTTTTCATTAGATTTATTGGTTGTACATAAATATATGTTTTATTTCATATAAGCTCTAATATTTATATAAAGGTAATACTAATATAATAGTAATAATTAAGTGCAGGCAGCATTATAAGTCACTCGGCGAAGCATTCATTAAATACTTCCCTGGCGCCTAACCCTATTTTTGAATATCTTCTTGGTCAGTAGTTCTTTTCCTTTTCATTTCTTTTCTTATTTCAATTTAGTTTCTTTAACACTTCAGTATTTCAGTAGGGCATGCAAATTGGCCTAATCCTCCCCTGAGCCCTACTGAGAAAGTCTCTTAAATATCCAGCTAGCCTAGTTTCAGAAAACTTCCATAACTAAGTAAACTACCCCTTTAAAGCTATATCTATTCCGGTTCACATCATTTTATCCGTTACAACCCCTGTAACTTATTAAAATAAAATATTATAAAAGTTTTCGGGGACTTTCGGCACTCGCTAATAAAGTAATCTTCCATTCTGCGTATAAATTTTTATTTAAACTAAGTGAGATATGGTGAAAAAAAAATTGATGGCTAATTTATTATAAACTAAAATGCCAAATATATTATTTAACCCCTCATCCACCAGATTTAAATGCATTGTCTTAATTTTACAATACCTTTTATTATAGTGTTATTTCTATGTTCAAAAAGTTGGACGTGTTTAAAATGCATGTTTAAAAAAAATAAGATCAAATTATAAAGAACATTTTTAAAAACCTTCTTAAAAAAACCTTCTTAAAGTTTCTTAAAAACCTTCCTGGTTCTTCATGTCACTCGAAAATGAGAAAGAGATACAGTAGTGAAAGAAAAAACAAAATTGTTAGCTCTAAAAACCCTACATTTTTGTACTGTAACTTTTTGTCGTATCTCTTATCATTTTCGAGTTACATGGAGAAAAAGGAAGAGTTTTAAGAAAACTTAAAAATGCGATCATTAACTTGATCTTATTTTTCCAAAAACCATACATTTTAAACCCGTCCAAGTTTTTGAGCGTAGAAAGAACACTATAATAAAAGTTTTTGTAGAAGGAAAACGATGCATTTAAATTCTGGTGGATGAGGGGTTAAATTTTTCATTAAATACATTAGTCATCAATTTTTTGGCACCATACCTCGCTTGGTTTAAATGTAATCGGCATTTATCAATGCTCGTTTTCAATTAATAAAAAAGGTATTTATCTACTCTATGTCGTATTATGTATAAGTTTTTAGTTTGTGAAAACTGTCATTATAGATAGCAATGCATGAAGTGTTTAAAGTGTGCGTGAAGTAACAATGTATTTTAAATGGGGCTTACCTTTTTGCACTGTTTTTGACATACTTTCATATAATCAAATATTTGATGGATTCGAACGTTACTTGATGGAAGTTCATTTTATCTCACAATAAAACACAGAAATACGTTTGCTTTCTATACTTCCACAAAATTTATTACAACTATGTTATTACTACAGCTGTTTCGGCAAAGTGCCTTTCTCAAGTGATAAAGTGCCTTTCTCAAGTATAAAATATAATAAAATATATCACTTGAGAAAGGCACTTTGCCGAAACAGCTGTAGTAATAACATAGTTGTAATAAATTTTGTGGAAGTATAGAAAACAAACGTTTTTCAGTGTTTTATTGTGATATAATCAAATATCCTTAACTTTCGTGTTGTCATGGTGATGACATAAGGAGCAATAAATTGTTTTGACAACTTTGTGGTTTGAAAGAAGTTAGAATTTTTAAATATCAAAGTTCTAAAAATTACAGTTCTAAAAGAGTTATAGTTTTTTTATTTGTTCATCATAGATAAAATATTGTATGAAACTGTGCGTGAAGTACTTTTTGCGAACTTACGCGATGTATAAATACCAGTCGCTTCGTTGTCGCTTATGCTCTAAACAACTATTGTAGCATTATACCCCTAAAATTGACCATTTCTCTAAAAAATAAAAATTTTACCTTAAATAAAAATTTTACCCAGGCCATGCAGGCCCTGGGCGTGAAAAACACAATTACATTTTTTTACTATACATACCTACAATATACAATATTAATTTGTCTATTAAAAAATACATCATAGAAATATATACATATCTATTATACAGCTGTCATTTTACAAGTAATGGCACATTGTTCTGTTACAATTTCTCTTGCGCTCTTCTTACCACTCCTCTCCATTCTCTTCTGTCTAATACCTTGTTTCTCCAGTTATCTATTTTTAATTCTCGTAAATCTGCTTGGACGCTGTCAAACCATCTTTTACGGGGTCTTTCTTTCCTTTTTTCCTACTGGTTTCCTGTTCAATATCGTCCTGGTCATTCTATGGTTTTCCAATCTTTGCACATGTCCCAGCCATCTTATTCTATGCGCCTTTATTATTGCGCTGATTTTTAGTTCCGTATACAGCTCTTCCAACTCTTTATTGGTCCTTCTCCATCCCATTTGTGTATTTATGCCTCCGTAAATTGATCGGAGAATTTTCCTCTCCCATCTTTCTAATCTTTCTTCATCTGCCTTTCTTAAAACCCATAATTCAGCTCCATATAAAACCGTAGCTCTAATCACTGTCTTGTAAATTCTTTCTTTTGTTTTTCTTGAAACAAACTTAGACTTCATTAAGGATCTCAGCATTCCGTATTTCTGGTTGCCTTTTGTAATTCTGGATTCCATTTCTTTATCCTCATGTCCATTTTCCATTACTTTCACACCAAGGTAAGTAAACTCTTCCACTCTGTCAAAACTGTATATGTAATCTTTCTCCCCTTGTATTTTTATAAACTCTTCATTGTCTTGCTGCGTATCACCCATTATCATGTATTTAGTTTTCTTTTCATTTATCTTTAAGCCAAACCTATTTGCTTTTTTTCTAACTTTTTCACAATTCTTCTCAATTCTTTCTTTGATTTTGCTAATATTGTTAGATCTTCCGCAAAAGCAATACATTGATGTTTATTTTTAAATATGGTTTCTTCCATTTTTATGCTGCAATTCCTCATTATTACTTCAAGAACAAGATTGAACAACGTGGTTGACATCGGATCACCCTGCCTGAGTCCTTGTTTGATTTCGAAGTACTCTGAGATGTCTTTCCACACTACTCCGCTTTTCGTTTTTGCCAACGTCATTTCAATCAAGGTAATCAATTTTTTGGGATTTGTAATTGTTTCAGAGCACGGCACATTTCTTTTCTATTTATACGATCATATGCCTGCTTGAAATCTACGAACAGCGCATACAGGGTCGTTTTGTACTCATAGCAATTTGCTTGTAATTCTTTTAGCGTGAAAATCTGGTCTGTTACCGAACGGTTAAATCGAAAGCCTGCCTGATACTCTCCCACAGTATCCTCCATGTATTCGTTCAGTCTACCACGTATGCATTGTGCTATTATTTTATACCCTGTCTCTAGGAGTGCTATTCCCCTATACTTTTCACATGTTTGTTTATCTCCTTTTTTATGTATGGGGCAGATTCTAGCCAGCATCCAGTCATTTGGCATTTTTTCCTCTTCCCATATCTTTTTCACCAGCCAATATAGTTGATCGTACAGTTGTTCTCCTCCTGCATTTAACATTTCAGCTGTTATTTCTGTCGCTCCTGGACTTTTGTTGTTTTTAAGTTGGCTGATTATATTCATTACCTCTTGTTTTGTTGGCGTCCCCACTACCGTATCGTTTTCTTCCATGTTCTGTATTATGTCCATCTCGTCCTCTTCAACATTATTTAATAGCTCTTCGAAATAATTTTTCCATCTTTATAGCACCTGCGCTGTTTTACTTATTAGTAATCCTTCTTCATTCTTAATATAGATGCTTCGGCTCTGATATCCTTTGTCCATTCTTTTAACCTCTTGGTAAAATGACCTTATTTCTTTAGTTTGAAATTTTTCTTCAATTTCCTTTATCTTATCTTATTTGGATATTCTCTTCTTTCTCCTACATTGTCTTTTCATTTCCCTTCTTGCGTCCCTATACACCTTTCTGTTATTCTCATTTTCTTTTAACAGCATTATTTGTCTAGCTTTCCTAACTGCTTCAGCTGCTTTTTCACATTCTTCATCATATCAGTCATTTACTTTTCCTTTTCTCATTGTACTGTTTAGAACTGCCTCATTTGCCTTCATTACTGATGTTTTTACTTTCTCCCATCTTTCTTCGATTTCCATTTCTTGTGCGCATGTTGCCAGTTCTATTTCTATTTTCTCTTTATATTTATCTTTTACTTCTTCACTTTTCAATAGGGTCGAATTGTATTTTCTCTTACCTTCCGTTCTTTTCCTTTTTCCCTTCCCGGTCGCACCCCAGTTTCTCATGCATGTCACTCTTACTAGGTAGTGGTCTGAATTGCATTCTGCCCCTCTCATGCTTTTTATTTTTGATATAAAATTCATGTCCATTTTTTCTATTACTACATGATCTATTTGGTTAATTGTTTTTCCGTCGGGCGACTTCCATGTCCCTTTGTGGATTTCCTTCCGGCGCAGTTGTTTACTTCTTATTACCATATTTCTCTCCATTGCAAAACATACTGCTCGGTGCCCGTTATTATTTGTTATATCATGTTTGCTATGTTTCCCTACTATGTTCTCATATATATCTTCTTTTCCAATCTTTGAGTTGAAATCGCCCATTATTATTTTCATATCGTATTTCGGTGTTTCTTCGTATTCCTCCTTTAGTTGCTTATAGAACATGTCTTTCCCATCTTCATCCGCATCTTCTATGGGAGCATGCACATTTATAATGCTTATATTTCTTCTTTCCCCTTTCATTCTTAAAGAACACAGTCTGTCAGATATAGGCTTAAAAGCTATTACCCTTGATTTCAAGTTTTCCTGTAGTATGAAACCTGTTCCTCTGGTTCTGTCTTTTCCACCACTTTAAAAAAAGGTTGTGCCCTCTACATCCACTATTTCAGTTCCTAATTGTTTGGTTTCTTGTACTGGAAGCAAGTCCAATTTATATTTCTTGACTTCTCTTACTAGTTCTTTCAGATTGCCTGCACCATACGTTCCTCTCACATTCCAAGTTCCAAAGTTTATTTTTCGTATATATTTCTCAATTGCCTTAGTCGTTGCCTCGGTCGTTTTACTGTTACATACCGTTTTCAGTTTTTTGAACTTTGCTGCACCTCAAAGCGGTTAATCTGGGCGTTCCACTTCCAGACTTCGTCGTTTACTGTCAGTTTCTGGAAACCAACTTTTACATTCTTTCCTTCTCCTTTCTCTTTCTTTGCTCGTTTTCTTATTCTTCCTTGTATTTCCCTTTCTATTTTATTCATATCCTCGTTAATGTATATCTTTTCCTGGCCAACCTTTTGTAATTTGTTTTTATTTACCATTATCTTTTCTTTATCAGTTGCGTTCTTTAGTTCCACCAGACAGGTTTTATTTCCTAACTTTGTTCTCTCTCTATCAGCGAGGTTCCTACAGCCTCTGCCGCTTCTCGCATTTCGACCGCCATCGTTTTCTGTCCATCCATTCGTCTTCTTTGATGGCTCTATCTTTCATGATGTGCCGTACATTTTCTTCCCAGGCAACTGAAGGTCTTCCCCTTCTTCTTCTTTCATGTGGTATGTAATTTAAAGCTTTCTTTGGCCATCTATCTTCAGTCATTCGTTTCACGTGACCATACCACACTAGTTGTCTAGTTTCAATTTTATCTACAATGGAATATACAGTATGTGTCCTCCTTCTAATATCTTCATTCCTGATGTGATCTTTTTTAGATATACCACACGCTCTCCTTAGATAATCCATTTCTACTACTTCTATTCTTTTCCTATCTTTTTTTGTCATCTGCCAAACTTCTGCCCCATAAGTCATAATAGGCTCTACCAAGGTACGATAGATTGTCAATTTCGTTTCTTGCCTTATATCTTTAGACCACAGTAGAGAGCTCAGAATGTTTACCGCTTTTTTGCCCTGCTGCGTTCTCTTTTCGATGTCTCTTTTGGTAGTGCCTTCTTTAGATATTATAGATCCGAGATATTTATATTCATTACATCTTTTCGTGGTTCTAATTTCTAACTCTGGATCTTCTTCATCATCCCCTATTTTAAGATACTCTGTCTTTGACATATTCATATTGAGGCCCCATTTTTCATATTCTTTCTTTAGTTTTCTAAACATGTAGTCCATGTCTTCCTCATCATTCGCTACGACTACCTGATCATCTGCAAAAAACAAAGTTGTTAGACATTTGTTGCCCCCTTAATATTTATTTCCACCTGCAGTGTTTTAGCGCAGAAATCCTCTATCATTTTCTTTAATATATTCTGATCGTATCTACCTATGTCCATTCCTTGTATGATTACATTGTTTCTTCTCTTTTCTTTTTCCATTTTATCCACCCTCTCCTCGATTTTGTCCATTTTTTGCTTCAGATCCTTATTTTCCTTTTTTATATGATCGTTTTCTTCCCTTAGTTCCTTAATCTCCTGTCTATACTGCTTCTGTTCCTCTTTCATTTCCTGAATGTCAGTGGTTAGTTTTGCTAACATTTCTAATACTCTATCCATTTTATCTTCCTCTAATTTTTCTCCCCCTCCGCCTTTTGTTTTGATTGGTCTCCGTATCATATTCATTGTCACTACCCATTTTTTTTTCCTCGTGCTAAGGCTTCAGGACAGAAGGTTGCGGTTCTATAGGTCTTGTAGTACTTGTAGCCCCGCGCAAATGACTATTGACCGGTCGACCCGTCAGATCTCCAGTCACTATCAGGACTACAATTACCACTTTATTTCTACTTTATTTCTATTTCGATTTCCTAATTGGATACACTTTATTTGAAATCCGGCAACGTCGCAATTTATTTTGTCGTGACCCATCTTCACCTATCGCTGTTATCAGCTGTCCCTGATTAGTTTAATTACTTAGGTACATTTACATTAGTTTTTCACTGTTGACGTTTATGTATTATTCACTCACTAAAAATCCATTTGAAAGAGAAATTTTTTAACACTGTTAATATACTGTTCAAATTTCTTGAAATATTTTCTGTTGTAAGTCGCGTAAATCGAGATTATTACAGACAGAAATTATAACACATTCTTACTCTTCTATACCAACGTTGACAATCCGTTGCTTGTTATCATTATGTTATTGTATCTTGTTATCAGGGCCGGATTAACACTTTTGCCGCCCATGGGCCAGAGGTCTGCCTGCCGCCCTAGCGGGGGTGCAACACCGGGGGGGGGGGTCCGGGCCCCCCCCCCCGAAAAAAATTGAAATTTAGAGGCAAAATAACGCATTTTGGGACATTTTCCAGCGCTCAACTGTCTCTTGATATTGTAATGGTTTTAGTACCTCTCATGATGAAAACAAGAAACTATGTCCTAAAATTGCGTTTTATTAATTAAAATAAACTATTTGACAAAACTCCGTTAATTACGAAACCATTTTCTACAACCGTGATATTCCATTACTTAAGATTACAATAATAGTAAATAAAATCGTTGTTGATATTATTTTGTGAAACATCATGCAGCTCGTAATTCCCAAACTCAACAATTCTTTTATAGTTTTATGACTATTTTGGCTGAGAATGATTGATTTGGAGTGAAGTGAAAATTCGGCTTCGTTACTCGGCGACGGCTCACCTGTGAATGTGCCCGCAGGCTTTGAGCCATAATCGGTCATTGCTGTCGATTTATGGGCAAAAACAGGACAGTTAGGAAGGGGCTAAAATTAGTAAAAGGTGTACAGAGTAAGACTGCAAAATAAATGATAATTTCTGTATTGAATATAGGATAATAACAAATATATACAACATCGAAATATAACTGTTCAGAGCATACAAATCACATATCCAAACAAATAACTTACTCACTAAATTAGCTTTGTTAAAGTAAATATAACTTAAAACTTCTTCTTTCTTGCACGTGCATTGGAAAAATCATCAACAACTGCACTGAAATCGAGTTTTGTTGTCAGTTCATGTTCTATGGCTAAAACAGCCAGGCTGACGAGTCGTTCTTGAGTCACTGTTGAACGCAGATAGTTTTTTACTCTTTTCAAGGTCGAAAACGATCTCTCAGCAGAACAGTTTGTAGCAGGAGTTGTCAAAAACATTTTCAAACCAATAGCCACGTTGGGAAACAAGTCCTGTAGATTTTTTTCTATCAAAAATCTGTACAAGTTTGATAGTGAAAAGTCTTTTTCGGCTTCTTTGTAGTTTCCTCGGATCAGAAGTCCTTTCAGATGGATGCACTCGCATATAAACTCTGACTCTTCAATGTCTTCAATATAGATTTTCTGCAAAGACGTCGCGTTAGCAGTAATTTCTTCGGTAGTTAGAGTCTTTAATTTTGTTTTAGAGTCCATTTTTAACAAAATATTCCCGCGTCTCTTCATTCACTATCCATAAAGCAGGATCATAATTTGGTTTCAAATGGACAGAAGAGTCAGGTTCAGAGACTGTTAATTGATCTTCAATCTCGTCAACAACAAAAGTTAATTCGGATATAGCTGGTTTGATCTTGTCAGTATCAACACATGACGAAGCTGAAGGTGCTGATGCTGAAGGGGTTGAGGGTGAAGCTGAAGGGGTTGATGCTGAAGCTGAAGGGGTTGATGTTGAAACCGGAGGGGCTGATGCTGAAGCTAAAGGGGTTGATGTTGAAGCTGAAGGGGCTGATGCTGAAGCTGGAGGGGTTGATGTTAAAGCTGAAGGCACTGATGCTGAAGCTGTTGAAGCTGAAGGCGTTAATATGGAACATACTTCTAGTTCTACTTCACAAAATTCTTTGACACTTTCTAAAAGCACTGGTTCTGGTGGCACTGGTAGGTTACTTCTTGTAAAAAATGTATCAAGCTTCGCAGTTTTATTTACAACTTCTGTCAATTTTTTTTTCTTCTCTTCGGCTACTTTTTTGTATTGCCACCCACTGAGCCGTTTGCGTCCATCCATTTGTACAGCTGCTTGTTATAGCATCAATGACATCGGAAGTAAAGGTCTGACTGTAAAAAAAAGAATATCTGTATAATTCAAAACTGTAGTACGATACGACAGGAAAAATGAAGCGAAAAAATGAGGGAAGCGAATTTCCTTCCATTACTTATTCAACTCATTGTGAAACCTATACGTATGGCAACATGCCGAATTACATTTTTCCTTATAGAGAACGGAATTAGCTAGAAAATCGAAATTTGCCTTAACATTTTCAGAAAAATATGCTCTACACGAATTTAAAACATAAAGAAGAATTTTTCCCATACGGGCCCCAAAAACCAAAATTTTGGGGTAAAACCCCCCCAAAAAGGGGGTAAATGTTATGGGATTCTTTTGGCTAAATAACTTAGCCGAGATATTGCAAAAAGGAAAGTGTGTGCGTGTGCCGAATTTGAAGAAAATCGGTCAAAAATTGCGACCGCTAGAGCGCGGTCTATATTAACTTACATTACCATTACTATAAACAAATAAATATTTCTTACCTCACAAGTTACAATTTCAAAATGTTACTCCGCTCAAAACAAATTACAAAAACGTTAAACCTAAACAGTTAGACAGACTGCAGTACGTGGAGTTGAGACCAGACAACCGAATGACAATGGCGCGTGGCGGTGATGGAGTTGGTGGGGGGAGGGAAGCGGCAAGGCGACAAGACGCCTGCCATCAGCCAATGCTAGCAACTACTACGATCCCACAACTAAATTTCCCGTGCGTAGCGTACGATACAGACTGCCGCCTCGCCCCTTCGACTCACTTGGATAGAGTGGCGTAGCGTAGTGTACTGCGACACATTACACCGCGCAGAGTGTCGCGTTATAAATAAATAATAAACAATAAAATAGTTTTTTAATATTTAATGCTCAGGTTCACTGGTCTTGATAATCGATAATAAAGCTTTATAATCAATCAAAAATAATTACACTTTTTTTTTCTCAAATCCGCCGCCCCAAAATTTTGCCGCCCTGGGCCGCGGCCCAGTTGGCCCGTGCCTTAATCCGGCCCTGCTTGTTATTATTCTCTGATATTTTAATTTGAATACACCGGTTTGAGAATGCACAAAAAAAACCTTTTTTCACCTACCATATACCTATCTTTTTTATTATAACCAAAAGATTTATAAAGAAATGAATCTCTTTGATTTTTTGTATGCTACAAAAATGTTTTAATATAGTTTTTTTCGCTAGATGCATATTTTTTATGGTATTCGCAAAAAATTGTCCAAAAAGGTGTCATTTTCGATAAAAATGTCAAATTTTCAATCACGAATAAAGTGGTGAAAAAAGTGCTGAGTTTACGAAAACAAATTATAGAAGAGTTTTTGCTTAGAATTGGGGTTTCTGGCCACTTCCGTGGTTATTTTGACCTATAAATTAACCTTCCGCAACTAACATAGGTTTTCTGAACATTAAAGCTAACATCGGGTCTCAGAGACCGACATGAAAAAATTTTTCCATTGACACACTTTCAATCATAGGATTGTGTTTACTCCCTGAAGGAGTAAAATTAAACATAAATGATACCTATTTTTAAAATATTAAACCTTTTTAACGTTAGCAAAGTGCCAAAGAGAATAAAACAGTCACATAACATCTGATGTGTCAAAAACAACCTCAACAATTAGTTGACACTGAAGACTCAAACTTCAACACTAAAAACAAGCATGTAAATCAGGCAGCGACTGATGGCGGCGAAGATTCATAACGAACGATTTGGATATAATCGTAAAAACTCTAGCTGGTCGGTCTCACAGACTCAATGTTAGTCACGGAAGATTAATGCAGTAGGATGGAATTCCGAGCCAAATACCCTCACTGATTTTACTAATAATGTAATCTTTCATTCTGCGCTTAAATTTTTCAAAAATATTTATTAGTTTTTTGCAAAAGCATCGGTCCGATGCAAAAGCATCGGACCAAAATTTTGCACCTACGCTTCTAAATTATTATTGTGGTACAATATTTTAAAACTTTTTTCAAATGGAGTCAAATGTTTGGTTACAGAATATGTGATTTAATTTACGACCTACCTTTTTGTTACATCCTGTATTTATTGCCCCTTTAATGGGTTATAATCATTAATTTCTTATATTCTCATAAAGGGCCTAGCCGGGTAAGATGATGAAAAGTGCCCCCAACTCGATTCGAATTACATATAGGTCACCGTTTAGCATATATAGTGAAACTAACTTTCTGAAATTTTTAGCCCCCTAGGTGGTCATGTGACCCACCTAGAGCCTAGTTAGGGTTTTTATGTTTTTATTTTTTATCTCAGCCGCATCGAGAACTAGCGAAAAACTTGAAATAAAAAAGTTGTACGCTTTAAAAAGTTCTGTCCGAAAATTTTTTTTTTTAATTTTTGGCGGGAAATTTAAATTTTGGAACGATTTTAAAATTTTAAATTTTTAACAATTTTAAGTTAAAATAACTAAGACATTCGTTTTCACGAAAAAAATATATAACGTGTATTTTTGCATAATGTTTCACCATGATTTTATTCAAATTTTTAAAATTGGTGAAACGCACCTTTAAAAATAAAAACCGCATTTTTTCGGTATTTTTTCGGTTTTTGATTCAATTTTATACATGTTTTTCAAAAAAGGTCACACCGTCACTAGAATAGGTAAAAACCTGAAAAATAATTCTGGTTTGATTAATAAAAATTTTTTGTAATGCCATCAATTTCATAATGCGTTGAAGAAAACAAAATTTTACACATTTTTTACGATTTTGCCGAAACTACTGGCAACATAGTAATACAATTTGGCGAGTTTTAAGAGATAGTTGTTGTACATTTTTTGACATACAATAAGGAGTTTTATATTTATCATTGAGAAAAGCTGCAAGAAAAAATTTTCCGACTAATATTAACAGTCTGGCAAAAAGAGGAAATGCCGCAACAATGGAACAATGCACTCATCTGTCCAATCTACAAAAAAGGTGATGAAACAAGTTGCGAAAATTATAGAGGAATATCGCTATTAGAAGTGGCCTATAAAATACTTGCAAAAATCATCCGAAATAGATTGCAAAAGGAGGTAAATAAGATCATTGGAGAATACCAAGGAGGTTTTAGACCAGGAAGATCAACAACAGATCAAATATGTTTATTAAAACTAATACAGAACAACAGCTACGAACAAAATTTGGGACTACACATGTTGTTCATTGACTTTAAACAGGCTTACGACTCAGTAGAGCGAGATATGCTATATGAAGCAATGAGATCCTTGGGTATTTCAGGAAAGCTGGTTAAATTAGTGAGAATGACGCTCAACAATACAAAAAACAGGATAACACTAGAAGGAAATTTTTCAAAACAATTCACAGTGAATAAAGGACTGAAACAGGGTGACCCTCTATCTACAGACTTATTTAACTTGGTACTAGAACACATAGTAAGAAGGATAAAAATTAATACAAGCGGTACCATATTTAACAACAGACAGCAGTTTATAGCTTACGCTGATGATCTAGTCATCCTAACAAGAACAAAGGAACATCTCCAAAAAATATTCCAAAAGTTCGAAGCGGAAGCAAAAAGGTATGGATTAAGAATCAACCAAGGAAAAACACTATACATGGTAATGAAAGGAGATATAAATAAAGAGGATAACTATATAAAAATGAAAGGAGAAGGAGATGAATATAAATTTAAGGAAGTAGCAGAATTCGAATACCTGGGAGTGACTGTAACCAGTACTGGAAGGGAAGAAAAAGAAATAGATAAAAGATTATTGAAGGGAAGTCGAGTTGTGGGTGCCTTAAACACGATATTAAAAGCAAAAAATGTATCAATAAACGCGAAAATCAGAATGTATGAAACGATAATACGGCCCACAGTGTTGTATGCGAGCGAAACGTGGGTAATGAATCAACAAGAGGAGAAGAAGATACAGATATGGGAAAGGAAGATCCTGAGAAAAATTTTTGGAGGTATACAGATAGCGGAGAAAACCTGGAGGAGACGAACAAATGAAGAAGTAATGAGGATGTATGGGAGACCAAAAATAACGACAAAAATACGAGCCCATAGAGTTAGATGGCTGGGACATATTGCTCGAATGCCAGAAACTAGAAACGTCAAACGAATATTGAATGACAGAGCATTGGGAAAAAGGAGACGAGGTCGACCAAGGAAGAGATGGTTAGAGGCTGCAGAGAGGGATTTGGAAGAAATCGGGGTGAAGGACTGGAGAAAGAGTGCAGAGGACCGAACAGAATGGAGAAATATTATCCAGAATTTAGAAGCCGTAGGCCTATAAGGCCTGTTAGCGCTGTTATATATATATATATATATATATATATATATATATATATATATATATATATATATATATATATATATATATATTATCATTGGCGCGCATAGGGGTAATGGTCTGAACTTTTTAAAGAAAAAAATAGTACGCCACTGACATATTTCAAATTAACAATCGTTTTTGAATTCCTCGTTCAATTTGTGACAAAAAATCTATCTTCCTATTTTCTCATACGACGCGCCATTTTTATTCAAAAAATAAAAAATATTAACCCTTACAAAGTATTCGAACTACTACTAGTAGTTTCTACATCTACATAAACTCGTACAAGTCGTACATCCATTATAAAAACTAATTCGAATACTTTGGAAGCGTTAAGATATTTTATTTTTTGCAGCAAAACTACGCCTCGTATGAAAAATGAGAAGATAAATTTATTATCGCAAATTGAAGAGGAATTCAAAAGTGATTGTTAATTTGAAATATGTCAGTGGCGTACCATCTTTTTTTCTTTAAAAAGTTCAGACCATTACCCCTAAGCGCGCCAATGATGAATATCAAATCCTTAATTGTATGTCAAAACATGCACAATAACTACCTCTTGAAACTCGCCAAGTTTTATTACAATGTTGCCAGTAGTTTCGGCAAAATCGTAAAAAATTTGTAAAATTTTGTTTTCTTCAACATATTGTATATTGAAAATGGATGGCGTTACAAAAAAATTTTATTAAGCAAACCCCAATTATTTTTCAGTTTTTTTACCTACTCGAGTGACGGTGTTACCTTTTTTGAAAAATATGTATAAAATTGTATCAAAAAACGAAAAACAAAAAACCCGAAAAAATGCGGTTTTTTATTTTTAAAGGTGCGTTTCACCAATTTTGAAAATTTGAAAAAATTCAGGGTCAAACATTATGCAAAAATACACGTTATATATATATATATATTTTTTTTTGTGAAAACGAATGTCTTTGTTATTTTTTATACTCATTTAAAATTTTAAAATCGTTCTAGAATTTAAATTTTCCGCCAAAAATTAAAAATAAATTTTTTTTTCGGATAGAACTTTGTAAAGCTTATAACTTTTTTATTTAAAGTTTTTCGCTAGTTCTCGATGCGGCTGGGATAAAAAATAAAAACATAAAAACCCTAATTAGGCTCTAGGTGGGTCACATGACCACCTAGGGTGCTAAAAATTTCAGAAAGTTAGTTTCACTATATATGCTAAACGGTGACCTACATGGAATTCGAATCGAGTTGGGGGCACTTTTCATCATCTTACCCGGCTAGGCCCTTTGTTCTATTTGTAGTTATATGTGCTTACATGGTTTTACTTCATCGGTGTCAAGTTGCCTGCAAACATTTTTTGAGAAAATATTCCGGTGCGTTGGTTTTATATCAGGTTTCATAATTTTTATTTTACTGAGTTTATTATTTATTATACAGTACTAAGCACTTTAATAACCGGCAAAATAGCGCAAAAGATGGAAAACGTATAAGTTGTGAGATAAAAAAAAATGAAACTAGTCGAGCTGGGAAATTTAGCGATATTAACCAATAAATTTATATTATATTGATTGTTTCCCACCTTTAGACGTATCTGGCAACTACCACTGTCACAGTGACAGTTTTAGTTGACATACTCCTCTGATACGTGTAAAGGTGGGAAACAGTCAATATAATGTAAATGTATAGGTTAATATCGTTAAATTTCCCAGCTCGACTAGTTTCATTCATTTTATCTCACAACTTAATACATTTTCCATCTTTTGCGCTATTTGGTCGATTATTAGCGCGCTAATAACTGTATAATACAATGTATTTCACATTGGTTCTCTGGTTATTTTATTTCTTTTGAAAAATACGAAAAAATAGTTCTGGGGTTCTCACTCCTTTATTTGTATAAAGACTAATTTGTAAATCGATTGCTATCTCATTTTCTAATCGTTTATTTTTTTGCTTAGAATTAATTTTAAGTGATCGTTTTCCAAGAATATAGTTGTTGTCATAATATGTTTACAGTTTTCATTAGTTCTTTATTCGTATAACAATATGTCTTTCCAGCTTGGAGAAGGTCTTAAATCTGCGATTCCTACACTAGGGACGGCGCGGCGGTTTTTGACAAAACACCGGTTTTCGGTTATACCGGTTTTTTGCTTACGGTTTAACCTGGCGGTTATAACCTGCCAAAAAAACCGGTTTTCCCAAGAACTGGTTTTTGGTTTTTTTAATCCAATAGGTTACAATGTTACATTTACAATTCACTTTAGTTTGCGATCCCACTCGACTCGATACTCGATATCAATATGATCAAAATTAGTACTATTGAAAGAACATCAATATCAATATAGATAAAACACAATTTTTAATAAAACCATTTTATTCTATTAATTGTTATATTTATTTATTATTTTATTATTATTATATATTTATTGATTATTGTTAAATATAATATAGCGTAAGATTAGTATATACATATTGCAATAATATACAGAGAGAGTCTGTAAAGTGGAATAAATTCAATATCTCAAATACTAATTGTTTTTTTGGAAAATGCTCAGACCCGTCGATTAGTATTTCAAATTGTCCTTTTTGACATTCAATAATAATGTATACAGGGTGTCCCAATTTAGAGATATGACGTCATCGTCGATTTTCTTAAATGGCAACACTGTCACTTTGATAGCTAATTTGATAGGGTTTGTAAAGTTATACATAACTGCAAAATATCAAATTTTTATTATCTACCATTTACAAGATAATAGAAAATAACAAAGTTATATCTGTAATTTGGAATATATTCAATAATTAAAATACTAACTGTTTTTTTGAAAAATGCTTAGACCCGTCGATTAGTATATCAAATTGTCCTTTCTGACATATAATAATAATGTATACAGGGTGTCCCAATTTAGAGATATGACGTCATCGTTGATTTTCTTAAATGGCAACACTGTCATTTTGATAGCTATTTTGATAGGGTGTGTAAAGTTACACACAACTGCAAAATTTCAAATTTGTATTCTCTACCATTTAGATGATAATAAAAAATAACAAAGTTATGAAAAAGAAGTAATCAACTAATAATTGAATTTAATTATTTCAATAAATTAAGCAAAAACTCATAATGTTGCCGTCAATTATTGTCAAATTGTCAATGGGCAACGTTATGAGCATTTGCTTAATTGAAATAAATAAATTCAATTATTATTTGATTACTTCTTGTTCTTCATAACGTTGTTATTTTTTATTATCTTGTAAATGGTAGGGAATAAAATTTTGAAATTTTTCAGATGTGTATAACTTTACACACGCTATCAAAATAGCTATCAAAATGATAGTGTTGCCATTTAATAAAATCAACGATGACGTCATATCTCTAAATTGGGACACCCTGTATACATTATTATTATATGTCAAAAATGACAATTTGATATACTAATCGACGGGTCTGAGCATTTTTCAAAAAAACAGTTAGTATTTTAATTATTGAATATATTCCAAATTACAGATATAACTTTGTTATTTTCTATTATCTTGTAAATGGTAGAGAATAAAAATTTGATATTTTGCAGTTATGTATAACTTTACAAACCCTATTAAATTAGCTATCAAAATGACAGTGTTGCCATTTAAGAAAATCGACGATGACGTCATATCTCTAAATTGGGACACCCTGTATACATTTTTATTGAATATCAAAAAGGACAATTTGAAATACTAATCGACGGGTATGAGCATTTTCCAAAAAAACAATTAGTATTTGAGATATTGAATTTATTCCACTTTACAGACTCTCTCTGTATAATTTAACCCAATCATTTCAACTTATAAGCAATTTCCAAGACTCTTTCAAATATGATTTAAAAAAAATAATATCAACATAAATATTTTACTTAAAAATAAATTGGATAATGCAATTTTTCTTTTATTTTTACTATCATCAAAAAAAATTTATCATGTATTTCTTTTAACACGTTTGTATATTTTTGTATAATAGGTACATTTTAACTCATTTAATACTTCCAGTATGGGTGTATCGTTTTGAAAACGTAGGGAAATCCTTGGAGAATCGTAGCCGTAATCGGTAATTCAATATTCATAATTAGAGCATTATTTCTGGTAATCAGAAAAAGTCATTCACCCACTTTCAATATCAAGAGTCAAGTGTGAAAAATAGATGATGTTTGCGTCTACTTCAACCAGATCACGTCTTATGTAAATATTATGATTACAAATACCTTTTTAACGAAATATTATAATAAAACTTAATTGTTTCTGGCTGATGTGAGTTTGCACTTTAAGTTTGCTTCTGTATTTTTAAAATAAAATTTGAATTATGATTTTTTTTGGAATAATTACTTGAGAATAAGAATTATGATTGGGATCCAAAATAATACCTAACCT
This sequence comes from Diabrotica virgifera virgifera, assembly GCF_917563875.1. Classification (NCBI taxonomy): domain Eukaryota; kingdom Metazoa; phylum Arthropoda; class Insecta; order Coleoptera; family Chrysomelidae; genus Diabrotica; species Diabrotica virgifera. The sequence goes on from NC_065449.1 coordinate 124,182,777, forward strand.
AATCTTAATCACCGTAAAAACCTAATAACCGGTTTTCACTTTAAAAATAAAAAACCAGTTATAACCGGGACAAAAAAAACAACCGGTAAAACCGGTTATTTCAAAGTAAAAAAACCGGTTTTCGGTTAAAACCGGTAGGTTTTCCCCATCCCTAGTCCTACACTGATCACATTTGTATCTACTATAAAATTAGAACCAGCTCCGAAATAAGCCAAACCCAGATCTGGACAGTATTCAAAACATTGTTAATTCTATCTTCACTTACAGATTTGGTAATATTTTTAAATTATAATATTGACGTCTTTTCAGTGGATAAGTAACACCGACTCCAGCTCACTTTGTTGTGGAGGCGCAACATCGTGAGCCAGAATCGGCATACCGACTCCCGCTCACGATGAGCCAGAATCGGCATACCGACTCCCGCTCACGATGAGCCAGAATCGGCATGCCGACTCCCGCTCACGATGAGCCCGTTGGAAAGATGAGGACCCAACGAATACGTAGACATAGAGAAAAACATGGCGGCGCATTGCCAAAAGGACATGAAGCTTGTAGTGCCTAAACGGCATAGCGAATCGTGACGTACGAGGACTGGTTGGATAGGGGAGAGGGTAACGAGTACGATGAAACGAAAAACAAAGATGGCGGCAGTGAATGACGTAACATTCGACGCAAGACATGTCGTTTAAGTGGCACTCGACGCATTATGTGACATTTGACGTGAAATATGACGTGAATGACGTGACATTCGACGCAGGATGTGACATTTGACGTGAATGAACAGTTGGCGAAGAATGTGTACTCCGAAGTTAGCATTTATGAGACATTTCATGCAGAACATGATCAGTATTAGTATGAATCCCATCGAGTACATAATAGGGTAATAGAATTTCAAATTAAACTTAATAAGTTAAATAAATATCAGTCAAATCTTATGAGGATGTAAAACAAATTAATAGACCATTCGATACCCTACATATTGAGGACAAAACGTAGAATCCTGAAGAGTTGAATTTACAGCAGCAGCAACAACAGCAGCGTCAGCAAGGCTTTTACGCCTTTCGAAAACTACCACAAGCTATATATCCATCACGACGTATTTAGCCCACACCATGGTTGTCGGCAACAACACCACACAGCGATTATGTGAAAAGTGAAATAGAAAATGTCTTTGCAATGTCTTGTGTAATATTAGCATCTGCATTTATCTTAATTTTAAAAATTACTTTTGAAATTGTAGATAGAAAATCTGAATCTTCATGTAATATAAGACTTGATCAGTAAATAAAGTGTGTAAATAAAAAACAAAAAATCTCTAACATATTTATTAATACAGTGAAACCACGATAATTCGGCCCCGATAACCCGGAAGTCAGGCTAACCCGGATGGATTTTCATCAGACAAAACAAACCTTTTTTCACTTTGACTGAGTTTTTACCCAGAAATAAACAATACTGTAGACAACTGTACGTAATTTAGGTGTACTGTGCATATGTACTTCATGTTGTTGCAATTATAATGTGTATATTTGTTTATTATTTCTATGTATTTTATTAATTTTTACCACGTTCTCCGGCTAACCCGGATTTTCGGTAACCCGGATCGGCCGCGGTCCCGATTAATCCGACTTATTGAGGTCCCACTGTACATAAAAAATTACATAGGCAGTATTGTATAAGAAAACTAATGATGTAGACGATCCACATTTCCTTCGGTACATGAAAATAATCCAACGGCATGATAGGGGTTTTTAGCAGAACCAACGTTTTCAGTAGCATGAGGCGTACCATCAAATTTGCAAACATCAATAATAAGGGGAAAAACTCCAAAAATGTGACATTTTTTTCCCTGCCGTACGCCTCTGGTAGTAGCCAGAAACGATTATTTACCCTAATTTAGTAGGGTGTATAGTGCCTACACTTTCTGCCAAGTATGACACGGATATGTCAAATTATTTTAAAGTATTCTTTTTTTTTAATAATCTATTCTTTATTTAAAACTTTAAGAACTATGTGTGACCGGTACTATAAAACTATTTGACATATCCCTATGAAACTTGGTAGAAAGTGTGGGTACTGTACACCCTACTAAATTATGTTAAATAGTCGTTTCTGGTTAATACCAGAGGCGTACGACAGGGAAAAGTGAATGGTTGACCCTTCCCAAATTCTACGCCACTGATGAAACTGCTATTTTATCATAATTTTTATATTTTCCAATACTTTCTATGCCAAAAATATACTCTTCATTCGTAACGATAAAGTCATTAGTTTTCGAGATATTTGAAGTTAAAAATGAAAAGGCACACTTATTTTGATTAATGTATTATGCTCATTCGTTTTTAGCTTCAAATATCTTGAAAACTAATGGCTTTATCGTTACAAATGAAGTGTATGTTATTTACATAGAAAGTACTGGAACATCAAAACATTGCACTAAAATAGAAATTCCGCCAGTGGCGTAGAATTTGGGAACGGTCAACCATTCACGTTCCCCCGTCGTACGCCTCTGGTAGTAGCCCGAAACGTTTAACATAATTTAGTAAGGTGTAAAGTATCAGCACCACTTACCAAATTTCGTGTTGTTGTCCCATGCCTGTCAGGAAATATTCAAAAATAAATAAAATAAAAGTTTAATTTAGTGTTTCGGTTATTATCAACTTTTGTACTAAGGTAAGTTAGCTTAAATAGACCTATTTTAACCTCAGGAATATAAGGTTAAGCTATGGTCTATTCTTTACCAAACAACCTGTATGCTTCAATATCGAGTTTTACGTCAACAGTGGATGCTTTCATGCTTTCTTCTTGTTTCGAACAATCGATGACGAACAATGCATGATTCTTGAAAGCTGAGAAATCGAAAAGAGGTCGCTTTTGTTGGGAATTTATGTAGCTGGGATAAAATTCGGTATAGTTGAAATAGGCCTCGTTGTAGTCAGTTTTACTTAAATCCAACTGCATTCTCCTGTTTGGCCAATATTCTCCATTTAAGGATAATCTAATACTTTGGATGCTGACATTGTCAAATAAGGTAGGATCAGCAGTGATCGTGTTACGTTTGCCTGTTTGAAAGAAAACAATAACATAACGTGGTCTTTCAACTGATGTGCTAGTTTTAACGGCCCAAACTTCACGCCTAGCACCTTGGGTAATGGCAGGCAATTCGTGCAATTCCCACTTTCTTTTTTTTTTTTGGGGTGTCCCAGGTGTATCGGATTCAGTCCGTCACGCTTCACCGTGCCGAAAAAACCGCCTACCGACTAAACTCACCTCCTCTTCCTCCAGCCGACAGGTCTGGAACCGCTCTTGGCGAGCATGTTTGACCCGTCGACCTTACTCATAACTCCCCGGGGCACTCTCCGCGTGCGCTCCGTAGATTAAGTGGCCTCCCATCCGCCGCCCCGCCCCGCACAAAGACCGACCGGTGAAGACGACCGTCCCGTGCAGCCCATGTGCAGGTGGGGCGAACCGGGGTGCCCCCAATCCAACACGAACTAGCAAAAGGATACCAGTCGAAAGTTACGAGCAACTCCAAGCATTCGTGCTTTCATCAATTCGTACTCACACCCACACCCATTCATTCTACAGATGAGGTTGGGTGTAAAGGTCCTCCCCCACTACCTAAGACAAGACAAAAACAGACTAAAAAACAAGACAAAACAGAAGGTAAACAAAACGAAACAATACAAGGCGATCAGCATGGATCAGATATAAAAAGTCCTCCCCCTGCTGACTACCGCTTACAACACGCAACACACTTGAGTAATAAAATTTGAGTAATTGAGTATAAAAAATAAAAAATAAGTAAAAACAAGATAAAACAAATAAATAATAAAACTAATTAAAATAAGACAGACAGCTTAGGTTGGACGTAAAGGATCCTCCCCCCACTGGCTGCCCTTTACGGCACAAACAAAATAAAACGGTAAAAAATAAATAAATAGACGGTCATTCCGCTTGCAGTCGCCTCTCTTTCTCCTCTTTGTGCTTCATTGTCTTCGTGACGAAAGCAATGATCAGGTCGAAGTCTCTCTTGCTATTGATAGCTTTAGCAATTAGCTCGTGAGGCTCGCCCATGATACAATAAATTTAGGAGATATGACATCAAAGTGTTTCAAATTCGTTCGGTTCTGAGCATGACGTCAATACGTGACTAGTTAGCGGCGCCAATTTAAATAACCTATGGATAACATGAAGAGTGGCAGCATTCTGGCAACAAAATTACGGATTATATTTATGTTAAATTTCTTTTTACGAAACGTAGTGATAAAGTAATGGATATAAACTTTTGTGAATTATGGATTTATTGAAGATAAAATAGGCAAATGTGCACTTACATAAAATAGTGATGTTTTCATTAAAATTATTATCACACTAAATAATTATGACGTCCACTGAATACAATGAGAAAAACCTTATTAATATACCTACTAAATTTCAATACTTCACTGAACCAAAAAAGTACGTAAATATAATGAAAAAAACATTGATTCAAAAACGGGGAGCATTAACTTTCGTCCAAAGATCAGTATCATTGGTCCAATGTAAGTAGATACATTAAGTAATGCTCAAAAACATTAATTTTTATGAATTAGTACGTTAATTCAATGTACTTTCTACTTAAGAATCAATGGATCGGTACATTGAATCAATGTATCGGTACATTAATTGTTAACTCGAAAGTACATTGAATGAACGTACTAATTCATAAAAATTAATATTTTTGAGCATTAGTTAATGTATCTACTTACATTGGACCAACGATACTGATCATTGGACGAAAATTAATGCTCCCCGTTATTGAATCAATGTTTTTTTCATTACATTTACGTACTTTTTGGTTCAGTGAATGTCATCTTCGTGTATATTTGTATATAACATACAAATAGTTAATAAGTAAACAAAATGACGACTTAATAGCTACATAAATATTATAATTATCACCACCCATACAAAAAACAAATGGTTGAATGGCATTTTTCTTTGATTTAAAAAATATAATATGACCTTCGACTTCTTGCTGGGTCTTCCCGATGTAAGAATGATTACTGGAAATCTCTGATGCTATATTTTATTAGTTCGTACAAAATATCGATGTAGAACCCAAAGAATAACTGCATGATAGCCATCTACAATTTATATTAATAATTATTATAAAAAAAAAATAAATCTAAATAGTGAACATAGTTGTATTTTTGGGTATCACTTTTTTTATAGAAATATTCTAATTTATCCTGAAAAAAATTGCTAGATGTTGAGGTGTTTATTTTTACTTTGATAGATAATACCCACTGCAAGAGTTAATAATATTTTTCAATTATTTATGGTTTAATCACCTAAACTAAAGATTTAATTTACTAATCTTTTATACGATTATACCATTTAGAAATATTTTCAAATGGTTCATATTTTCTTTTACCTATGCGTCGAATTAGCTTTTGAAAAATTTACAGACAACAAAAATTAATTAATACTAAATATGCAGGATTGAATAATGAAATAGTTACTTACATTCCGTAATGTCTTCACGGGTAATCTTTTCAAATAAAATTTATTTGTTTTATTCTTGATATGACTTTCACACCGAAGAAAGGAGATAATTCTTTCGAAATTATTGCTGTCCCATCCATCAATAGGTCCATTTCCAAATGCCACTCCAAAGTCCATATCAATCTGCAAAAGTGGAAATAGAAGTACAACTTATTTTTATAGAAATCCAATAAAATAATTCATAAATAGTTAAAAATATTATGTAAATACATACCTTAGAAAAATCAACCAAATCACTAGTGCCAAACACCGCTCCTCAGAGTCTGCAGGGTGACTGTCTGCTAGGAGGCTGCAACTGTTGTCACGTGATTTTTTTACACCAATAAAAACACTTATAGAGTTTTAAGAAATGTATCGGTTTATGTACAAGATCATTGCTACAATGAATTGATCATTGATTCAGGTATATTACATTAATACAATGATTGCGTTACATCAAAACAATGTATCGAGTTATTAATCAAAGTCGAAAACATTGATTTGATGTTACGAAAACATTGATTCAATAAACGAGTTCGTAATTTAAAGAACACTGTACATTAGTGCAACGTTTTATATTCATTAATTTAACCGCATAATCCTGATGTATAATCTCATATATACAATGAACAAATTATTAGTATTATGAAAAAAGTCATTGGATAGCTAAAAAGATTTATTGGAATTATGATTCTTTTCATTATTTTTTAATGAATAGAATTACATTGTAATAATGAATATGGTCGTTACTTAATGACTACATGTTTATAGTATTAACGAAATTTTCATTGAATCAATGTAAAAAAAGTCAATGATTGGCGTTCATTGGTACTATGTACAATATTTTTTTCAGTGTTCTTGTTCTGCAGTGGAAATTTGTGTGAATGCTTTTTAGTTTGATCGCAATTTCTTAGGTTATATCTTCCTGTTTCCATATCTACCGATTCTTTTATTGAGTGAGATTCTACCAGAGACTCTACCATTCTGTGAGATTATTTCAGTATCCATCTCATTTTGTTCTAATTGAGAAATAGCTATATAATGATGGTCATTTTTAGAATTATTTTCTATAAGGAGGTATTGTAGAGGCAATTGAACTCGTTTCTGACTACCAGTTTTTCCAAATGTTTAACCTGTTATATAAATAGCAGAAACAAACAACAACAAATGACAAAAATGTCGGGATCGTCACGTATTGACGTCACTTGACATTTGACAGGAGCTGCGCGGTGTCATATCTTCGATTTCATTATATCATGGGCTCGCCTAGAGGGGATCCTCGTTCCAGCTGCAGCTCGGTACGCCCCGCTTGTGGTATGCAGGGCACACGAAGACGACATGCTGCGCATCATCCACTACTCCACACTCAGGGCATAGATCGTCCACGGTTTTCCCTATACGATGAACGACTCGATACGATTCCCACTTTCTAAATGGAATAACTATAGGTTGATCTTTTTGAATGGACTTTATTAGTTCTAGTTTAATTTCGTCATTTGGAAATATTTGCTTCACTCTGAGTTCAATGTTGGTGATGTTAATCTTTGCTTTTGTGGCTGCATCAGTAATAACTAAACAATCGTTGTCGTTTCGAGATAGAACTTCTTATTGTTTGACAACCACACGTAATCATTGGATAATCGTTGAAAATGTTAAAAATATGCTTAACAGGTATCTATCTATATGTTGAATGAATTTTCTGCATCGTGTAGAATGGTATCATTAGGGTAATTCCAACGTACCGTCATTAATCGTACAATTGATTAGCTAGATCAATTCGCACAAAATATTTGGCATTGAAATTAGGTAAGGCATAACGAGATAAGTCACTAAATAAACTTTTTAAACCCATCTCGAAACCTCTCACGGCAATCATCAAAAACATTACATCGTGCTATCGATACCAAGTTTAGACAAGTTAAAAAAAGAAGAATAGGCGAAAAAGGAAGAGAAGGAGGAGGAGGAGGATCAAACGGACAAGGAACATGGGGATGATAATAATGATGACGATGTATTTCCCCCATTCCTCAATTTACATGAGGTAGCATCAAAACATCGATCAAGTTAACTAAAACGAACAAGAAATGTTTGATCCTGATAATATTTCTCAAGATGCTTTCAAAGAATATATGGAGCAATATCCTCCAATGAGACATGAGTAGTATATAAATGAGGTTTGGAGGAAGTCTGATGAAATCGATAAAAACTATAGGCATATTTACAATGATTTGTTGGGTTCGACGTGAGGTAAACGACGAATAAATTTTAACAAAAACAATGGTTCTCTAGAGGTTATGAATGACGGCGAAAATGAAGGCGGATGGGTGCGGGGGACTCCTAGCCTATACCAACTTATTTTCTATGATAATCCTGAATACTACAACAAAGAAGATGAAAAGTACTACAAAGTTTTATTAGAGAAAACCAAAGTTCATCTGGATTCAATAGGCCACCTTAGAGGTTCAAGTGAAGAAAAATATCGTTATATTATTAAGCCAATGTTTAGACCTGAATCTACATTAACGGCAGCAAAGAAACCGCCACAGTCTCCGTCAACAGTAGCACAGAATCCGTCACAGTCTACATCAAGGGTAGCACAGAATCCGTGACAGATAAATACCCCGTCAGATCGTGTAAGATAAAACTAGGGGACGCTCTCACTACTTTACATACCATCCACTCTCGCATACCTTAAGGAAGTGTCCTTCGACCCACACTGTACCTCCTGTTCACAGCAGATATACCAACTTCAGATCGTACAACAATTGCAACATAATATGCTGATGACACTGTCTTAATGGCCTGCCACGAAAATCCAACCCTAGCTTCTCAGATACTACAAAGTCACTTAAATAGACTTGAAATATGGCTTAAACTGTGGAGAGTCAATTTTAACAGCTCCAAGTCAACACACATTACGTTTACACTAAGGAAGGGGTTCAATCCAGCTGTAACCTTTAACAACACGCCACTGCTAATAAGAAATGACGTCAAATACTTGGGGATTAACCTAGACATCTGCCTTACATGGCAAAAGCATATTTGGAACAAATGACTTCAACTGGGTCTGGTATACAGTGCTAGTCAAAAGTCCGTACCCCCCCCCCCTCTTATCTTTTGAACGGCTATATCTATAATAGTGAAATTTGGAGAGAGGAAATAAACGGACGTAAGCTTCTTAACTAGTCATGAGAGGTGACGTAATAGTGACAGATGACGTTACAGAGCCACTGTGACCGATAATTTTAAATGGGACCTTATGGCAAGTGATACCTCGTTTGAAAGGTATTCAAAATACCTATTCAGTCATACTAATTTTTTTGGGTTTAAGTTGATTTTGATTTTGGTGAATATATTAAATAGATATACAGTCGGAAAAATAAAAGAATACCCATGAACGAACATATAAAACACGCTGTATTTTCCTGTCACCGTGTCACACAAAAAATTGGCCAGCGAAAGTACATGTAATAATTATTGTTACATGTACTTGCACTGGACAATTTCCTTTGTGATACGGTGACAGGAAAATACAGCGTGTTTTATATGTTCGTTCATGGGCATTCTTTCATTTTTCTTACTGTAATATTGTAGTTTCGCATTTAATTAATAAAAATTCAAATGTCCGCCTATGGTTTTTTTTGTCAAAAAAATTGACTTTTTCAATTCTCTAGTAGTTTTTATGTCAACGTAAACCTTTTTGACAAGTAATCATAGGCGGAATTTTTAATTTTTATTAATTAAATGCGAAACTACAATTTTATATTTATTTATTTATTTATCAAAATTAGCTTAAATTCAAACAAAATTAGTATGACTGAATAGGTATTTTCAATACCTTTCAAACGAGGTATCACTTGCCATAAGGTCTCATTTAAAATTATCTGTCACAGTGGCGCTGTAAAGTCATCTGTCACTATTACGTCACTTGTCATGACTAGTTAAGAAGCTTACGTCCGTTTATTTCCTCCCTCCGTTTCACTATTATAGGTATAACCGTTCAAAAGATACGAGGGGGGGTACGGACTTTTGACTAGCACTGTATAGAAATATGTACTGGTTCATGAATCAAAAATCACGCCTAAGTCTAGACAATAAACTGCTGATCTACAAATTTGTACTGAAACCCATCTGAAACAAACCAACTGAAGATACAGCGCTTTCAATCAAAAGTTCAAAGGCAACTGTGCCAAGTTCCTTGGTATATTTCAAACAATAATATACATAGGGATCTCCAAGTTCAAACTGTCAAAGAAAAAATTATTTCGCTGTGCTCCAAGTACCACAATAGACTCCAGGTTCACTCAAACATATTGATCACCAATCTCCTGACATCCCTACAGAACAGAAGACTTAAAAGAACAGACACTCTTGACCTCAAAACTAGAAATTAATTAATCATTCCAATAATTACTATCATACTATTTAAATTAATTCAATTAATTATTAATAGCTGTATTACATAATTCAATTATTATTGTACTCTATTAGGTATTCACCACTGGGTGAATACTGACTGTGTCACTTTCTTAAAACTCATATATATTGTTTATTATTTTGTATAAAATAGAATGCAATAAAATGGATGTCAAAAAAAATAATAAATACCCGATCTACTGCATCGTCAGTACTAAATCAACCACCATATAGTCGTTTAACAACTCGTTCATCATCATCTCAATCAGCGTCTCCAAAGCTATCTTTCCCAGCTACCTTCTCATCCTCCAAAGGATCAGGGCTTATCGATGACCCTCGTTTGATTTACAATAAAACGCCTAGGAAATATATTTACTGGGACGACCCAAATGAATTGGAGGACCATTTTAAACTCTGGGTAGCTTCCAAAAATGCCAGCAACACATCTCTCGACAACGAAATTGTAGCCATCATCAATAAACTAAACGAAGCTAATATAATAGAGTAACTGGGAATGGCAACATTATTTCCATTATGAGTGTCGACAAATTCGATCATCATTCTCGTGGTAGTGGGAATAGTGCTCAAAAGGTGACGCGAGTTACATTTCCACATACTTCTGACGGAAATATTAATGCTGAAAATGTGAAAATTTGCGATGTCAAGGATTCATCAGAAAATGGTGCTGTTGCAACGAAAAAATACGTTGATGCACAAATAAATGACAGTTGCCATTAATGCAAACACATTATGAGTTGTTGCTGAAAAAAACTGAGGAGATAGAAGGTTTAACCATCGGACTAAATAAAGTAAGAGAAGATCTTCATAAAACCACAGTTCCACTTCTCGAGCAAAAGTTACAGAAAATAATAAAAAATGATTTGAGTACTCTAAAAAGGGATACGTAGAATAATGTACATAAGTTGTTGCAGCAAAAAAACTAATGATATAAAGAATTTAACCATCGGACTATATGAAGTGACAAAAGAGCTTCATAAATCCACAGTTCCACTTCTCGAGCAAAAGTTGCAAAAAATATTCAAAGATGATTTGAAAATCGGCTGTAGAAACAATTGCACATCATGCGATATACGATCTGAAGATGGAAAATAAGATAAAAGAAATGAACGCGGCATTACAAGGTGTAGTAGACAACCTTCATTCGATGAATATAGATACTCGCCTTAAAGCAATTGAAAGTCGTTTATAAGAATGTCTAAAGAAACAAAAACAGGTGGTGTATGAGTTGCATAAACCAGCACGAAAAAACTATCCTCGCCGACGAACAATAATCAAAGGACTCGATGACTTGTGGCAGATGGATTTGGCCGAAATGCGACCTTATGCGCACCAAAATAAAAATTACAAACTAATAATAGTTGTAATTGATTGTTTTTCAAAATATGTTTGGACACTTCCTTTCAAGACCAAAAAAGGGGAGGAAATTACTCAGACATTTTCGGATATTCTCGCCCATACTCGACGAGTACCGAAAAACCTACAATCTGGTCAGGGAACCGAATTGAGGTGCTCAAAGCAACAGTGGCCTATCCCACAACCCACAATTTTACCAAAACGCTTTCATTACATTAAAGTTATCCCTTATTTAAGTATTTTCAGATGTAGACTTGCTCAAGCATTGCTTACTTCAGCTACTCTGTATCTGAAAATAGTTAAATAAGGGATAACTTTATTGTAATAAAAGCGTTTTGGTAAAATTTTGGATTGTGGGTTAGGCCACTGTTGCTCTAAGCGCCTCAATTATACAACAGAAAATTTCAAAATTTAAAGAAAAACCCGAAATTAATCATTACAGCACCTACACAATTAAGAGGGCTGCAATTTTTGAAAGATTTATTAGAACGTTGAAAGCAAAGTTGTACAAGTATTTCAGTTTAGATGGATCATATAAATGACTAGATGTCCTACCTATAATCACCGAAAATAGCTTCAGAACAACATATAATCACCGAGGAATATAACAATACGAAACACAATAAAACAGGATAGAAGCCATCTCAGGTCAAAAAGTCCAACGAAATTTTACACAAAAGTTATAGTCATTTAAAGATTGCCGACCCGCGAAAATTTAAAGTTGGCAACATTGTACGTATATCAAAGGCAAAACATTTCTTTGAGAAGGCCTACACATCCAATTGGACTACAGAATTATTTAGAATTGTACAACTTAAGATAACGAATCCTATAACGTATTTGCTCGAAGACATGCAAGGTACACCGATAAGCGACGGGTTTCACGAAGAAGAATTGCAGAAAACGAAAAATCCCGACATTTACTTGGTTGAAGAAGTAATTAGACGAAAAGGCAATAATATGTATGTTAAAAGGTTAGGATTAGATAGCTAACACAACAGTTGGATTACTAGTTCAGATGTAGTTTAAATAATATATTGGCCTATCTCCAGCCCGACAGTTTTCTCCATCCATTATTCTGTACCAACATGACAAAATTTACAGTAATCAGTATAATATACACATTCGAATAGACTACCTACCCTAATTAAAATGTATAATACAAATTGTTGTGAAAACAACAGTTATTTAAATTAATTCGCTTTTATAAAAATATCGCTCTTAAAATTGTTGGGATAATCTGTACCATTTGCTAGTGAGATTTTAGAATTTTGTTTTTAAGTGTTGTGTTAAAGCAGAAAACATAACGGACATATGGTTTTGCTGTTCCGGTGGTCTCAAGGGTAGAAACATGTGTGGACGAACACGCTTTGTGACATTTTTACCCTTATCGAAATATTCTGTAGTTTTAGAAAAAACTGAGCAGTCTATAACCAGCCTCTCTCTAGGCGAGGTGTCAGTGGGTGTTTCTCTTTTCGCCGGGAAAATACGTTACGTTCTCGCAATTATTACTCCTCTCGCTAATTGTCAACACGGAAATTTGTATAATAGACTTACTCTCTCTTTCGCTACTAAGACAATTTATCTTTAAGCCCCTTATTTGTCAAACTCGTTGTTTTTAATAAATGTTTTTGTCGGTTATTACTTTTATTTCTCGTGTGCACAACCCTTCCTATCGTGTTAATTAGTAACTGTAAAACCAGACCAAATTAAATTCTTAGAACCAGTTCTCCTAAAAGCTCACTGTTTTGTTAAAATCGAAGGACTCTCTACTTTGGGGACATGTGTATGGTTCAAAAATATTTACGTATGTCCAATTAGGCAAAAGGTAATAATTAAACCCCTTTTGCCACGGTGGCATGAGATTCAGTAAAAACTCCCACCACAAATTATGGACGAATTTTTCATACCGTCTTTGACGATCTATGCCGATTAGTATGATTCAATCGAATTTGAGTGTGGTGACTTCTGAAACCCCCGTCACGCCTTTGGACTATTTTCGTGTACCGAAAAAAATGAGGATCGTTTACGTCACTAGTTTTCTTATAATATAATGCCGTTGTAAATTTTCTATGTATTAATAAATATATTAGAGATTTTTTTTGGTTTTTTATTTAAGGCCGTGGGTAGATATTTCGCAAATATTTTACGGCTATCCCTACTTTTTCTGTCTTTACACGGCAAATTACGTGTAGTAAAATTCACACTGGTATTAATATGTAAACATTACTAGAATGTCATTCTACTTGAAAATGTCTTGAATAACTTAAAGAGATGGCTTTTGAACGTTCTTGGATAACTGTTATTTGTATAATTGCAAATTATTAATTCAGTTAATAAATGTGATAATTGTTTCACTAACTATGTATTCAGTGATTGTAATAATTTTTATGTACAACAAAAACTGATACTCAATCGAGAAAAGAAGAAAAGTGTTAAAGTGATTTTTTAATAATATATTGTTACTATGGAACGCTTACAATTTTGGACATCTTTAACAACAAAATACTTGGATCACAGAATATATTATCCTGATGCATTCTCTGCTTGGATCTTCCACAAATAATACACAATAAATAACTTTTCACGTCTTAAATCAATTATTTAGCAAATATGGGCCACTCCACGAATATACGTCTGTTCCAGACCATCGCGACAACGAATATTTTAGTGTGCCACATAAGAAGTACGAAAGTAAATGGCTCTAAAAATTATTCCAATGAACAAGAATGTAATTTGCAATTTAGTTTCGTACTGCTTATGTTGCACACTAACATATTCGTTGTCGCGATGGCCTGGAACAGACGTATATTCGTGGAATGGCCCATACACTTAATATATCAATAGTATCTAATCAACAACTCAAAATATTCCCGATGCCATGTCAAATATTTAAAATTGTCACTGATTGTCAGTGTCTGACTGACAATATGCTGACAATATTCTATTCGACTGAGTGCGTTGTAAGACAAAGATAGATTTGGAAAATATTACCACGGACATTGTGTTCATTTTTTTCGAATCCTGAAAAAACCAATACATATTTTTGAAAAATTTAAACGCAGAATGAAAGTCTAAATTATTACGGAGGGCCGAAAGTCCCTTAGAATAAATAAAAATTTATTTTGAATCAGATATTTGAAATTAAAAATTACACTAAATTTTCTCTTAGTGTTTCACCCATGTAACTTATTAAAATACACATTATAGAAGTTCTTAGGGACGTTCGGCCCTCGATAATAACGTAATCTCTCATTCTGCGTTTAAATTTTTCAAAAATACCTATTAGTTTTCTCAGGACTCGAAAAAAATGAATCCCCATTTGAATAGCATTGAAGCCGAAAATACGTACCCATCCTCACCTTATTTACTGAGCAAGTTTTATATTACATGAAGATTCAAAGTTTCTCTTTACAATTTCAAAAATGATTTTTTAAACTTAGGCTAATATTACACAAGTCATTGTAAAGACTTTGTCTATTTCATTTTTCACATACTCGCTGGTGTTGTTGTTGCTGGCACCCATGGTGTAAGCTGAATACGTCTCAATGGATATGTAGCTTGTGGTAGTTTTCTAAAGACGTAAATACCTTGCTGCTGCCGTAGATTTAACTCTTCAGGCTTCCACGTTTTTTTCTCAATATGCAGACCATCGAATTGTCTTTTAATTTTTTTATATCCTCATATTATGATTTAATATCTTTATTTAACTGATTAAGTTTACTTTTAAATTCCATAACCCTATGTATGTACCCGATGGGATTTATATCAATACTGAACGTATTCACTCACTCACTCACACTCGCTGATCATCCCAACCCCTAGGATCATGTGTGTACCGCTGCTAGTCAACGGGACCCACAAGTCCGAAAATCAGACCGGTCACGCTCCAAAAGAGCAAGTCATTTTGGATCGGTACCTATCTGACCCCCAGGTTTTTCCTCCACCTCTCCCCAACGTGTGACATACGCGGGGAGGCTTATGATCTTTACGTCGGTTGTATTTGGGAAAAGAATCACCCTCCGTCTTAACATGGTTGTGGTTAGGCCACCTCACTGTAGGGGTAGCTTGATAGCCTTTCTCCCTATTTACTTTACTGAATTTACTTAGAGTTTTGACATGGTTTTGGACTGAAGTCCCTAAGAGTGTGTTTCCCCGCGGAGGGACACCAACCTAGATTAGTGTCCCTCCGCGCGGAACCGTGTTGTGAGCTCGGTCACTCAGCTGTCGAATTGGCAAAATAAATTTTGTTCTCCTCGGCAGGTGGGCACCCGATGAGTCTGGCCACCGAGCCAATGGTTATCGCGCATGGTCTCGATGCTCAGAGTTGCGCGTCTAGGTCTATTATTTGACCTGCCTGAAGGGCTTATAGCCTAAGTGGCTCTACAAGGTGGCCTGAGGGGCCACTTGTACCTTATTGAAAATACGCCGCGTAGGTACGTGCAGTATTGACTTATCTTCGACTACTAAGTGCAACATTGTTACATCCTAGAGAGTGTTTTGCTAGTTTTTAAGATTTTTTTGGTGAGCACGATCTGGGGTCCAATCCTCTAACATCGATTGGGCCCCAGAGCATGTCTGGTTTTTTTTTGTTTTTTTTTTTTCTTTTGTAATTATTTTTTTGTTTTTTTCTACCTCTATGACGCGGTGGGCTTGACACTCTGTAGCTATCTCAGTCATCATTTGGGTCTGCTGGGTCTTGCCTGTATCCTGATAATTGTTGTTTTGGACGTCTATGTACCGTTCTGATGTTTTCGTCATAATCCGTCAATTCTCTTAGCCATCTATTGGGGTGATTTCTTATGCTGTTGAATACTTCATACGCTTTTTCATTCATAGTCCTTAGGATTTTCTTTTGATTTGTGTCCCGGTATATGTACCGCAGTGGTACATATTTGGGTAGGTTTGGGGCTTCTCTAATTATGTAATTTTGGATAATTTGTATTTTTTTCCTGTTTGTTTTGCACGTATGTCCCCAGGCTGCTGATGCGTATGTTAGAGTAGGCAGGATTATGCTATTTGCTGCTCTAAGTTTCGTTTTAAGATTTAGTTTACTTTTCCTTCCAATTAATGGGGATAGTTGTTTCCTTAACATTTTTGCTTTGTTTACCGTTAGTGTTACATGATCTGTAAATGTCAGTTTTCTGTCTAGCGTTACACCTAGATATTTGGCTTGGTTTTCCCATTCTATTTGGTTGTTTTCCATATTTAATTCTGTATTCGGTGTTCCCCATCTTTTACGGAACATGACGGCCTGTGCTTTCTCCGGGTTTAGTGCGATCTTCCATTTTATGCACCAGCGTAGTAGTCGGTTTAGTTCTCCTTGTACTAGTCTTGTGGCCAGGTCTGGGTTCCTGCTGCATGGGACTATTGCAGTGTCGTCTGCATATAGACTTAGTATGGTTATATTGCTTTTAGGGGTATCTGCAGTATATATGGTGTATATATACGGCGACAGCACAGCTCCCTGAGGCACACCCGCCTCCAGGGCTCCGACCTCGGACAGGGTTTCCCCTATCCGAACTCTGAACCTCCTGTTGGCCAGGTATGAGGCCAGAAGACATGTCATCGCCTCACTATACCCATTATCATTCATTTTATGAATTAGTCCCTCGTGCCAGACTCTGTCAAATGCCTTGCTGACGTCGAGAAAAGCAGCTGCTGTGTACATTTTCTCGTTGAAGCCTTTTGTTATGTATTCAGTAAGTCTTAGTACTTGGAGTTCGCAGGAGTGTCTTGATCTGAAACCAAACTGCGCTTCGGGGAGTATTCCTAGCCTTTCGGTTTCTTCTTGGAGTCTTTTTAAAATTACTCTCTCGGCTATTTTGCTTAAGGATGATAGTAAGCTTATTGGTCTGTAATTTTGAGGAAAGCTCCCGTTTTTCACGGTTTTTAATTCATTATTAGGTGTGCTTCTTTCCATCTATCTTGAAAGTATCTTAGCCTCAGTACTGCGTTGATAATATTTGTGATATACACTATTAGTTTAGTCGGAAGGTTTTTGATTGCCCTGTTAGTGATGTTATACCTGGTATGACGGGCCTGGTGCTTTCTTTGCCTTAGCCCTTTTTATTATGTTTCTTATTTCTTCTGGGGAGGTGTGTTCTAGGCCTATTTTGCCTTATCTTCTTCTTATTCTTCTTGCATTTCTTTCGACTTCTTCGGTGAAGTCTAAATCTTCCCTTTGGTGATAGTTTTTCCTGCATCCTGCTTCTAATGTGTCTTTCATGGCTTCTGCTTTGTCTTGTTCTGTATATACGATTTCATTTTCCCCATATAGGGGTGGAATCGGTTTTCTGTCGTTTCTAAGTACTGCTAATACTTTCCAGAATCCAGATTTATTTGAATTTATCTCTTTGATATATGGATCCCAGCATTCACTTCGGCGTTCTTGTAACTGTTTTTTGACCTCCCTGTCTAGCTTATTTGCAATTCTTTTATCTTATCTATTTCAAGTTCTTTGGGCTTTTCTTCTTCTTCTATTCTTCTCTCTAATCAATTCTTTTAGTTCATTCGGTATTTCTTTGAATCTTCCTCGTTGTGTGGCTGTTTTCTGTTCTAGTGCTGGCTTCCATAGCATTCTGTATTGTTTGTTCTAATTGTATTATGTTTTCTTCCAGTTCGTTCATGTTATTTATTGAGGTTTTTGCTCCGATGTTTTCACTCACTACTCTTCTAAAGTTTTGCCAGTTTATTTTCTTCTTTTTCCTTGGTTCTACTTGGTTTAATTCTATTGCCCCAAGTGTCATAACTATTACGTTATGTGTGGAGTCCCCTTCGTTTGCCGATATTATTTCATGTTGTAGTCCCACATGGTGAAGAATTGCATTGTCTATATGTGTTGAAATTTCTCCTTGAAAATTTGTTGGGTCTGTAGTTACAATAGTGTTTTGTTTATTTTCGAGATATCTACAGAGTCGTCTGCCATTGCAGTTGGTTAATCTGTCGAACCAGTTGGGCGACCTCGCGTTCAAGTCACCGATAATTACAGTGGGCTCATCTGAGTCCAGAATGAGATCAAGATCTTGTCCCAGCACTAGATCACATGGCCTAACATATACCGAAGCTATTTTCAGCGTCTGGTGGACCAATGGTGACCAAGCCATCCGGTGTTGGAACTTGATGGTGTTTTATTCATTTTTTCACCATAATGGCCGTGCCACCAGATCTCCCTGTCCGGTCAGTTCTATAGATTTCATAGCCCGGGAACTTAGTTTTCACTCTCTCGGTGAGTTTGGTTTCCTGTAGTGCCATGACATCTACATCGAGCCTGTTGGTAAGCTCATCTGGAATGTCTATTTTTGTTCGGAGCCCTGCCGAATTCTATGACCCAACTCTCAGTTAGCATTTATTTTGGGCAGCATTGCACTTTGGTCAGATGGGGCGCTGTTGGGCGCGCTAGTTCTGGGGTTATTAGCTTTCGTAGCCGTAGCATAGCTAATATTTTATCTGAGAGGTGCACTAGGTACACCTCTGCTCCTTGTTGGTGCTGGAGCATTTGCCCTCTTTTTGGGTGCTTTTTGCACCTCCTGTAGCTTTCTGTGTGCGCTTCGCCACAGTTTGCGCATTTTGCTGCGGTTTCTCGGTCTTTCTTCCAATCTGCGCTTTTGTGGCTTTCTCCGCATTTAACGCATCGTGCTTCGCAATGACAGGCCCTAGAGCCATGGAAGAAGTTCTGGCAATTGAAACATTGTAAGACGTCTCTTTTAATCCTGATTTTATCTTCAATGGTAATTTTCATATAAGAGAGGTTATTAACTTTTGCCAGTTTTGTGTCGTCTTCTTCTCCGATAGTAATGATGTATGGTGGTAGCTCCTTTTTATCGGGTTTCCTTGAAATCATTCTTTCGATGTTTCTAAGTTTGATTCCTGCCGCCTCTTGTATTTCTAGACCTAATCTCTTTATGTTTAGGCCTGTGTTCAGGCCTCGAATGATCTTTCTTTTGGATCTGTTGGTTTCTTTGTCGATCGGGTATGCAATGAAGTCTACTTTCGGTCTGTAGTCTTCAAGGATTTTTATCATACCGAGATAACCTTCTTTATCGTTCGTTTGAATCACTATGGACCTACCAGACTTCGCAAATTTATTTGCGGAGCCTATGCCTCTTCTTGCTGCCCTTCAGAAAATCATTTGGCTTTCGCCTACGGATTTTAGGATGATCGTTGGCGGTTTCGGTTGTTTCGTGGTGGTCATAGATGCTACCACTGCTTTGCTGGTTGTAGCCTTGCTGGCTACTTCTGCTGGATTTTTCTTTTCGTTTCGTGATTTTAAGCGATCTTCTGCTGCTTTTGATTCTTCTTCGGAAAGGGCGTGAATCATGATTAGAGCTACTTCATTAGGTTTTGTTATTTCACTTTTATCAGTGGTAGCATTTGTTATTTTCATCTTTTTGCTTCTATTATAAGAGAACACATATTTGTTCTCCATCCCTGACTTTTCGGCATCGCTTTCTTCTGATTGGGTTTCAGGTCTGTCATTGCTGTTGCTTGGCGTTTCTTTGCTTTGCCTTTCCTCCTCCACTTCCTTGATTTTTGGAATTGGTAGGCACCGTCGTTTCCAGAGTCAGTACCATCGTCAGTATCTATTATATCTGATGATACACGATCTGAGGGAGTTGGGGTTTGGCTTTGTTCTTTTGCTGTTAGTTGCACTAGCCAAGCCACTAGTTCTTGTTTTTTTTTTGTCTTACAGCTCAATAGTGAACCTTAGCTCCTTTAGCTCGGTCACTAATTCGGCTGTTTGCTTGCCATGCCTTTCTCTTTCCCGTTGTCTGATAACTTCACCATTGTGAAGTTGGGCTAACAGTTCCTCGATCCTTGTATGCAAGGATGCTACGTCAAGGGCAGGTTCTGGGGAGTTTGATTTGCACTTGGGCCATGTGTCAGACATTAACCGTGAGAAAAGGTCTCGGTTTTCGTCATCTTTTATTTCCATTGTACGTCTGAGTTTTTGTAACTCAGACGTCAATCGATCTACTTGCTGGATGTGCATTTGTTGTTCCTGTTGCCTGACAACTTCAGCTTGATGAAGCTGAGCGATCAATTCTTCAATTGTTCGCTGCATGGCGTCTAGATTTTTAGCCTTTTTCAGGTCTTGATCTTGTGATGAACTTGGGATTAGAGCTCGCTTGACTGACTGCTTGTCTTCGACACGTTGAGATGCCTCGAAGATTTCGCAGATTTTAATAAATTCAGATGCCTGAAGGGCTTTATTTGCTTCTAAAACCTGAGGGGTGTTTGCTTTTTTTGAAACCTGAGGGGTTTCAGTGTCAGAATGTTCGAAGAACTTAGAGTCATCAATGATCATTTCATCCTCGGTGCTGGAACACCCTTCCTCCATCTCCGACTTGGGAGAAGGGGCTTCCTGGTTAGAATTGTTGCCTGAAGCACAGTCGTCAGACGGCTCATGCTTCGACAACAGGGGGGAATCTGAAATAGGAGGCATATCTCGAACGCGAGCTGGAGTGCTCAGTGATTGCTCTGTGCAATCTAACGGCGACGTATTAACATACTACTTAAATGACTCTGTTGTTTTTTTTTGTTCAATTGAACCGGTGTCCAGTTGAATGCTGAGTGCCGTCTCAGACCCTACGCCGCTGCTTTCTCTCCCTACTCGCTTTAGGGGGGGTTCCACTTAGTGTTTCTCAAACTATCGGCCCAGGTGTCCGGGTCTGTCCGATGTGAAATTCAAAACTTCCACACCTTACATTGTCCTTCCTACGGAGGCACAGATAGTTTCCCGACAGGCACAAGGCTTCTTCACTTCCTAATCCTGGATTGTGATTTCCCAGAGAACTCAATGACAATAAAATTCCCTCGGCTAATCGCATCCAAAGATGTCGCTTTTGCCTCTCGGATTTATCTAATAGCGTGGATCTCTCGCCCCGCTTACCGTGTTCTTACTCACGGCGATCTAAGAAGATCAGCTAGGTCGAGTAGTCCCCACTCCATCGGCTTCTCTTCGCTGCTAGCGCTCTGCACACGTCTTGACTGTATAGCGTCGGCTGAACAACCTACTACCTGAACGTATTCAGTATCAAAATGTCTCATAAATATAACGTTCTGCGTCAAATGTCGGACGGAAGACTGAACAATGTCACATATCACGTTCTACGTTAAATGTCACACAAATTTCACGTTCTGCGTCGAGACAGTGTCGAGTCAGCGTCATGTCAGCGCTTTTTCACGTCCTCTGTCACATACATGTCACGTCATACGTAAAATGTCTCGTTCTGTTAGGCACTATACGGAAAAGAAGAAGAAGAATTGACAGTTCACAGTTCACATAGGATTTGACGGGCGAAAAAAGAAGAAGAACAATTGACATTTAATATTGGAGACATTGACCGAAGAAGAAGAATTAATGGTTGGCTTCTGTGTCACCACCTCTTTTCAAAGAGCCCTCTTACGTCAAAAAATCGGACCAATAGCAACGAAGATATTATGCTGTAATGCCGTTTTGGCAATGCCGCCATCTTTGTTTTTTGTCTTAGCGTATTCGTTCCCCCTCCCCATTCCGTCTTCTTACGTAACGATCGCACCAATAGAAACGAAGATATGACTTAATGCCCTTTTGGCATGCTCTCGGTCTTTTAAAGAACCGAGCTGCACGTCATCCCACGCGAGCAGAAGTTGCGTCAGCCTAATTCACCTATGCCCTAAATTTCATTGAATAAAAACCAAAAAATACTGTTATCTATTGCGGTTGTAAATGTAACACATTTATATTTTGCTTTTCAAATAATTCTGGCCAAACGATAAGCATTTCCTGCAAAAGTGATAAAGCGGTCAAGCTTATCCGCCTTATCAATTTAGAAAACATGAAAATGTGGTTTCAATTTTACAAAACATGTAGCACCTATGGTTTTCCGTTATCGGTGTTTATTTAAGGGTATGGGTACGTATTTTCGGCTGCAATGCTGTAAATGAGCATTCATTTTTTTCTAATCCTGAGAAAACTAATAAGTATTTTTGAAAAATTTAAACGCAGAATGAAATAGTACGTTCTTATCGAGGGCCGAAAGTCCCTGAAAACTTCTATAATGTTTATTGTAATAAGTTACAGGGTTCAAAAAACTAAGAGAAAATGTAGTGCGATTTTTAATTTCAAATATCTCATTCAAAAGAAACTTTTTATTCATTCTAAGGGACTTTCGGCCCTCAGTAATAAAGTAGTCTTTCATTCTGCGTTTAAATTTTTCAAAAATACCTATTAGTTTTCTCAGGATTCGAAAAAAAATGATTACATTTAAAATACATTTAAAATTTTGACAGGCGTCAAAATGTTCCTTTCCTCTTAACAAAAACACATTCGGTAGGACGTTCTTATCAGAGGCTCCACCCGGTATTGCTAACAAACAGACACTATTCGAATATATTTAATTTACAATATTTTTGTAAATAATTTTAAGTTTTTGATTTATATATTTATATGGATACGAGTATTAAGAGTCAAATGTCACGTCCTGCGTCGACTGTCACTTCATTCACGTTATATTTCATGTCAAATGTCACGTCCTGTGTCGAATCTCACATAAATGACACGTCCTGCGTCGAAAGTCACGTCATTTACGTCATATTTCACGTCAAATGTCACGCCCGGCATCGAATGGCACAACAAATTTAAATAAACAATATACATTTGTTAAAATATTTTTGTTACCACCAACTCCCTTATAAGTTATAAAGACAGTCCCTCTATTTTCAGAAGAGAGTTGGTAGTCTTTTTTTTAATTTAAATCAATTTAATTTATTTAATGTTGACGTAGTAGACAATATGACACAACAATACACAACACAGCGCCAAACACTCAGATGGCTCATGGTTATATTTAATCGTCTATTAGATATTTCAGCCATAAACGCTTTCAAAATTTGAAAAATATTAAATCCGAATTACGATGGGAAAATTTTGGATGCAAGACGAAGTTTTTTTATTAGACTTATGACGGTGATTTGTAAAAGAAAGTGTTATCTACAGATTGATATCAAAACCCAAATAATGTGCACTCTCAGTTACATCAAATTAATGATGAAAATTGCATATCCTAAAAAGGTTTTTGATGTCCCACCTGGAGCTATAAGAGCTACGGGCGAAGAATGACAAATTAAAAGGTCGGTGTTACTTATGCCAGAGAAAAAAAGACCGAAAGTCCCGATATTACTGTATTGTGTGTAAAAACTTTGCATGTGCTGCTCACACTGTGAAAAATTTCATGTATTTTTGTTGCAATTATAATAAATTTTTTTTTAAAGAATAAATAAGTACTTTCTATGTAAAATTATGTTTCATATTATAATAAATAAGTTCTAATTATTTCTCAAATCAATTTCATCGACGTTTACACATAAAAAATGGATTTACGGAGGGGGTGAAAATGTACCCCGCAGCGTTATTTACGTAATAATCTAGGCACCGTCTTACGAGGGTTAAAAAACCTTTCAAACAAACTCAGACAAAAGTTTTTTGCATAAGAACTGACTGACTTATGACGAAAATAAAGTCGCTCCCTGCTTTTTTATTTTTGAAATGTAAAAATTAAACCCTCACCATTACAATCCTAATAGAAACGAATAGCTTCTCACTTGAAATTAACTGTATTTAGGTATAATTGATACGATCCATCCTTTCTTTCTTTCTCAGAAAGGAGACAAGGCACACCTAGAAAACTATAGACTAAACAGCTTATTGAACCACATCTATAAAATTTTTACACGAATAATTATGCCAAGACTAGAAAAAAAGTATTTCTACCAGCCCAGAGAACAAGCTGGCTTCCGCTCAAAATTTGGAACCTACAAACAGTAAAATCCTTAATACAAAAATCTATGGAATATAACATATCTCTGGTACTTATCTTCGTAGACTTTCACAAAGCCTTCGACACTGTGGAACTAGACAGCATTATAACTGCTCTGAACAATTGTAGAATAGACTACCGGTTTACAAAGTTATTACAAAAATTATACCAAAATGTCACAATGCGTGTAAGAGCCCGCGCAGACTGCAGACTTTTTAATCAGCTGATAGTTTAGTCGGCTCCTTAATCAGTACAGAGAGGTATGCAGATGCGCACATTACACCGATTCACCGATGCATACCGGTGTATTGATTAAGAAGCCGACTAAACTATCGGCCGACTAAAAGGTCTGCAGTCTGCGCGGGATCTAAAACTACATGATACCACCAGAGAAATTCATATAAAACGAGGTTTGAGACAGGGCGACACTCTCTCACGTAAATTATTTATAACGGTCCCCGAATACGCCTTTAAAATGATAAAGTGGGAAAATAGAGGAATAAAATAGATGGGGAAATGCTCAATCATCTGCGTTTTGCCGACGATATAGTACTTATTGCCGAAGATCTGGGTGAAGCACAACAAATGCTACAAGAATTGGAAAACTTATCTTCAAAAATAGGTCTAAAAATGAACATCAGTAAGACCAAAGTTATGACAAATTTAGTTCCCAGCGAACACCTAACCATCCAAAATCAAGTGGTAGAATTGACAGAAAAGTACATAATTTATCTCGGTCATGAAATCAGAATAAGCAAGGATAATCAGTCCTGCGAATTTCAACGACGAATAACACTTGCTTGGGCGGCATATAGTTTACTAAGAGATATCTTTAAAAGCAACATCCCGATAGCTATGAAACGGAAGACATTTGACCAATGCGTTTTTCCTATTATGACATATGGAGCAGAAACTCTCACGCTCACAAAAACAACAACGCTAAAAATGCCAATGGCACAAAGGCGCACGGAAAGATCGATTCTCGGCGTGACAAAAAAAGACAAGATACGGAACCAAGACCTAAAGAAAAGAACAGGTATCACTGATGTCGTCGAACGTATAGCCAAGCTGAAATGGAATTGGGCAGGTCACGTAGCGAGACTAAAAGACTCAAGATGGACCAGAACTCCAATTGACTGGCGCCCAAGAGAAGCCAAACGTAGCAGAGGACGACCACGAATATCCAAGAAATGTCAACAAGACGCACAGAACCGTGAAAAGTGGCGAAAAGTGGGAGAGACTTATGTCCAGCAGTGGACCGAAGAGGTTGCATGATGATGCTGATGATACGATCCATGCAGTTTGACCGATTTGGAATACTTAGTTTAGAAAAAAATAGTTGCTTAAACTAAAAATGACATTTTCATAATTTTTAAAAAAATTGCATTTTTCTTAAATAAATCTAAAAGTATTCATAATAATATGAAAAAATGTTTCAAATATTAATCGTAGGATTTTATTTACTGAAAATTTTGAGTTTTTTGTTTTTGTATCATGAATACTTTTAGGTTTATATAAGAAAATTTCACTTTTTTTAATAAAAAAATGCCATCTTCGATTTAATCAACTATTTTTTTCTAAACTAAGCATTCCAAACCAGTCATATCACATGTATAGTATCAATTATATCTAAATAACGTCAATTTCAAGTGGGAAGCAATACATTTCTATTAGAATTTTATTTACGAGGCTTTAATTGTTACATTTCAAAAAGAAAAAAAGCAGAGAGCGAATTTATTTTCGTCAATCAGTTCTTATGCAAAAAACTATTTTTAGAGCTTATCTGAAAGTTTTTTTAATGAACTTTAAAAGACGTCTCCCAAGTTTTTCCAAAAAATTGCACCACATTCAAGTTATTCGAGAATGAAAGTTCTCCATTTCGAGGTTCTTCGAAAATAACCATCCTTTAAAGAGTAATAACTCAGTCGTTATTGGGTTTACATAGGTCTTAAAACGCGAATCTCTTTGTATTTTATTAGCTACAATTCTTTTCTTAACACGTTAACGGACAGTGCGTCAAATGTATAAGCAAGTCTTTGACACTATATGTATTTTGCAAAGTAGAATAGGGAAAAAATGCAACGTCTATAGACGTTGTGTCACATTACATCAATAGAATTTAGACGTCTAGAGACGTTCTGTCCGTCAACGTGTTAATTAGTTTTTCTATAAAATTAAAAATTTCTTAAGTTATTCATAAAAAACGGTTATAAAACGGGAGCTTTTTCAATTACAAATGCATAGTTTCAATCGCGAATAACTTGGAAAGTATCAATTTTTCAAAAAAATATTTATAGAACAAAATTTACTTAGAATTGGTCACTCCATCGATTTTCATAGTTATTTTGATTGATAAATTTTTTATCCCTTAGATGGGGTTTTCACCCCTAGGGCAAAAAGCCCAATTCGGTATAGGGCAGATTTTGAAGAAGAGGGTCAAACACGGTTAACCTTTAACTACACACGCTGGCGTATTTTATACGCCAAATATAAAAATTCTACTGCAAATATATTTAAAAATTTAATTTTTGACCTTGTTTATCTCTCTAACCTCTCACTGGAATGTGCTTTAGAATTTGGTTTTAGTTTCGTTATAATCGGCGTTCTGGAAAGATCGTAATTTGCATTTTATTATTTGTTGTTTCCGGTGGTGGACAATATACGCCACGATTATATTGATATAAGTCGTAATATGAGTACATATTTCAATTGTTTTTTAGTCATTATGGCACAAAATATATTTTTCTTTATAAACAATACTTTTTCACCTGTAAAAAATCACAGTTCAAAAAATGTTTTATTAGTAATTTTATTTATCATGGAATCCAGTTATTCCATGATTCCAGTTATAAATCCCAATTGGCTTACTGAGAAGGAACTCCAACTAAGTGTATTTAAAAAAAAAAAACAAATCCGCTGCTTTTAAGTGTATTTTCTTGTGGCGTATAAAGTACGCCACGCGTGTAGTTATGTTATAACTTGATGCACGGGTAGTTAAAGGTTAAACCCAAATTTTCTTTAAAATCGGTGTTGATTCTCAAAATTCCACGGTTTTGTGCCTGCTCTTCATTATCGCCGATGATGGCCGATCATGTGATTGTCTATGATCGGCACATTCATCGTGCAAGTGTCCACGTCCACATCATCGTCCGTAGCATGTTGAACGACAACCATCAAGATGGACGTGCAATGTGTTGCTACTGCAACAATTTATTTAATAGCGGTATACAACCATTATGTCAGTATGGACCAACGAAAAGTTGTAAAAAAAAAATGGAGGAAAAGAAGAGTGGTCTTTGACAAATACCTTTAGGACAGGCTGTTCGAGATAAAATCAAATGAGTTTAGATACATCAAACTTCGCAATTCGATAAACATATTGTTCACTCATCGCTGTGCACTTAGATATACTTTCTTCCAAAAAAATTATGGAGAATCTGCTTGTTGAATTATTGGTTAAACCTTCTGGAGAATTCGAAAACTTTATACGTATGTCACCGAGCGATTTCAATTAGGTATTTGGTACGAAAAATATCCCCATTAGTAGCAAAACAACTATCAGACACTACTTTGAGAAAGTACATACCAGTTAAAATACGACTTGCAATCGCTTTGAGATTTTTCGGTAAGGATGATAGTTAAGCTTGCAATAAATTTTTAGTATATAAATTACACCTTTTTTAACCTAAGCACAATATTTTCCGACGGGAAATGTTGGGATGGGCAACTATAGTCGGGTATGCCCTCTACACAATCGTGCTCACGCTTTATCGTCTGTAATCGCCGATTATGTTAACAGTAGGGTGGTTCGAAAAAAATTTTTTTTATTATTTCAGATCGCTATACTGCGCAAAAGTTGCCGTTGGTATAGACTTGAAAATAGGACTAATTATTATTTTTTTATTAATTTGTCTTCAGGTCGCGCAGGTCGTTTAGCAAAAATTGTGAAAAACCTTAATTTTTCATATATTTTTTTAAACAGGCCAGATGGTTTTAATTGCGTTCCTATACCATGAATTAACTACTAAAAGTTTGTAAAATCAATATAAATGCACTTATTATACATTTTTTGTTTCATGTCTTCCGGTCGCGCAACATAATACAAAATGAGAAAAATTAGTAGTTTTTGCAAAATTTCAAAGTTTGACTGTTTGGTACAATTTAATCATACGACTTTTAGAGATGCTATAATTTAATTCAATTACAATAATATATTTAAAATGCAAGCATATAAGATCAATTTTGATATTCAAGTGGAATTCGGTCGCGCAGCTTCGTCAAAAACAGCAGAATACCGAGAGGCGAGGCGAAAGTGACGAATGCCAGCGAAGCTCGCGCAGCCACAAATAAAGATACATGTGGGAATACCTCTACAATGGAGTATTTGTCTTCTCCATTACAACGAACTGCCATTCCACCACCTTTTCCAACACTTAGATGAAAATACAACAGGCCCAATAGGATTTTCCGGACCAATTGGAAAGGTCCTACCTGATTGTGAAAGACTACCACTTATTGATTTTAATCCTATTGATTGTGAGATTCCAAAAGTTGACAAGTGTATTCTTAGCAAGAACCAATAATTGTATTTGCTTCAGATATCGGAAGTCATCAAGCCAGAACATTGTTTAGAAGACTTTGTAGTGGGTACGTGATCCTAGCCCAACGTCATATTTAAGATGGCTTACTACAGCAAACCGAGTTTTGCGTTTCTACATCAGTGTGTCCAACCCTTCTTAAAATCTGAGAGAGATTGTCACATTCATTCTCAAATGTTTTAATATGTCTATGTGGTTTGCCACAAAAATAAACCACAAATTCACAGATGGTCCTAGACATGATTACAAAATCATTGAATCTTCAAGGTACTTACCAGAAGAGCTTCTTCAAGTTATTGATCCCGTTTTACAATGGGATGCTTACTTTGCCCATCCCGAAAATTTACCTTTGGCTATGGTAACTGATGAAAAAAACCATATCCGAGAGCTGGGCTTTAGGCGTATCATGAAGGATATATCTGAAACTTATATATATATATATAAACCATATCTGAAAGTGAGTCTATCAGAATCTTTAAACCACCAAACTTAAACTTTGAAGCTAAATAGTATTACGAAATTATATCAAATGAAACATCAGTACACTGACTCCCCTCTACTGCTAAGAAAATTGACTAATGAAGAGATAAAACAGTATGTGAGCAATGACTTCAAGCCTGTTATGAGTATATAGGGTGAGGCAGATAACTGGCCTATTAGAAATATCTCGAGAACTAAAGGCAACAGAATCATGAAAATTGGAATAATAATCCGGTCAATTTAGACATCAAAATAGTTGGCAAATAACAAAAATTGCGGGAGAGCCAAATTTTGGTAAAGAGCTAGAGTTTACCATAAAAAATAAAGTTTTAAAAGTCCATATCGATCCCATGTGTGCAACAACAGTTATTCGGGGTCAAAGGTCAACATTTGAGATTTTTTGGATTTTTCTCGAAGACGGTAAGTTTTATAAAAAAAAACATCAAACCAAAGTTGTAGATCTTAACATTCCCTACAAAAATAGTCCCTTCAATTTTTTTCCTAAGAGTTACCATTCCTGAGATATCGCGATTTTAAAAGTTATTTTATACATTATCTGCATATAATATAAGCCACGTATATACATAATGTGACACTTAAGACAAGTATAAATGCCTATTTGTGTCTTTTTTATATAATATATTATACTATTCTGAAAATATTTCTTCAAAAGATAATATCAGTCCCAAACTGAATTTCCTCTATCCACGTAGCCTTGAAAAATCTTTGGCTATACCATTCTTTAAAAAAGAAGAGATTGTCTATTGTAAACAATGACTACAGTATTGTTCGTAGGTATTGTTCATATTATCTGGTTCTTTTAGTGCTAAAGGTTCAGTTCAAGTGAATATAAGTACTTATTACAAGCGTCTACCATTTAGCAGACATTACGGGCTTACAGTGATAGTGGTACTTGACGGCTGCAGTGACTCGATAAAGAATATTAAAGCTGCATAACAACGTCGTCGAACTAAAAAAGCATTATCGGCTTCCGAGATTATCTTTGATGAAAATATAACAGTTCCAGCGAATCAACAACAATTTTCCGCCAACATTACTAATGAATCTCGTTTCATCTCCATGTTAACTGACAACTTAACAACTGCGAATATTGAAGTGAAACAAGCTAAAAATGACGCAGATGTCCTTATAATTGAGACAACAATCGAAAAATTTAAGGCAACAAATACACCAATTGTAGTTGGTTAAGATGTTGATTTGTTGGTACTGCTTGCTGCAAGGACTCCAGTAGATAAAGTGATTAATTTTCTGAAACCTGGAAGGGCTCAACAGCGAACAGAGATACAATATATTCTTCGAAAAGTTTATCGGCTTATCCCAAATGCCAAAAGTACATTTTATTTTTACATGCGATAACCGTCTGCGACACTACGTCACCAACGTACAGAAGGGGCAAAACGTCAGTACTTAAATTATTCGAAAAAAAAAAAAGATTTGACTGACTGCTGTACAGTTTTTACAGAACTTGATTCCACACTGCAAACAATAATTACGGAAGGAATTCGCTTTCTTCTTGCGGTTTATGGAGCTCCAAAAAAAATTAGTTTTCTTGATAAATACCGATACTTAACTTTTGTAAAAAATACGCGAAACAAGTACAACTATCATGTCTTCCTCCAACATCAGCATCTGCTTTTCAACATTTGTATCGAGTATATTATCAAGTTCAAATATTGCTAGGCAATGAACTGAATCCAGAAGACTGGGGTTGGAAATAAATAGATAATACTCTGGAACCGATTAAAACCTTACTCCCACCTGCTCCAGAAAAACTTCTTGACGCTATTTTTTGCAATTGCAAAAAAGGTTGTAGTGCCAAATGTGGATGTAAAAAAGTCGGGTTGCTGTGTTCTCTAGCGTGTATATACCAACTGCCAACGTCAGTCTTGCTCAAAGATCCAGTTTAGTACAACAGTGGAAGACTCCTGTGATTTTAATGGAGAGACCAATGACTCAGTCACATTTGAACAATTTTTGAACATTAAAAAGAAGAGGAAGAAGATGAAATCGAAAAAGACTTGACTGTTGAAGTAGACTTTCAAGAATATGAATCTGATTAAAATATCTAAAGAAATCAAAACAATAGTTAATCTAATAATCAATAGCAATATCAATAAATCAATATCAATAATAAGGTAATATCCAGAACTTGACCGGTATTGTTTCCTTAAATTATCCTAAAATTGTCAAAACAGTTAGTGGAGTAGGCTTACAGGGGAAACCACGGTAAAAAACGCGCCTCACAGGTGGTGTGGAAACGTGTGCATAATATCATGTATAATGTGACTCTTGGAATCGCGATATCTCAGGAATGGTAACCCTTAGGAAAAAAATAGTAAGGACTATTTTTGTAGAGAATTTTAAGATCTACAACTTTGGTTTAAGGTTCTTTTTTGATAAAACTTACCGTTTTCGAAAAAAAAAATTCAAAAAATCTCAAATTTTGACCTTTGACCCCGAATAACTTTTGTTGCACACATGGGATTGATGGGGACTTTTAAAACTTTATTTGTTATGGTATACCCTAGCTCTCCACAAATTTGGCTCTCCGGCAATTTTTGTTATTTCAAATGTCTACATAGACCGGGTTAGAAAGGGGTTTTGAAGGATGATCTATTAAATGAAAATATTTTCATCTCTTTGCAACTTCCGGTTCTACCTTATAACTTCGTTTTTTTAAATGGGACACCCTGTATATTTTTACATTTTTGGACTCTCTTCGATGTCTTCTTTCTGAAAATATGAGATTTTGTAATATTATACAGGGTATTTTAAAAGATAATTACGTTTTTTATTAATTTTGTAGCAATATCCACACCCTGTAGAATTGTAGTAGTGTGACATCTAAAACTTTACTTACGTTCAAATGATTTTTAATATACTCCACTATTGTTAAGAATCATTAGTATAGCGAAATTTTTAATTTTAGTATACAGGGTTGGTCGAAACTCGGAATGAGTATTTTCTGAGTTGTCTTAAATGGAACACCCTGTATTTTGTGTATTGTAATGAAATGAAATTTTATAGTACTTTTTTATTTCTTAAGCATTCCCTATACCTAACTGCTTTAATTTGTGAGTTATTGGTGATTCAAACTAAACATTAATTGCAACAAAAAATAAGTAAAATTTTATTAGGTTGGCCGTGAAAATACTCAATCCCAATTAATTTTTCAGAAATAAATATATTTTAATCCAGACTGGTCCTTAAAATTACCAATAATGGTTTAGATATCAAAATACCTACGTAGTTAAGATTGTTGGTGCGATTAACAATTAAGCACAAATAAAGCAGTTAGGTATAGGGAATGCTTAGGAAATAAAAAAGTACCATAAAAAATCATTTCATTACAATACTAAACTACAAAATTACAATACTAAAATACAGGGTGTTCCATTTAAGAAAACTCAGAAAATACTCATTCAGAGTTTCGACCAACCCTGTATAATAAAATTAAAAATTTAGCTATACTAATGATTCTTAACAATAGTAGAGTATATAAAAATCATTTGAACGTAAGTAGAGTTTTAGATGTCAAACTACTACAATTCTACAGGGTGTTAATTTTGCTACGAAATTAATAAAAAAACGTAATTATCTTTTAAAATACCCTGTATAATATTACAAAACCTCATATTTTAAGAAATAAGACATCGAAGAGAATCCAAAAATGTAAAAATATACAGGGTGTCCCATTTAAAAAAATGAAGTTATAAGCAACTTCCAGCATAACCGGAAGTTCCAAAAAGATGAAAATATTTTCATTTAATAGAGTATCCTTCAAAACCCCTTTATTCCAATTTTCAGGATTCTGTTGCCTTTACTTCTGGAGATATTTCTAATAGGCCCTTTATTTGCCTCACCCTGCAGATATTTTGCCATGCCATACACAGACAGTCGAAAGAGGCGTTAAGCTAGTGACCGAAGCTTCAAGTAAAGTGGGTGGACACAGTTCCAGAGACGGCTATATTAGAACCACATTATTGCACCGCTCAGCGATGCCAACTTTGACATTGAGCCAGGATCACGTACTACAAAGTCTTCTGAACAATGTCCTAACTTGACGACTTCTGATATCTCAAGCAAGTACAATCGGTACTTGCTAAGAATACGCTTTTCAACATTTTGAATCTCACAATCGATAAGATTTAAATCAACAACAACTGGTAGTCTTTCACAATCAGGTAGGTCCTTTCCAATCGGTCTGGATATCCTATGTGTAGTGCCTGTTGTATTTCCATCTAACTGTTGGATAAGGTGGCGGAATGGCAGTTCGTTGTAATGGAGAAGACAAATACTCCATTGTAGAGGTCTTCCCACATGTATCTCTATTTGTGGCTGCGTGAGCTTCGCTGGCATTCGTCACTTTCGCCTCGCCTCTCGGTATTCTGCTGTTTTTGACGAAGCTGCGGAACCGAATTCCACTTGAATATCAAAATGTATCTTGATCTAGTCGTATGATTAAATTGTACTAAACAGTCAAACTTTGAAATTTTGCAAAAACTACTAATTTTACTCATTTTGTATTATGTTGCGCGACCGGAAGATATGAAACAAATGTGTAATAAGTGCATTTATATTGATTTTACATAGTTTTAGTAGTTAATTTATGGTATAGGAACGCAATTAAAACCATCTGGCCTGGAAAAAAAATATATGAAATATTAAGGTTTTTCACAATTTTTGCTAACTTGGATGGCATTGCGCTACCGGAAGACAAATTAATAAAGAAATAATAATTAGTGCTTTTTTCAAGTCTATACCAATGGCAAATTTGCGCATTATAGCGATCTGACATAAGAAAAAAATTTTTTTTCGAACCACCCTAATTAACAGTTTTTACCGCTGATGAATGGACGATCAAAACATAACGTACTCAAAGCCTAAGATACCAAAACCGATTCGAATCGAATTTAAAAGAATCTAACTGAATTTAAATTAAAAATTTAATTAACCAACATAATTGTAATAACGCTCTATAAGAGCTATTGACTTCTGTTGGCATCCTTAAGTGCCTTGTCTCTTTTTACGCGGTTGACTCTACTATTTTATTTATTTATATTTTTAGGCACTAATTTAAATAAAGGAAGACTTACTTATTATTTTATTTACATCGCTTATTTATTTAATAATTACAAATAACACCAACTAACACATCTAATTTATTTACAAACTCAAATTTATTATTTAATTAACTAAACATAATAATAACTAATAAATACATTTCAATACATCCGATTCGAATACATTAAATTACGCGACGCGCCTCGATGAAGGAATGACTGGCCTGTGCTCGAATCTCGGTTCTATATATACTTCGGCAGCGGTCGCTCCGAACGCCGTGGATAGGAATGGTATTGTCTCGTAACGCCGAGAAGCTTCGGGAAGAAATAGGCCAATTTGTGAGCGGACTAAATAGTGCCACATTGCCCCCTCCTTAAAAGATGGTTCCTCCTGGAACCTTGTCGGGACTGGAACTGGATGCTGGTATCTGCAACTTGACCCTCTTTTACAACTCCCAGTTGTATAAAAGTGGCAGGGAACGGTCTTCGCTCCGCACCAGTAACTATGCGGATTGCAACAGACTAACACCCGGACCTCGGTATCTTTAAAAATTTCTTCTACCATATTTCGGATAACTCTCCAGCCTAATTGGCGGCATTCTAACTTTCGCATGGCTAACTTTTGCACGTCGGACTCCAACACGTGCTCTCTCAATTGAAATAATGCATCCCATACATCTTGGTAGGTAGGTTGGTCATGGATAGTGTCTTTTGTTACCAGATAGAATAGGTAACGATGCACCTTGGAGTTTCAATGCTTTGCCAATAGCTGGCAGTTGGCATTGAAGTTCTGCAACTCGACCAAACTTCCTTCGAAAGGCGGATGCCACCCCTCGTGCGTCTTTGATACTGGCCGGGATGGTATGGGCCAGTGAATAGTCATTGGGAAGTGCGAGTAGATCTCGCTTTTCTTCATTGGTAACACCATGTCTCGCTTTACCGGTACCTCCATAGGCCCCCATGAACTCCTCGAACGTGAGGTCAGGTATTTCTCGAACTTGGTTTACTTCCACTTCTTCATCTACGTCGTGGTCTCCCTCGTACGGCGCCAACCGGTTATGGTGGACTATCATCGGCTTTCCCCTAGGAATCTTGCTTATTCGGTAGATAACGTCATTAATTTTCTTGACAATGAGATACGGACCTTCCCAGAACTGCTGCAACTTGGGAGAACAACCTGTTCGCTTCTTTGGATTATAAAGTTAGACTTTGTCGTTCTCCCTGAAACATCACTTCTCGGCTTGGGTATCGTATCGTTTCTTCATTCGGTCACCAGCGATTTGAAGATTAGAACGGACCAACTCATGTATATCGTCCATTCGTTTTCGCAATTCATTCACGTAATCCTCACCAGCAACATCTTCTCCAGGTCGACATCCAAACTCTAGATCACAGGGTAGACGCATCTCACGTCCAAATAGGAATTTTGCTGGTGTTTGGCCCGTTGATTCATTAACAGCAGATCTATAGGCCATTTCGAAGAACGGAAGGTACTGGTCCCAGTCTCGTTGATGATTGGACACCATCTTTGTCAAATACTTGCCGACTGTCCTATTCATACGCTCCACCATTCCATCCGATTGCGGGTGATAGGCCGTGGTTCTTGTCTTCTTCATGCCTAGTTTATCACAGATTCCTTGAAATAGATCGCTCTCAAAGTTCCTTCCTTGGTCACTATGGATCTCCAGAGGTACTCCAAATCGGCTGATGCAGTCTTTGATTAACACATCTGCAATAGTGGCGGCCTTCTGGTCTGGAATTGCGTAGATCTCCACCCACTTCGTGAAGTAATCCATTACCACCAACATGTATTTGCATCCATTGTCACTTTCTGGAAATGGCCCGGCAATATCCAAAGCTATTCTTTCAAACGGACTTCCAACATTGTACTGTCTCATAGGAGCCTTTCTTTTCCGGTAGGGTCCGTTACTTGTAGCACAGGTAGTACATTTCTTACACCAGTCCTTCACATCGTCGGAACTATTCATCCAATAAAATCGTTCCTGAATTCTCTGAAGGGTCTTCTTTACACCAAAATGCCCTCCTGATGGACTGTCGTGTAACTGACGAAGTACTTCGGCTACTCTGCTCTTTGGAATCACCAACTGTGTTCTCCTCACTGAACCATCATCATTTTCTATTACTCGTTTAAGCAAGCTGTCTTCCAAGATAAATGAGTCCCACTGGGCCCAATACGTCTTAACTACTGAGCCTAGGCTTGATATTTCTTGCCAAGATGGTCGACGACTTTCTTCTTTCCATTTTCGAATCTTCTGTAAAACTGGATCTTTTTCTTGTTCTTCCTTGATCTCGGTAGGCGTCCACTCGTCGTTGACCACTGTTGTTCTTAGTACTGCTGCTTCCTTTGACTCTGTTTTGTTGCAATGGGAACACTCTGCTGGGCACGGTTTTCTAGATAGAGAATCAGCGTTCCTGTGGCTAACTCCGGCCCGATGCTCGATCTTGAAATCATATTCTTGAAGTCGTTCAATCCATCTGGCTATCTGACCGTCTGGATTCTTAAACTGCATTAACCATTTAAGGGCGGCATGGTCGGTTCGGATTAGAAACTTCCTTCCGTAGAGGTATTGATAGAAGTGTTCCACTGATTTTACTACTGCTAGAAGTTCTCTTCTCGTGACGCAATAATTTCGTTCAGGTTTTGAAAGCACTTTACTAAAATATCCAAGGACTCGTTCCTGTCCTCCTTGGATCTGCGACAGCACTCCTCCAATTCCCACATTGCTTGCATCCGTATCTAAGATGAACTCTCCTTCTGGCAGTGGATAACCTAATTTTGGCGCTGTAATTAAATACCTCTTCAAAGTTTCAAAGGCCGTTTGGCAGTCTCCATCCCAGCAATAATCCCTTGCTTCCTCTGTAAGTCGCGTTAATGGCTTAGCAATATCTGCAAACTTCTTAATGAATCTTCGGTAGTATGTACATAGTCCCAGAAAACTTCTCACTTGATGTTTATCAGTTGGTTCAGGCCATTCCTTAATGGAATCGATTTTTCCTTTATCCACGGCCACTCCTTCTTTGCTGACTATATGACCTAAATAATTGACTTTACTTTGAAATAACTGGCATTTCTTGGGATTTAACATTAACTGGGCAGCTTTAAGTCGATTAAAAACGTCTTTAAAATTCTTCAGGTGGTCTTCAAACGTCTCTCCCAAAACGATTATGTGGTCTAAATACACCAGGCACGTTTTCCAAGATAACCCTCTCAACACATTTTTCATAAGCCTTTCAAATGTCGCAGGAGCCTTACAGAGACCAAACGGCATAACGTTGAATTCCCATAATCCAGATCCTGTCGTAAAGGCCGTCTTCTCTTTGTCCACTGGATCCATTTCTACCTGCCAATATCCAGAATTCAAGTCCAACGTAGAAAACAATTTACTTCCAGCCAATGTGTCCAACTGTCGTCGATCCGAGGCAGAGGATAACTATCTTTCTTGGTAACATTGTTCAACAAATGGTAGTCCACACAGAACCTCGTAGTTCCATCTTTCTTCTTGACCAGGACCACCGGAGAGACCCATGGGCTCGTAGAAGTTTCTATCACCCCGTCTTTCTTCATTTCTTGAACAATCCTTTCAGCTTCTTCTCTGTTCGCCTGTGGTAATCGTCGAACTGATTGACGAATTGGCCTAGCGGTACCAGTGTCAATTTTATGTTTGACAACTATCGTTCTTCCTGTCTTTCCTCCTTTCGGTACGAATATATCACGATATTGCCTAAGAAATTCCCTTAATTTCCTTTTTTCCATTTGATTTAGAGATTGGCCTACAACTGCAACCATTTGGTCGAACTTGTCGTTGGAATTATCTGATGTTGTCTTCTGCCGGATTATGGACGTCACGGGTACACAAGTTCCTACTTTTGTCTCCTTCTTGATGGTCACTGGGTAGTCATTGACATTAATCAATCTCACGGGAATTTCTTTAGCAGAAGTAATCAATTCCTTTCCAATTATGATTCGCCGGCCAACCTCCTCGTCGTGGTTCCATGGCTCCATCATAACAGGTTTTCCTTCTTCTACAATTCCCTGTAGCCGCGCTACGATGATCGTTTCACTCCTCGCAGGCACAACTGTATCTTCTTTAATGGCTGCTAGCACAGTTCTGTCATCATGTGGATGAAGAAATACCTCCTCGTTGCCAACTTTGATTACCCTATTCTTAAAATCCAATTGAAATCCATGCAAATTCATTACGTCCATTACTAATATAACATCTTCTTCGATGTCTGCAACTATGACAGTATGGACGAACTTTTCTGCTCCAATCCCTAATTGTATCTGGATTTCTCCATGGGTGTTGGCGTTTTCACCTGTGGCAGTCCGCAGTCGCAACCTCGTTGGTAAGAGTTTCTTACGGCTGTTTAAAACTGACGGTCGTATAATGGTCATGGTCGCTCCGGTATCCTCCAACAATGTATACTTTTTACCATTTATTTCTCCATCCACATATATACTATCTTCACGACATTTCAAAGAAGCTATTAGTATGAGATGGTCTTTAGAGGAGTTCTGAGTCGAGGCTGTCCCCCTAGGGTCTGTGCGTTCTCTTATTTCCTGCTGGCGAGTTTCTTGATTTGCGTTCTTCCTTAAACTCCGTGCGTACCCCTTTTCATCACAATTGCAGCAATTCATGGTCTTCGTTTTCTTCGGTGTAAAGCTTTTCACCATATTTACCAGGTGGTCAAGTTTGTCTTCATCCTCTTCTTCTTTCACAGTTCGAACTGCACTGTACTCACCAGAGGCCTGCGTAGCTGATTCGAACTCAAGGGCCGCGGACAATACATCGACCAGCGTCTTGTGACGAGCTAATCGCAGTGTTCTCTGCATTTCAACATCACGAAGACCGTCCATAAATGTTTGAACAGCCAATATTTCCATCATGTCTTCGGGAGCTGTTGGATAAGCAAGTCGTACTAGCCTGGCAATATCTAGCTCATATTCTTGAAGAGCTTCATCTTTCTTTTGTCGTCGGTTTTTAAGCCGCGCCTGATAGACATACTCCAAATGTTCGTGCCCGTAGCGCTCGTTTAGTCTCTTTATAAGTTGTTCAAAATTATTCGTCTCCTATACAGCTATGGTCTGGAGTACATCCAAAGCCTCTCCTCGAAGAGCAATAACCAGATTTACAGCTTTGTCTTTTTCAGACCATCCGTTCGCTCTTGAAACTGTTTCGAACTGTTTCTTATAACTGTTCCATGACGACTTTCCGTCGAAATTTGGCACCTTAACACGAGCATGACCTACACTCCCTTCAACTATCGACCGTGGCTCCAATTTATATTTGGTTTCATCATCTTTAATGTCTGTTAAGATGGGTTCTACCACTTTGTCCACTTTTTCCGTTTCCTCCAGTTTCTTTTCTATTTCCTTGATCTTTTCTTCAAAAGTAGATTTTATGGACGATATCTTGTCGTTAAAATCCGAAGTGACTCTAGAGATCTCGTTAGTCATTTTGATGTCAAGGGATGAAATATCACCCGAAACTTTCTTCTCTAACGATGCAATGTCTGTCGAAACTTTCAAAACATCCGAGGAAACTTGGGAAATTTCACTAGAAACCTTTTTCTCTAACGATGTGACCTCTGTTGAAACTTTGTTCTCTAGCGATGTAATGTCTGTCGAAACTTTAAAAACATCCGAGGAAACTTGGGAGATTTCCCTAGAAACCTTTTTCTCCAACGACGTAATGTCTCCGGAAACTTTGTTCTATAACGATGTGATGTCTGCCGAAATCTCTGTAGAAATTGACGAAATTAAAGCAGTTTGCCTGCCCTCAAACACGTAGGTTTCTGGATCATGACCCTCTTCTTGTAATGCGTTCTTCAGACGAACCACTAGATCAGCCTTTTTCCCCGCTGCGTCGAGCTCACGATTTTCCAGTTCTGTTCTGAGCTCCGTAAGGCGCAGATCAGAAAGTTTCGGCTTACACTGTGAAGACATGGTCACACTCTTTATTTATTACGATTTATATTTTATTTATTTTTAAAGGTTCCACACTCTATTTAAACCGAAAATTTACGTTGATATTTATTTCAAGTATCCTCACTTCTGCACCAATGTGATGTAATTGTCTCTTTTTACGCGGTTGACTCTACTATTTTATTTATTTATATTTTTAGGCACTAATTTAAATAAAGGAAGACTTACTTATATTATTTTATTTACATCGCTTATTTATTTAATAATTACAAATAACACCAACTAACACATATAATTTATTTACAAACTCAAATTTATGATTAATTAACTAAACATAATAATAACTAATAAATACATTTCAATACATCCCATTCGAATACATTAAATTACGCGACGCGCTTCGATGAAGGAATGACTGGCCTGTGCTCGAATCTCGGTTCTATATATACTTCGGCAGCGGTCGCTCCGAACGCCGTGGATAGGAATGGTATTGTCTCGTAACGCCGAGAAGCTTCGGGAAGAAATAGGCCAATTTGTGAGCGGACTAAATAGTGTCACAATACCAATTAAATTTTAAAAGCTATTCACCGGCACTATTAAAAATTTTAGAATCCACATGGACAAGACATTCCTGTAGCTGGCTTTTATACCATTAATAACAAAAAATAAGTAAAATCCTTTATAAAACTTATATTTTATTTAAAAATCCCTTAAAGGACCACGTCACAGAACGCTTCCAACTAAAAAGTTTGTCATCAGTGCTGTTTACAGGTTTTTTGACATTCTAGAGCCACAAAAATATTTGGGTGAAAACCCTTTAAATTCTATATACTTGTAATAGGTAGATTGTAAATTTGTCTTGTAAATTGAAAATAATGTTTAAAAATCCATATTCAGGCATCACCGGACTCGTTGCTTTGTACGGTGGTTAGATTCTCGCATTAAGGACAGTAGTTAGCAAGAGAGTAGTTAGCAGATTCAAATTATTTACTAACTACTGTCCGTAATATGGTGATCTAACCTCTGGACAAAGCAACCCAGGTGTTGTGGGGAGTCTTATGATACCTGATATTATATCTAGCAATATTTTAAACATTATTTTCAATTTAATTTTTAAACTGCTTAGCCACACCATGAAAATATGGGAAAGAGTAATTGATAGATGGATACGTCAAGAGACCGAAATATCCGAGAATCAATTTGGCTTTATGCAGGGCAGATCAACAACAGATGCCATTTTCATTATAAGGCAGTTGATGGAAAAATACAGAAGTAAAGAAACAAACGCTCATATGGTATTCATTGATCTCGAGAAAGCATATGATAGAGTTTCTCGAGAGATTCTGTGGTGGGCACTCAATAAGAAAGGAGTCCCTGGTGAATATGTAAAGATTGTGAGGAATATGTATGAGGGACTAACAACTAGTGTTAGAACAGGTGTGGGAGAGACTGATAAATTTCATGTGAAAGTAGGATTGCACCAAGGCTCGGTGCTTAGTCCGTATTTATTCTCATTAATTTTGGACCAGATAACAGCGAAACTACAGGGTAACATTCCATGGTGCTTAATGTATGCTGATGGATTTTGGACCCGGAATTCCAAATATATTATCCATAACTCGATAAAAAGCATAGTTTGCTAACTTCGTTTCTGGTGAAGATACGACGTCGAAACGAAAGATATATGATTTTGGGCCCGGAATGGTGATGATGTCGTGTTAGTAGAAAATAGTGAAAGAGACCTAGAACAAAAACTGGAACAGTGGAGACAGGCTCTGGAGGAAAAAGGTTTAAAACTTAGTAGGACAAAGACAGAGTATTTGCAATGTCCATTTAAAGATGAGTTACTACAAATAAAATGGTATCTTTGGATGGTGAACTGATTGTAAAAAGCAATAGATTTAAGTACCTGGGATCGGTATTACAGAGTAATGGAGAAATAGATGGAGATGCATGCAGTAGGATTAGGGCTGGATGGATGAAGTGGAAGGAAGCGAGTGGTGTGCTGTGTGACAGGAAAATTCCAATGAAGTTGAAGAGAAAATTCTATAAAACAGCCATAAGACCGGATATGATGTACGGAACTGAATGTTGGGCAGTGAAAAAGAAAGAGGAACAACGAATTCATGTGGCGGAAATGAGAATGCTTAGATGGATGAGTGGAGTGACAAAAAAGGATAAAATTAAAAATGAGTATATTAGGGGAGGTCTATGTGTGGCACCAATTGATGCCAAAATGAGAAAGCATAGGTTGAGATGGTTTGGTCATGTTCAACGTCGAGACGCTAATCACCCAATACGAAGAATTGCTGAAGTGCAGATTCCTGGAAGGAGTAGGAGAGGAAGACAAAAGAAGACGTGGGGGGAGACGAATAGGCAGGACATGTTGGTAAAGGGGATTAATATTGATATGACCCAAGATAGAATTGTATGGAGAAATGCAGTTACGGAAGACGACCCGTATGGGGATAAGGCAAAGAGAATGATGATGATTTCAATTTCATATAAAAATGTAAACATTCTATAGTTCTATAGCATTTAAATAGTTTTCTCTCATGTATTTTGGTGGCAACTATTAAAACTAATCCAAAAAATATATAGAACAAAACAGAATACCAAAAGAATGGAGATCAAGCATCCTAATACCTCTCTTCAAAAGGAACAAAACGGACCTGGGAACTAGAGAGGAATCATTTTATTAAATACAACACTAAAATTAACCACCAAAATGATAACAAACAAACTAAATAAAATTAAAACATTACCAGAAGAACAACAAGGTTTTAGGTCGGGAAGATCATACACCGACTCTATATTTATAATGAGGCAGGTTCAAGAGAAATCATTTGGATACAACAAACCGGCATACTTATTTCGTGGACCTAAAGAAGGCATTTGACAGGGTCAAATTAAAAAACGTTATCCATTTATTGTACGCAAGAGAAGTACCTATAAAAAATATATACTCAATAAAAGTAACAACAAAATAAGAGTAAAAGTAGATGAAGAACTTGCTGACCCAAATGAAGCTGGCAATGGTATAAGACAGAGACACTTCCTGAGTCCTCTATTGTTCAACCTGATCATGGATAAAATAATAAAAAAGTAAGAACAAAAAAAGGATACTAAATGGGAGAAAAACAACTTAAAATATTCTGCTATGCAGACGACGCAATACTAATCTCTCAAAGTGAAGATGATTTACAACGTATGCTGCACCAATTTAATTTAACCGCTAGAAAATTGAACATGTTAATTTCTCCAAAAAGACCAAATGCATGGTTATAACAGCAAATCTAATAAGGTGTAAATTAGAGCTGGAGGATCAGATAATAGAACAAGTCATTGCGTTTAAGTTTAAATGTCTAGGCACCACACTATCTAGTTACGGAAAGGTCGAGACAGATGTGGAAGATCAAGGAAATAAAGCAAACAGAGCCGCAGGTTTCCTAAATGAAACAATAAGGAGAATTAAAAATATCGTAAAAGAAGTGAAAGGCAGAATTTACAAAACAGCCATCAGATCAATAATGATATTATATATAGTCCAAAGAAATAAGGTTTTTGTCGGAAAACTTGAGTAGCCAGTTTGCAAATGGGTTTTTTGGGTACTATGTACCCAATACACTATAAATACACAATTAATGCCCGTCACAATTAGGACGAAAATTTTAGTTTTTAACAAATAAGGGTCAAAATTGAAAGTTTTTTCGTTTATACCGCTACATGTAAAAATAGGCTAATTCAATATCTTATTTTATAATATCCTTGTTGTAGAAGATGAGCCTTAAAATGAGTTTTTAAATTTTGGTACGATAATTTTGTTGTTTCGGAAATTGCGAAATAAAACTAAAATTTCGAAAACAAATAATTTGCTATAACTTTTGCGAAAATAACCTTAAAACTTTTATACTACCTAAAAAGTTGAGTCAAGCAGTCCATATAATGCACAAAAAAATTTAAGATGATTCGTCAGTTAGTTTAAATTTTATTCAATTAGTTTATACCAAAGCAATTTTTCCGGAATCAGAAAATAATAGTGGTATAGCAATTCTGTGAAAACCACATGAAAGAAGAATAGTTATATTTTCAAAGTATTTAAAAATATCAATAAAAAATCTTTTTTATCACTCCGAAAACATTTTACTAAAGTAGAGTTATTTTTGGCTTATACACAATGTAAATAGCTTTGTTAATATTGACTGTAGAGTAAATCTACTTTGGGATTTTAAAAGCTGGTATTTTTACACGACTTTTTAATAGCCACTTTTTAGTTAGCCACTTTTATTATTTAATTCACAGTTACTTTTATATACATAGAATTTTCCTGTAAGAGTGTTAGTTAAATACTACTCCAAAACGACTTTACCGAATTTTATGAAATTTTACACGAATATCCTATAGTGTAGTGAAAATAGGTTTTAATCTATTTTCTTACCCATAAGTTATAAGGGGGGTTGCTCCCTGACTTTTTTTTTATTTTTTTCGAGAAAATTGTCTACCTTAATTTTATATTATGCAGAATTAAAAAATACATACAACTCTTAATTTTCACTCTTCTATCACCAACCCTATTTGTTAATAGGCATCTATATATTTACAACTGTAAAATTCTCCTGTCACAGTGTTAGTTGCCATACTTCTCCGATACCACTTGACCGATTTTTATAAAATTATAATATGTATATTCAGTAGGTCTTATAATCGGTCGTAATCTATTTTCCATATCCCTGAGTAATAAGGGGAGTTCCCCC
Organism: Diabrotica virgifera virgifera; assembly: GCF_917563875.1. NCBI lineage: Eukaryota > Metazoa > Arthropoda > Insecta > Coleoptera > Chrysomelidae > Diabrotica > Diabrotica virgifera. The sequence continues at coordinate 124,227,759 of NC_065449.1, forward strand.
TAACATTTTGTAATATTAGGTGGGGATCTTTGTACTAACGTACTCTATAAGACTACGAGTACATACAAATTAAAAAAATTATAATCAAAATATATCAACAAGCTCCGGAGATATTAATCGCAGCATATGTTTGAAGAATCAGTTTCATTTTTTGAGTGCACGGATTTTAATAATTCCCCTGCACCGACAAGAACTGATTTCGTTAGGACGTCATTTTTAAAGCCTTATTAACCACTCTGTTGAACTTCAAAGTTTACTCAAACTTTTACACATAAATATATACCTTCAAATTCAAAATGGCGCTAGTTAGGTTGCTTAATTGTTATAAACAAAGTAGCCATCAATTAAATAAAAAAGTGGCTAACTTTGACCGTAATTAACGTAGGCAAAAATTTTTAAAAATTCGTGTAAAAATACCAGCTTTTCAAATCCCATTGTAGTTTTAGCCTACAGTCAATATTAACAAAGTTATTCAAATTGTTTATAAGAAAAAAATGACTCTACTTTATTAAAATGATTTCGGAGTGATGAAATTGAAACCATAACACTTTGAAAACATAACTACTTATCTTTCGTGTGGTTTACACAGAATTGCTATATTGTTATTATTTTCTGAACAAAAACATTGCGAAAAAAAAGCTCATTGGGAAAAACAAATTGAATAATATTTAGACTAATTGACGAATCGTCTTAAAATTTCTTGTGCATTATGTGGACTATTTCACTTAACTTTTCATGCAATATGAATGTCTTAAGGTAATTTTTGCAAAAGTTATAGCAAATTTTTTAATTTCGAAATTTTAGTATTACTTTGCAATTTATGCAGCAACAAATGACCCGACCAAAATTCAAAAAGAGCCATTTTAAACCTTGCCTCATCTACTGAAAGAAGGATACTATAAATTTTATGTTTAATTACCCCATTTTTACCTGTATCGATTTAAACAAAAAACTGCCATTTTTGACCCTTGTTTGTTAATAACTAAAATTCTGGTCCGAACTGTGACGGGCGTTTTTGTATTTATAATATATTATGTATATAGTACCCAAAAAACCCATTGTACATTGTATATTTTTGCCTTATTTCCCTGGCGTAGTACGCGGCAGAAACATGACCTGATACAGAAAGGACAAAAATAATGCTAGAATCAGCAGAGATGAAGACACTTCGAAACATCTATGGTAAAACACTATGGGATATAGCTAGAAGTTCAGATATACGACGAAGATGCAAGGTGGACAACATTAATACCTAGGTAAAAAACAGAATCGTAGAATGGAACTACCACACAAGACGAATTACAAACAAATAGATTAGTAAGGACGGCGAGTAACGATTCCCAATAGGAAGATGATCTCTAGGAAGACCACGAAAACGATGGAATGACAACTTACTGGAGGCACATTGAAAAACAGACACTCATGTCTACACAAAACGAAGAAGAAGAAGTATTTTGGTGGCTAAAGCGTGTCAACAAACCTGTAAACAACACTGAATTTTTTAGTTCGAAAACTATCTGTGATGTAGCTCTTTAAGGCTAGACTTTTAAATTAATTTTTCCTTTTATACCGGCTTTTAAAATTTTTTTTTATAAAAATTTTGTTTTTTTTTACAGATAGGTGATGTAATTTTTGTGATAAAATAAATAATATATTGTTTACGTCATACATATGTATACATTAACTACTAAAGGATACGAAAATAATTATTATTATGTATAATCAATTATTCTTTATCGTACAACGGTTTGGTTTCTCAACTCAACTAAAATAGTTTCTGTTGTCAACTGCCAATATTATTATTCTATTATAAAAGGGACAAGCTATGGGTTCAAAATTAGTACCAAAATATTTATATATCACAAATAATTTCATTAATGCCAATAACTGGGTACATGACGGCAATTGGATATCTTACCCTCTATACAGAATATAATAAATTTATTTATTTATTTGTGTATTGCCCTGGTCTCCGCTCTTCTGCAGATATGCAAGGATATGAAGTAATAAACCTAACAATTTTTTGCAGTTGGATAGATCTCAATGAAACTTGTTGCATTCGATTCGTAAGTGCGTTAGAAAATTTTGTAAACTAAAGTGATAAAACTCGAAATGAAAATTGCATTATTATTGCATTAAATATACTAAATTTGTAATTCGGAAATAATTGACTACAATAAGTTGAATATCGATATCGATATGAAGGCAATAGTCTTATAGGCACCTGGTGCCGGGGATCAGCCTCGACTTAAGAGTTATGGTAATTCGAAACCAAATAAGTGCAAACTATAGATGGTTAGATATAGGTAGTTTTGGGCTCGCTGATTACGAATATCATAACGACAATGGTCTTCAAAAAACCTGGTAGCCAGGATGGCCATCGTCTCCTAGAGTATTGTGTAAACTAGATACTAAGTCAGTGCACACTAGATATTCGGGGGTTTTGGGATCGTTAAACACCAATATCATATCAGAAATGGTCTGCGAAGTACTTGGTGCCTAGGAGGAGACTTGTTTCCTGAAGCTGTCACAAAATTAGATACAAAATCAGTTCGTCCTGGGCATTAGTTTCCTCTGAGACCAACGCCAATTTGATATTTGTGTTCAGCGACTCCAAAAACTCTCGATTAGCGATTTAGCAATAACTTATGCATAGAAACCCCTTACAAAATTAGACACCAAATCTTTATTACTCAAGAGATTATTTCTATTCGTATACTTTGACTTAGAATATACACAGCCGGCTAATTTCAGAGAAGTACGATGGCCATTATATTGTTTATTTTTGTTATAATATTACTCTATTTTGGATAGCTTATGCAGGTTTAATAAGTTAAATAAGTACGGACAATACAAGACTGCATTTCTAATATCTTCTGACATCACGAGCTAGCTTTCTTTTTCTAAGTCACAAAAAAACATAATAAAAAAGTCGAAAAATAGTCCTCATACGAGACAATACCGCACTGTCGTGTAGAACATAGTGGAAGAATAGTCGTGGTAGAAAACACAAATACCTGCAATGTCTTATGTAGAAAGTTGAAAGTTATCTCGGTCCCCTAGTACCAATAACACTCTTTAATTTTAAATTGTAGGTTTGATTTGTAATTCGTTCCTCACAAAATTAATGGAAGCTTAATTAATTGTAGTGACACATTTGAGGCATATGTAGGCAACACATACTCAAGTGTATTCGTCGTTGAAATTTACAAAACAACGACGAATAACACTTGCTTGGGCGGCCTATGGTTCACTAAGAAACCCGTTTAAAAGCAACATTCCGAGAGCTATGAAACGGCATTTGACCATATTATGACATACGGAGCAGAAAGTCTCACGCTCACAAAAACAACAGCACTAAAAATGCGAGTGACACAAAGGCGCAAGGAAAGATCTATTCTTGGCGTGACACAAAAAGACAAAATAAAGAACCAAGATCTAAAGAAAAGACAGGTATCACTGATGTGGTCGAACGTATAGCCAAGCTGAAATGGAATTGGGTAGGTCACGTAGCGAGACTAAAAGCCTCAAGATGGACCGGAAAACAATTGACTGGCGCCCAAGAGAAGACAAACGCAGCAAATGATGACCACCAACACGCTGGCTGGACGACCTTAAATGAATGTCCACGAAATGGCAACAAGACGCACAGAACCGTAGAGAGTGGCGAGAAATGGGAGCCATCTATGTCCAGCAGTGGAAGGAAAAGTGTGCGTGATGATGATGAAAAGATACTTAAAAACAAGCAGATAAAGTAAGGGCATATATGTCTCATAAACTCATATATTTACCGGTAAATGACTGAAAACTAAGATAAATAATGGTTAATTGATATTTTTGGTCTGTACTAGTTTCATATGGTGCACAAGTGTGAACACAGAAAGTATTTACTATGAACAGAATTGAAGCATTGGAAGTGCCGAAAGAAAACAAGTTGCTTGGTTAAAATACATTCGTGAGTGAATATCCAAAGCAGGACAATTATTCCATATTGCAAAAAACTTAGAAGCCTTCGCAATGGCCATCGCTAACGCCGGATATTTCTGATATGGCACTTGAAGAAGAAGAAATGACTAAAGTGACTGTATTAATGCACAGAACATTATACAGGTATAACATCGTAGTTTTAGTTTTCTTATAAAATCTTCCATTATTATTTACCTTTCATAGTTATACATTTACGTTATTTTGTTATGTTTTCGTTAGAATATTCTTCCTCTTCTTGTACCGGCTTCTAACGAAGATTGGCAATCACTTCTTTAAAAGCTCCTGTGTCTTTTGCAACGTGAAATATTTGTTCAACACTGAGGTTAGTCCAATCTCTGATATTCCTCAGCCAAGATTTCTTCGTTCTTCTCAAGCCTTTTTGCCCCTCTACTTTTCCTTGAATGATGACGTGTAGCAGAGAGTATTATTTATCGTTACGAAGTATGTGGCCCAGACACGAAGTTTTTCTAATTTTAAAAATTGTGTTCATAAGCTTTCTGCCATGTCCAGTTCGTCTTAACAGTTCTTCGTTTCAGACTTTTGCAGTCCAAGGAATTTTCAGAATACGCCTATATAGCCACAGTTCGAATGCGTCCAATCTTTTTACGGATTGAGCTTTTAGAGTCCAAGCTTCTACCCCATATAGTAGTTGCGACCAAACATAACATTCGACGAACCCCAATCTAATGACCATATTTAATTTCTTATTTGTAAGCATTGACTTGTATTTTATAAATTATTTTTTGAGCTACTTGGCTAGAACAAATGTATTAAAATCATATCTCTGTTTATATTTACTGAATTATAATCTCTCCTCGCATTAATGTCTTTTAGGAAGCAGTGTCTCTGGTAACTACACAGTTAATTACCTTTTTCAGCAAACCAGTACCTGTAGAATCTGAAATTCTTTAATAATTTCGTACATGTTTGGTCTATTTATTAGCCTCCCAACACATATAAGGCCCATTCTAGGCACCAGGTGCTTCGAAGACCGTCGTCATGATATCCGTATTTAGCGACCCCAAAAACCCCGGAGTAATATTGAACTTAGTTTCGCCAATTATTTCCAAATTACAACTTTAATATTTTTAACCACTTCAAAATGCACATTGGAAAATGCATTTTCCTTGTGAAATTATACAATCTTTATTTAGACTGCACCACTTCCGTGGTGTAGTTCACAAAATTTCATAACGCTATTACGAATCGAATGCAACAGATTTCATTGAAATTCATCCAACTACAACATATTGGTAGTTTTTGGGATTTTTACTGCTTCATTGTCTCGCTAATATAATATCCGATCCTACTTTTTCCATGGATATTCATTTAATTTATTTACATCTATTGCAATTCTAATATTATAGGGGAATGGCCTAATCGAGCTAGAACGAGTTAGTTGGCATTGGATGACCTCTGTAATATTTGCAGTTTTAATAGAGAAAAACTTTATGTTAATTGATAGGTATCACAGTGAAGTAAATTTATTGTGTTGTGCAACTGCTGGTAATATTTCGGTGAGTGAAATTTAGTTTGACTGCACTTACTGGCACTAAATATAAATATTCACAACACCATACATATTTATTAAACAACTTTTTGCTTCTCTTATCAATCAATAATCACAACAAACCTATTATTGGAACAACTAATCACCTGTCGATATGCAGCCAGAATTACGATGAGTAAATACTGGTTGCTGAACGTAATATATACAAATAAAAGCTAAAAATAAAAGATCATCTCCAGGGTTGCTTTTGACTACGAAAGCACCCTAACTAAAAAAATATGACAAATTGAAGAGTCTCAGATGCAGAATCCACCAAAATTAAAATGGTAAATAGTAATTTAAACCTGAGACTTTTCGCGTTGAAAGTTCTTACTGGTACATCCTTAATCTGCGACTTTTTCAATTAATAAGACAGCAGACGACGAATATAGAAAACGAAAACGAAACGATCATATTCCGCCTTCATTCGTCTAGGAAAAAGACAGCAGAGGAACTTTCAGTACTCAAACCGAGTAAAGGAAATAAAATAATAAATGATGGTTTTGCATGTTTTCGATTCAGAGGGTTGCAAACCCGCTAGACAGGCTGTTTCTATCATTTCAGGCGTCTTCAGTAGCGTTTGTTAGCGTGCACACCTCTGAATCGAAAAATAGCTCCACCATTATTTTAATGGGAATCTGAAAAATAATTCAAATTTCCCAAATTCAAATTTTTCAAATTTCAGTTTGAGTACTGAAAGTTCCTCTGCTGTCTTTTTCCTAGACGAATGAAGGCGGAATGTGATCGTTTCCCTTTCGATTTCTATATTCATCGTCTGCTGTCTTATTAATTGAAAACGTCGCAGATTAAGGATGTACCAGTAAGAACTTTCAACGCGAAAATCTCAGGTTTAAATTACTATTTACCATTTTAATTTTTATTAAACTGGTGGATTCTGCATCTGAGACTCTTCAATTTGTTATGAGATGTCGCTGTATCGCGTCTAATGGGAAATTTGAATTATTTTTCAGATTCCCTTTAAAATTATGGTGGAGCTATTTTTCGATTCAGAGGTGTGCACGCTAACAAACGCTACTGAAGACGCCTGAAATGGTAGAAACAGCCTGTCTAGCGGGTGTGCAACCCTCTGAATCGAAAACAAGCAAAACCATCATTTATTAATTTATTATTATAAAAAAATATGAGTTCACCGACTGAAGATAACACCACAATGACAAACACCTCACAGCCTTCCACTTCGTACACAGCAGCAGTAGAGAAAAACATACCACCGAAAGTATCCTTCCCCAGCAAACAGCAAGCCGTAGTGATGCACTCTGAAGAAGACCTAAAGTTATATGACTACGTCAAATCTATAGGATACTTTATCGGACCAAGGAATATATGCTTCGCCTCAAGGATCTCAAACAGCAGAATATGTATTTATTTAACCAAAATCGACCTAGTTGAGCAGCTTATTTCCACAAACCCTACTATCACCATTGGAAGCCATATCCTGTCAGTAAGAAAATTAGTCACACCAGCAAAACGACTGATCATATCTAATATATCCCTCAATACCACACGAATAATGAGAGACCGCCCTGAAAAATATAGGACTTCAGCTAGTTTCACCAATATCATTTCTAAGAGCTGGTATCCCAGGAGATTAATTCAACCATATTTTGTCCTTCCGTAGGCAAGTATATTTTGTGCCACCCCATGATAATCCTGAAGTTGAAACATCCCTGATTATTCCATTTGACAATATTGATTATAGAATATTTTTATCCACAGATAAAATTATTTGCTTCTTATGTAAAAAACCTGGCCACACTGCATCAAATTGCCCCACTCCTGAATCTAATCAATCAGAAAATTCGAACAAAACACCTTCCCTTCCTTCTGATATTTCCCAAGCTGCAAATCTAAACACGCCACCGGTAGCTCCACAAGACCATAATTCGGAAATTCCCAATGACACGCGAAAAACTGATATAGCTTTAAAAGGTGCAAAGAGACCAAAGTCAACAGACTCGTCAGAAATAGAACACCCAACCAATTCAGAGTTTATCATACCAGAGCAAGCCACAAAAAAAGCAACTCAAGCCAAAAAGAAACTCAAAAGGGACTCTCATTCACGATGACTGCAAAATATCGTTGGAGTCTAAGAATGCAGTCAGAGACCACTACCAAAAAGATTCTTTTATGTTACCGGTTGATAACTTCATAGCTTTCTTAGAGAATTGTTACGGTAAATCCAGTCCACTAAGTGAAGCACTTCTGTTTACAAAAAATATAGAAGATCTCCTCTCTGATATTACATCCAAGATCTACAAATTACTAACAGATAGATCTCTCAAAAATCGACTCACTAGAAGCATAATCTCGGTATCCTCACAGGACAATTTCGAAGAAGACCATTTCTCTGAAGGTCCAGCCACTTCAGAAATATAAAGTGATCATTTTCAATTTAATCCAATGGAACTGCGACGGGTTTTACCCCCATCTAGAACGTATTCAACAATTAATTATGGACACGAATACACGAATGCTGACATTATCTGCCTACACGAAACAAACTTCAAGCATCACATCCCTTTTTAAGAACAAATTACGTTATAAAAATTCCACAAGGAAAAAGTTTTCCTGTAGTTGGCTGTATACCATGTAATACAAAAAACAGCAAATCCTTTATTAAAGGTATATTTAAAATCCCTAAAAAGGGCTACATCACAATCAGAACTAGTTTTCGACTGGTTTACCAGTCATCAGTGCTTACGTGAAGTTTACATACTAACCACCAAGATATAATTTTACAAAAATATGTGGGTCAAAGCCCTATATACCTGGTCCGTTAAGGAAACATCGGTTAAAGATGCCAATTAAAACATGGATGTTAGAAATATTTTACCATTATGCCCTAGGTAACATCTGAGCTGTAGTGTGACTTCCACCATGTAAGCAAGTCACACTACAGGTCAGATGTTACCTAGGGCATAATGGTAAAATATTTCTAACATCCATGTTTTAATTGGCATCTTTAACCGATGTTTCCTTAACGGACCACGTATATAGGGCTTTGACCCACATATTTTTGTAAAATTATATCTTGGTGGTTAGCATGTTAACTTCACGTAAGCACTGATGATGACTGGTAAATCAGTCGAAAACTAGTTCTGATTGTGATGTAGCCCTTTTTAGGGATTTTAAATATACCTTTTATAAAGGATTTACGGTTTTTTTTTAAATTAGATTATAGCTAGCGGAGGCATATCTATATATATTTCTAAAGACTACTATTGTCAAGAAATACACTTAACTACCACACTAGAAGCCATTGCGGTTACTCTTTGGTGCCCAAATATAATTACTATCTGTAGCATTTACATACCACCTTCCCACAGTCTTACTGAATCTGAACTAATAAATTTAATTAATCAACTTCCAGCCCCCTTTATATTAGTAGGTGATTTTAATGCCCATAATTCACTTTGGGAATCGGAAAAAATATTTGGTAGAGAAAAAGTCGTTGAAAATGTTCTAAACTCCTCTAACATCTGCATCTTGAATACTGGGTCCAAAACAGACTTCAACATTTCTAGTGGCACTTTCTCCTCAATTGATCTTAGCTTATGTGATCCAAGGTTAACACCACTTCTGACTTGGACCACAATGGATTGCCTTTATGATGGTAACCACTTTCCTATCTTGATTTCTAATTCTATCAGCAAACCCAGAGCAAAAATTTCAAGATGGAAATTATATCAAGCTAACTGGAAAATGTTTTCAGACTTCATTGAAAACAAGATCAACCAGCTACAACTGTCAGAAGATCATGATACATCACTAGACTTCTTAGTGAGTTTAATCACCCTAGCCGCTGAAACACACATTGGAACATGCACAATATCGACTTCTCGAAAAACTGTACCCTGGTGGAATACTGAATGTAAGAACGCTATCCGAGAAAGCAAAACGGCATTAAATAAATATCTAAAAAATGGTCTAAACATATATAAGATATATAAAAAATGGTCTAAACAATATAAACATTTCATTTTGACAAAAGGCACAAGATATACATTGCTAGAACCGATATTCGAAAAAAATACTGGTTTAAAAATTACGATTATCCGAGAAGTTCCATAACAACCATATCTCGGATGAAATTTGGACATGCTTGCTATCCGGCACATTTATACAAAATAAAAATACAACGTAGAATGAAGTAAACACTTCTGTTGTATGTAGGTATATAAATTTATTAAAATTCTTAAAATTTATTCACAAGGGAGTGGAAGTACAAAACGTTTTCGGTCAAACTGACCATCATCAGTGTAAACGTCCAGTGTACAAGTAATTGAAATTAGCCACTTCAGTAGGTGTAAAAACCTCTAAATAACATTATTGCTACATTATCAGCTGTATAATAATCGACAATAAGTCGATGTTATAGGAGGCAATAATGTTATTTAGAGGTTTTTACACCTATTGAAGTGGCTAGTTTCAATTACTTGTACACTGGACGTTTACACTGATGATGGTCAGTTTGACCGAAAACGTTTTGTACTTCCACTCCGTTGTGGATAATTTTTAAGCATTTTAATAAATTTATATACCTACATACAACAAGTGTTTACTTCATTCTACGTTGTTTTAACGAAGGTATACAGCCAACTACAGGGTTTACCCTTTTTAAATTTTAAAATAAAAATAATTGATGACAATCTTTGTGATAATTGCAATGAAACGGCGGACTTGGATCGTATACTTTTTAATTGTAAGAAGTACACACATCAGTCGGACATTCTTACAAAAAATTTAAGAAGTTTAAAAGTTTACGGTCCCTATAATGTTATGTATCTTTTGGCACTGAGGGATAAACGTATTTTTGATTTTATTTTGTTTTTCCTATATGACTGTAAAATTAAGTTATAGAATGACTAGATTAGGCTTGTAACCTTAAATGTCTTTCCTTTTGATTGCCTACATGCCTGCCTTACCGTGTGGGGTGAGTATATAGGTAATCAATAATTATTAAGAAAAAAGAAAAACCCTTGAATGAGAAAAGTGTGACCCTTGTCCTTATCCCAAAATTTTAATTAAGATTAATTTAGCAAAAATTCACTTTGAAAATAAAATGTTTATTACATCTATTCTTAACAAAAAGGTCGGTCACACTTAGATAACTTAGATTACTAATTAGATGGTTTAGAGAAGATATATTATGTTTATGCATGTACTATTTAGTTTGTCTCTGGCCGCATCGTCTAATTCTAAAGCCAATAAAGAAAATATCGTAGAATCAGAACCGAGGCAAACCTGATCAAATTCAAACAACTAAAAGCTATAGCGCGACGAGTCATAAAACGAAGTAAAAAATATTGTTGGAATAAATATATATCCTCCATATCTGTTGACGCTCCTTTCAGTCAAGTTTGGAAGAAAATTAAACAGATGCACGGGAAAACAACACACTTGTCAATTTCAGCCCTTAATTTTTATAATTCAATATTAACGGAAGATGACCAAATTTCTAACATCATGGCAACTCATTTTCATAATAAAAGCAAAAATGATCACTACAAAAATACTCTAGTTCTCCATAAAGACATTCCTTCTACTATAGATCTGTCAGATGACTTTCACGCTTTAAATTCACCTTTGACCTTTCAAGAGCTTACTTTTGCGATATCAACGCTAAAAAATTCTGCAGCAGGAACTGACAATATACCATCCATATTCCTCAAAAATTTAGCCATCAATGGACTCACAAAATTACTTTTATTTTATAATTCTCTTTGGATAAACGAAAAGTTTCCAAACCTATAAAGACAATGAATCATTCTTCCACTTAAAAAACCCGATAAATCATCAATAGAGCCAATAATAGACTTATCTGGTTTTCTGAAAAGCATAATATAATTAGCTCGACTCAATAGGAATTCAGACCACAACGAAGTGCAATGGACAATTTAGTCGCAATAAAATCTTTAACATCTAATTTCGCCTCTACAGCAATTTGCACTGACTCCTTAGCATCTATCAATTCCATAAAAAATATTTTCACAAGACATCCAATTGTCCAAGCCATCCATGACTCAATTAACTTACTGACCTCTCAAGGAGTCATTCCGATAATCATCTGGGTACCATCTCATATAGGTATTCAGGGCAATGAAAGAACAGACGCCGCAGCCACATCAGCACTATCATCAACCAGTGATCTTGAAAGTATCCAAATATACAAAGATCTAAAACGTCATTTTAAACATTTAACAGGCAACTGCTTCCAAACCCATTGGAATAGGCTGCCTTCGAAACTGAAAGAAATTCAACCGAATATTGGGAAGGCGGGGCGGAATGGGGTATTAAGTTGAAATTGATTTTTAAAAATAAGTTAGGATTAATTATTTAAGCTGCATATCATTATATAAACTCATTGTAATGTTGTTGACATTATATTACAATATTATTTTTTTTATAAGAACAAGAACAGTAAGTTTGTTACTAAAATATTAAACAATGTCAATTGCCCCGTTCTGCCCCTGCACCGGGGCACAACGGGGTAGTCATTACAAGATTAGTGAAATTAATAAAAAAATAACTTAATAATTGTAATTGTTAAGTCCAATTATTAAATACCGTTGAAAAGTCATTTTATGTTAAGTTATGTTAAGCTAAGTTCATCACTGGCATTTTATTAAAGCCCATAACTCTGGCTCCAGATGTTGACAGAGGTTCCCGAAGTGATAAAGTAGAATTTCTCTTTAAAAATCCATTGACCCAATCTTGGCCGGCGACTTCACTCGTAAATATGTGGGCTAGGCCATTTCTTACAGCTAACTGATAAGCTAAGGTACGCCGCAAATCTATCATCGTTAGACCAAATAATGGATACTCTATAATTTTCAAATAGCTCATGAGTTCATATTCTTGCCTTTCGGTAAAAACAGCTTAAAATTTCCCTGCTGTTTTCTCAATATGGTACTGCGGATCTTTCCTTTTCTCTGCAAGATATCTCCAGGTACTTTGGAGAACATTAAATTGCTTTGTAGCCTTCAAATAACCTACTTAACCAGAAATAACTGCTTCGGTAGCATTATTCATACTTTTAGTGGACCATGGCTGTCTATTCGTCTTCCTTTTTTATACTAGAACCATCTGAAATAGAAGAAGAATAGTTAAATATAGAGTTCTTGTTTAATAAAAATAGTGTGGGGCGGCACGGGGTACTTCCCCATTTCGTCCCAAGTGGACTTCCCCATTCCGCCCAAAGCACATGATTTATTTCATCAAGCTATTGTCACTCGAAAACGATTGGTAAGAAAACGTTTGCCTAGACTAAACGAAAGCTAAATAAATACCCTACAAGTATTACCAACTAACGTTGTAAAAAAACAAGCGTGTGCAACTTACCTTGGTCATAAAAACACAAACAGTTACAAATTATAAGCGAAACACCACGCAACGATAGATTCACGTTGTTAACATCAAGATAACTAGACAAACATCCCTACCGGTCTTCAGTCACACTACACTGATGTACTTTTACTTATTGCTGCTAGTCTGCAGCACGTCATTGATACTTAAAAATACCAATCTTCATTCCGCCCCGCTACCCCATTCCGCCCCGCCTTCCCCTTGACATTTATACCGTCGAATATCTGCAGAAAATCAACCGTAGTACTTAGAAGACTAAGAATTGGGCATACCAGACTAACCCACGGACATTTAATGGCTTCTGAAGAACCTCCTATGTGCCAATATTGACAATGTCAGCTGTCACTGAAACATATCCTAATCAATTGTCCAAAATATCAACATGAACGACGACTTTATGGACTCAAGAGTAGCCTGAATGAAGCACTAAACTCGCCAACTCATATGCCCCACACCATAAGTTACCTACGAAATAAACATATTTTCAATAAAATATAAATGTTCATGTAATGTAAATCACTCAAATCTATGTATTTATTGTATGTATGTATTGTTTATTAATGTATAATTGTACCTGTGTCAATGATCATGTAATCGAGACACGTTAATTCAATAAAAAAAAATATTATAGTTAATATCTCTCCAGGCCCTTGATAAGGACTAGATATTTTAAGTATAAAAGCATATCTTTTATTATTTTACTTTTAAATAAAGTTTATGCTTTTGTAGATTGTGCTTAATTAGGTAATGTTTAATACAAATAAATCAAATATTTACTATCACTATTAATTTTTTTTTCAGATGCTACCAAATGTAAATGTGGGTATGATATTAAAGGTAAGTTTATTTTTGTTTAGGTTACTTTTATTTCCAAAACACTATTTTTAGAAATATGTTCTTGTCCACTGTCATCTGCTGAAAAACTAGAATTGACACAGAAGATGGCTACAAAGTTACAAGTTGCACAAGATGAAATAGACGAATTAAAAAAAGAATTATATGAACTTCAATTTACAGAACGTAACAAAGATAGCAAATCGGCTGCGTTATATAAAGAGATTATGAAGGGATCTGCTCTTGACCAGGTAAGAGTTAACTTTTGTGTTATACCTACATTATACACATGCATTCATTAGAATTGGATTTTTGTTGAAAACAACTTTATTTTTTAATTTTAGAGTTTTGGAAGACCTGGCACAGCACATATCACTCTAAGAGACCAATCTCGCACTTTACAAAGACCAACTTCAGGTCTAAAACGTTTACCAATTGACAAAACTCAAATTGCTGACTCTACATATCAACACATTTTTCCAGGTAATTCAAAGACTTATTATTATGTCTAGTCTATTTTTTTATCGCAATTTTTTCAAACATCTTCTAAGGACGATCCCATTTTTATTACGATTTTATCAAATAGCTTTGAGTTTTCTTTTTAAAATAACAACAATATTACTTATGTGGTAGCATTATGATAGTCGAAGAGCTGGTAGACATTTTTTTGTAGGTATTTGGGGCATTCTGAATTTTTTTCAGATACATCTTCCATAATATCCCTAATACATACATAAATGCAGACCTGCTGGAGGGTAGCGGTCATTTAAAAACCACTAAATTAAAAAATATTTAAAAAAAAACATTATAAAAGATATCTTTAAGGTAATTTAAATTTTTTTTAAAGTAGAGGTATATTATTAAAATATTAAGAAAATATACAATCAAGGCGATTTCCGAGTGATTGTAACTCTGCAAGTTACTTTGCAAATGAATACAAAAAATATTATTGAGGTAAGCATATATTTTGACGGTATTTTTTAATCTTCCTCTTTTGCTCTTTAATTCGTCCAATTTTGAACACAGGCTTCCCCGAGTTTCCTCCATTCGCTTCTGTTTTGTACATTCTGTTTCCAGTGTGTTCATTATATCTTTCTAATGTTATCTCCCCATCTGATCTGGGGTCGTCCTCATGCTCTCTTTCCTGCCCATGGTCTCCATTGTTCCATTTTTGTATCGTGGTATACCACTTACTGCTCATATATCTGGCGTTATGACCTGCGAAACTTCATTTTAATCTGACTATATGTTGTCCTGAATCTTTGATTTTTATTACCCATTTGTTTTGTCTTTAAATTATTTTACTCCTAACATTGCTGCTCTATTGGTCCCTTAACAGCTTTTTGTGTCTTCATTATTTTGTCCATGTTTACTTTGGTCAACGTCCTTGTTTTCATGCGTAGACATGTGAGAATTGTGAGTATGCGCTGGTCAAACACTCTTGTTTTTAATTATTGTATTTTTTATTCTTAAAACCCTTGTTCGTCCATTGCATTGTTTTGAAAACATCTTCCAGTGCTAATGTAAATAGTTTAAGAGAAATAACATCTCCCTCGCGCAGTTCTCTGTTAATTAGTATAGGTTTTGTGGTTTCTTCCATTTGTTCTGTAATTGCTGCTTTCTTATATACAGGGGTGGTAAACTGAAAACTGCATATTACGGCAGTCAATGAGGGTACAGTCAAAATCGTTTACAATGACACCGGCTATAACATACAATCGGATATAACAAACAAAATAGTAGGTCCCGTAAAATGACATACATATAAAAAAAGCATTTACATTGCTCATAACGAACAAATCGGTTAAAGCAAACATATTTCTTGGAACACTAGCAGTTGAAATATTGGTTACAGCACACCTGTACCTCGGAGAGATACAACATCCATTTTTTTCAATTATGACCTTTTTACACACTATATAATAAACAATTATAACAAATGCATGATTTAAATGACAATAGAAACAATGTCCATATCCCAATAAATAACTTTAGCAATAACACTTTCTGTTGAAAAAAGTTTTTGTTACGAAAATGGGCACTGTATTGTATCTCTCCGAGGTACCTACTGATATTACCACGAAATGGAAAGGAAGGTTTTATTAATTTATGGTTATGATGGTACATCCGGGCAGGATTCACTTGTGATATTTTTCGTCCAACCTTTGTGATTAAGATCACAAAGGTTGGACGAAAAATATGGTGTTGTAAAAATTCTAATTATCAAAGGATATTATAAAAACATTAAAGTGAATTGAAAAATTATTTAAAAAAGCTTAGAATATATTTCGTATAGTGGAGTCACTGAAGGTTTTCATGGAAGTGTTAAAATAAATCTGTTGTGATATGAAACAGTTATTTAGACTTTAAATTAAAGTTATTAATTATAATAAAACAAACTAAATAATAGTGTTTTTAAGAAGAAATCTGCGCCTCTTGTCGAAGTGGGCAAAATTTCTTCATACGCGAAATTTACAAACTATTTTAGTTTAAGTGCGGTAAATTAAAAACTCATTAAGTGCTTAACTACTACTTGGACAGAAACTTCTTTTTGTGGACCACTCGATTCAGGTCGGTAAGTGGTTATTTTAAATAATATAATTTAAGAATTACATTTATCGAAAATGTTGATTAAAGTTAAATTCAAAACAAATACAGGTTAACCGTGTTTGGATAAAGAATAAAATATAAATATGGCTGCAGGAGGAAGGCAACCGACTACAATAAACGAAGCGTTTTTGATGCAACAAAATAATAATTTATTTTAAGGAAATTGTCAACGTTCCCAAAACGAACAATTATTATATACAGAATGGGTAAAAGTCAGCAATGAAAAAGATCAACTACATAGTATGATCACGCAAATGTCACCACATATAAGTATGCTAGAAAATCAAATCAAACAGATTTGCAATCAATCAAATAATAACGCTAAAAATACTGAGGCAACGCCTCCTCCCAGGCAAGAATACGAGACTGATGAAGAGGAACTGGCTAAAGAAACAGAATGGGCAAGGGTAAGAAACAGGCAAAAAAAAAGGAAAATAATGAATACCTCATTTTCTCCACCTGCTCCTACAAAAAATGAAGAAATAACCAATAGGCTTGAACCTAAACAAAAAAAAGTCCAACCTCCACCACCAATAATAGTGGAAGGAATTAAAGAATATAATAAATTTATCGAACTGCTCACAAAGGAAATAGGTATAGATTTATAATCCAAACGGTAAATAATGAGAACTTCAAAATTAAAGCCAACGATGAGGATACGTATCGTGGCGTGACAAAAATACTACGAGAGCAAACACCACACAGTTGGTTCACATACGAAGATAAAAGAACCCGATCAATTAAGGTAATAGTCAAATATCTCCCGCATTCGTGCAAACCAGACAGCATAATTGAAGAATTGGTAAGGAGAGGTTTTAAAGCAGTGAATGCTATAAATAAAATTAAGTGGCGTACCAAGGAACCACTTGACATGTTCATAGTGACTTTTGACAATAGCGAAGATATAAATAAAATACATAGTATACAGCATATACTACAATGTAAAGTCGAAATCCAACCATTTAAATCCTCCAAATTAATATCTCAATGCAAAAATTGCCAGGCATATGGGCATACCCAAAAATTTTGCGCCAGACAAGCGAGATGTGTCAAATGCACAGGGAAGCATCATACTAAGGAGTGTACCAAATCAAAAGATGTCAAACCTAAATGCGTACACTGTGGACAAGAGCATCCAGCTAACTATCGTGGCTGTAAAGTGGCTATTGAATTACAAAACATGAGGAATAGAGCAATAGATAAAAAAGGGGGGTTAATAAACATCCTTCAGTAAGCAGGCAAGTTAACGAAAATCTAACATTTGCCAATGCAGTAAACAACGAAAAGAAAAGTGGCAAAAAGGAGGAACGAACTAATAATATCGAACAAAGTCTGCAACTCATATTAGCGAAGCTAGAAAATCAAGAAAAAATCATAACAACACTGGATGAGAGGCTAAAAAGGTTAGAATATAGTGCCAAAGGAGCTATACCTAAATCGAAACAATATTAATTCAATTAAGGTACTAGTGTGGAACGCAAACGGACTCCTGAACCACCAGCAGGAGCTTCAATTAGTTCTACAGACAGAAAATATAGATGTATGCCTCATCTCAGAGACACATTTTACTAAACACTCATTTATCAAATTTCACGGTTATAGAGTCTATCATGCGATTCATCCTGATAATAATGCAAAAGGAGGAAGTGCAGTGATAATTAAAGAAAATTTACAACATTATGAAGAAGCCAACTACGTAACAGAAAAAGTGCAGTTAACTGCAGTAACACTTAGAACTCTTAGATACCCACTGATAGTGGCAGCAATCTATAGTCCTCCGAAACATGCAATAAGTAAGGAGGAATATATTGACCTCTTTACCGAGCTGGGAAATAGATTTATAGTAGGAGGCGATTATAATGCTAAAAATACCCACTGGGGCTCAAGGTTAACCACAACAAAAGGCAGAGAACTTTTAAAAGCTGTGAGTGAATACGGAGCCATAACCTTGTCAACAGGGAAGCCAACTTTTTGGCCTACTGACCCCAACAAAATACCTGACCTAATTGATTTTTTCATAACCAAAAATATATCGCAAAACTACCTGAAAATAGATGAATGTCTAAGTTATGTTCTGACCATACAGCAATAACACTAAGCGAAAACATAATATATAAAGAAAATAACCCTTCGCTAACTAATAAGTACACCAACTGGATAAGCTTCAGACAAATGCTAGAAGAAACAATTAATTTAAACGTTTCTCTTAGAACCGTAAAAGACATTGAAAAAGAAGTTGACCAATTCAATAAAGACATCCAAAGAATATCTTGGGAATGTACTCGAGACATCAAAAGACGCCTAAAAGGATGCAACTACCCGGCAGAAATTAGAACGCTGGTATACGAAAAACGGAAACCAAGACGAAAATGGTTCCAAAGTAGAGCTCCTCAAGATAAAACAATTGTAAATAATCTCACCCAACAACTAAAAAGAGAGATAAAAGAATTTAAAGAAGAATCCATTAGGACATACTTAAACAACCTAAAGAATGAAAGATCCACAGAATACTCACTATGGAAGGCAACCAATGGATTAAAAAGACCAATGATGCAAATACCACCCATAAAAAAAGAAGACGGCACTTGGGCTAGAAGCAGCGAACAAAAAGCAGAATGCTTTGCTACACATCTAGAAAAAATATTTCAACCGCATCAACAACAACAAGAAGAAGAAGCATTACAGAGCAACCATTTGCAAGAAGAAGAGAACATAATGCCAGTAACTGTAAAAGAAGTAATAAAAGAAATCAAGTATAATTTAAACCCGAGAAAAGCTCCTGGCTTTGATTTAATAACAGGACAAATATTAAAACAGCTCCCAAGAAGCAATTGTCAAGTTGACCTATTTAATCAATGCTGCGATCAGATTAAAATATATTCCTTCATTGTGGAAAGTGGCGGAAATAGTAATGATACCAAAACCAGGCAAACCACCACATATAACCTCTTCCTATAGACCAATATCACTGCTACCCACAATGTCTAAATTATTTGAAAAACTTCTCCTCAGAAGATTGCAACCAATTATAGTAAACAAAAAATTAATTCCAAATCACCAGTTTGGTTTTAGGCAAAAACACTCAACTATAGACCAACTCCACAGAGTCACCGATATTATAGAAAATGCACTAGAGGAAAGAAAAGTTTGTTCAGCTTTATTCTTAGATGTTGCCCAGGCATTTGACAGAGTTTGGCATGAAGGACTATTTCATAAATTAGAGACTATTCTTCCAAAATCATACACAGACATAATTAAATCGTACTTAACTGATAGATATTTCAGAATCAAGCAAGATGATGCTTATTCTGAACTTAAAGAAATAAAAGCCGGAGTCCCCCAGGGTAGCGTATTGGGCCCGGTCCTA
The DNA here is from genome assembly GCF_917563875.1 of Diabrotica virgifera virgifera. NCBI lineage: Eukaryota > Metazoa > Arthropoda > Insecta > Coleoptera > Chrysomelidae > Diabrotica > Diabrotica virgifera. The sequence goes on from NC_065449.1 coordinate 124,247,492, forward strand.
TATCTCCTTTATACATGTGATCTACCAGAATTCGATAACTACTGTTTAGCTACCTTTGCCGACGACACCGCCATATTAGCAGTAGGTAAAGATAACGTAGAAACAGCCAATAAACTACAAAATGCGATAAGAAAATTCCAAAAATTGACTAAGATTACAATGAATGAAAGTTCCAAAAGTGGAAGATTACATTGAATGAAAGCAAATCAGTACATGTTGATTTCACTAATAAAAAAATTCTGTACGCACCAATAAAAATTAATGGACAAGACATTCCGTATGCCAACACAGCCAAATATCTGGGCTTAACCCTAGACACGAAGCTTCGCTGGAAAGCCCATGTAAAGAAAAAGAAGGAAGAATTAAATATTAAATATAAAAAATTGTACTGGCTACTGGGAAGATACTCAGGGTTGTCAACGTATAACAAGATGCTAATCTACAAACAAGTTATAAAACCAGTATGGACGTATGGTATCCAACTGTGGGGATGTACAAAAAAGACAAACTTGAAAAGAATACAAACTTTTCAAAACAAAGTATTAAGGGGCATAGTTAATGCACCCTGGTACATCCGTAATGACGATATCCACAAGGATCTACAAATGGAGCCCGTCGACAAAGAAATCCGAAAACACGCAGAAAGTCATGAAAAAAGACTTCTTCTCCACGAAAATATTGAGGCCATCCAGCTCCTGGACAACTCAAACCAGAAAAGAAGACTGAAGAGGACCAAACCTCACGAGTTGGTGTAGTGTGCGACAAAGCTAATAGCGGAGCATTGCGCGACTAGTGTGCAAGCAACGTGTTGGTGTAGTGCGTGATAAAGTGAAAAGCAGCGCTTTGTGTGATAGTGCGCAATCAAAAAGTGCGCCAGTAATAATAAAGACAACTAAGAAGACATCAAAGGGTAACTCTTGGATATTAAGTAGTTAGTAAGATAGGATAGATAAAAAGTTATTCATTGGTCAAAGACCAGATTGTAGCACTTAGCAAATAAAAAAAAAACCTCCGATTTCGTTGAACCTGCGATTTTCATGAAAATTGGTGAGTAGTTAGAAGATACTTCAAGGAACAAAGGTGACATGATGTTAACTTGCGCTTTTACCCTGGAGGTGGTTACCATCCCTTCTCGGGGGTGAAATTTTGTTTATTAAAAATAATACCAGAAATCGATAGAGGGGCAACTTCTAAGCAAAATTTGTTATATAAAGTTAACATAAATCAATACTTTTTGAGTTATTAAATATCAAAGATTTTATTTTTTTCTTAAAAAATGCATGTTTTAAAGCGGTTTTTCACGTATTACTCAAAAACTATAAGCTTTTGTAAAAAAAGCTATTATTACCAAAATTAAAGATAATAAAACATTTAATACACTCCCCACTTAAAAAACTAAACTAATGTTATTTCAAAGTGGGTTATGGGTAATTGATGTATATTTTTTTCGACGAGTACTCAAATCTAAGTATTCAAGCTTACATAACGGGAAAACGATGCATTTTATAGAATATACTTGTTAAACACTTGTCAAAGTACTTCGGAATACCTATCAAATGAGCTTCAGTAGAAGTTAATAGCATCAAAATTAAGCAAGTTATGATGAAAATAAATGAACCCTTTCGATTTTTTTTAGGAAAAAGTTAAAAATAAAATATAGGCCATTTCCACAAAAATTAAAATTTGTAGTAATCCTCACAAGAATTTCTTTATGTTATCATAGTTAATTATTTCTACAATTTTGACCGGTTTAGAATGCATATTTTTGAAAAAAGGTATAATTTAAAAAAATCAGAATTTTTAGAATTACCGTACTTTTCATTTTCTTTTGATAATAACGCCAAAAATACTTAATATACGTAAAAAAAGATAAATAACTAAATTTTAGTTTTTTCTGTAGCAAATACTTTACCCATTTTACTATTTCCGCAGAGTAAAAAATAACCGAGATAGAAACGTTTAAAATTTCAATTTTGCTTCGAGAACCATGTAACCGGGGCCATTTAACCTTTTATTTTTTAAAAAGTAAGAGGTATAAATGACTATTTTGACGTTTTTTCATAGCCCTTGGAATAAAATTTTAACCAGTTGTTAGATGAACTTGCTACTTTAAAATTTAACGGAGGTATTTACAAAAAAACAATAACATTTTTTAGAAAATTTTTTAAAAGATACATTTTGAAACATTTTTGGTGCATAAACTTTAATGCTATCAACTTGTTCGAGCACTTATTTGATAGATATTTCAATGAGCTTTGAAAAATGTTTAATAAGTTTATGTTATAAAATGCATCATTTTCCCGGTATTTAAGCTTGAATACTTAGATTTGGGTACCGACGAAAGAAATATACATTCAATTACCTATAACTCACTTTCAGTTAAAATTGAAAGGTTTTTCTAGTAAGAAATTTATTTGATTTTTTATTAGCCTCAATTTTGATAATAATAACTTTTTTGTAAAAACTTATAGTTTTTGAGTTATTTATGAAAAATCGGTTAAAAACATGCATTTTTGTCACGAAAAATTAAAATCTTTGATCTTTAAAACTCAAAAAGTTTTGATTTATTTTAATAACTTTATACAAAAAAGTTTTGCTTATAATTTGTCGCTCTATCGAATTGTGGGGATATTTTTAATAAAATAATTTTCACCCCCGAGGAGGGGTGGCATCCACCCCCAGGGTAAAAGCGCAAGTTGGCACCACGTCACCTTTCTTCCTTGAGATATCCTCTAACCACTCACCAATTTTTATGCAAATCGATGGAGGTTCAACGAAATCGGAGGTAATAGCCCATATTCACCTTCAGTGACTGCACTAGTAGTATTATGTACCTACTTAGTTTTGTTTTATATTAGTAGATGTATAATACATATTAATAATTAAAGAGTCCGTTTGTATATAGAATTATTATATTTGCTTTTATTAATAAAATGAACAAAGTTCCAATTATCTTTTATGTATTTGTGGACTACAAAAACTGGCAATGCCGGCCACCTTTCTATATCGGTCAATAGTTCTTTCATTTTTAGCGGCCGTTACGGACAGGTTTTACTGTATATCTTAGAAAATATTTTTTAATTATAGGAAATTCATTTATGTAACGAACTCAAACAACTTTTTTTTTGCCGTCTAGAAATTTGACAAATTCTAGCTCTATTTTGGATGTCTTGATTGTTTCGTTTTAAGACGATGAAGACTGATGAGATTGGTTTCTTGTGTCTTGTTTAGGTGGCCTTCTCTGGTTCATTGAAATCAAAAAAGCCATCTGGGGTGGTATCACTTGAATCTCCCGTATCTAGTTTTTCGCAATAATGAAAAGAAGTTAGTTTTTCAGCAGCGTTAATTACCATCTTTTTCAAAGCGTCCATAGAAAATTCTGCATTTTTTAAGACATTATACCAACGCAATTTAAGGATGGACAATGGCGGATATAATGGCCTCTTCCGATGACAAATTAAGTATTTCAGAGAATCTTTTCTCCAAGCTCTGCATATATATATATATATATATATATATATATATATATATATATATATATATATATATATATATATATATATATATATATATATATATATATATATATATATATATATATATATATATATATATATAACACAAAGGAGCACTCGTAAGTGTAGGGTTTTATCGGTCAAGTGGGTGAAAAAAGAAACAAATAATTCAGCTATTTCATCTATCTATTGAAGACGTTTCGTCTACTGCTCAGTAGACATCATCAGTTCATCTACAAAAAGAGTGGTATAAGAGACAACATCCAAAAGAGAGGTAAAAAAGCACTAGCGTTACCTTAAAAAGACATGTAGCAAAAGATAAGATGTACATAGTAAAAAAACCTTATCCATGAACCAACGTAATGTAAAAGTATATAACATTTAAGTGTATAGTTAATATTTAAAAAACTTTAGTACAGCCAAAGACAAGACCATGTGGTAACAGTCATATATAAAAAACAAGTGGAAAAAAGCCGGCTTGCTTTTTTGAAGTCAAGAATGAACCAAGAAAAAACCAGATTCACTTCCAAAAACTTAGTAGTATTTAAGCATACTTCATTTTAACTTTAGGTAACATCATTAAATGAGTAGAATGCTAATATGCAACTTTGAAAATTTAAAGTCAAATAGTTACCAGCAGGTCATCCTAGCCCAACGGACACACAAAAGAAAATGGAGTTTGAATTATCAGGTGTAAACTGACATCTCGCCAAGAGGCAGGCAACCTTTAAAAAATTATAACAAAGAGTGACTGACAACTGCAGTGCAGCGCGGTAAAATTTAAATTGATGTAATTAAAACAGTTATAAAAGTGTTTAAAAAGTGAAAGTAATATCAAGAAGTAATCCAGGGATGTACCTTATACCTCGTAGACAAGAATCACAGTTTATTTTAAACAAGTGAGGGCACTTCACACAATTATATGGAAAGGTGCCTACGTTAGTACTGGTAATCCAGTTAACTAACTAATATATAAGATAGTACAACAGTATAACTCCCATATATCGCAGCTCAAAAAGCAAGAAAAAAATATGCAATAATTTAAGAAAATTTATAAATCAGTTTAGCAAATTGTAATTTATAATTAATATCAATAATGCAAAATTTTATCCTATGGAAAATTTTAAATTGTTCAATCTATTAAGTAAACTGTTATTATCAAAAAAAAGTGGGAAAAGCTTGAAAAAACCACCAAAAACTTTTTTACAATAAAATAATTTAAGTGAATAACATCGACTGATTCCGCAAGATCAATATTAAAGAAGTGGAAAAAGCCTGAAAACCACAAAACTTTTTTACAATATAATAATTTGAGTGTAATAATACCAACTAATTCTGCAAAATCAATGCATGGTATATTTGACTCAAGTTACTGATGTCAGTTCTCTTGTTAAGTACATTAGAGGTTTTTAATATGAAACACATCTCTAAGAACTGTCTTTTCGACAGGTTGCGTTCATTGCAAAGGATCTTGGCTTCATCAAAGTCCACCTTATGTTTTGTATCTATTGCATGTTGGGCTAAGGCACAAGTTGGTTTTTTCAAATTGATATCACTACGGTGTGAAATTAAACGTGATTTTAAAGCTCGCTTTGTCTGCCCTACATAACATGCGTCACATTCAGCACAAGGAATGTGATAGACCACATTAACTTGTTCCAAAGGGGACAAGGGTGTTTTAGTCTTAGAGAACAAATTTCTGACTGTTCTTGCGTTCTTAATTGCAATCTTAACAGGAATATTATTATTTTTATATAGTTTAATAAGTTTATCAGTAACCTGAGGTTACTGAGTAAATTTTACCGCGCTGCACTGCAGTTGTCAGTCACTCTTTGTTATAATTTTTTAAAGGTTGCCTGCCTCTTGGCGAGATGTCAGTTTACACCTGATAATTCAAACTCCATTTTCTTTTGTGTGTCCGTTGGGCTAGGATGACCTGCTGGTAACTATTTGACTTTAAATTTTCAAAGTTGCATATTAGCATTCTACTCATTTAATGATGTTACCTAAAGTTAAAATGAAGTATGCTTAAATACTACTAAGTTTTTGGAAGTGAATCTGGTTTTTTCTTGGTTCATTCTTGACTTCAAAAAAGCAAGCCGGCTTGTTTCCACTTGTTTTTTATATATGACTGTTACCACATGGTCTTGTCTTTGGCTGTACTAAAGTTTTTTAAATATTAACTATACACTTAAATGTTATATACTTTTACATTACGTTGGTTCATGGATAAGGTTTTTTTACTATGTACATCTTATCTTTTGCTACATGTCTTTTTAAGGTAACGCTAGTGCTTTTTTACCTCTCTTTTGGATGTTGTCTCTTATACCACTCTTTTTGTAGATGAACTGATGATGTCTACTAAGCAGTAGACGAAACGTCTTCAATAAATAGATGAAGTAGCTGAATTCTTTGTCTCTTTTTTCACCCACTTGACCGATAAAACCCTACACTTACGAGTGCTCCTTTGTTATATTGGAATTGACGGTCGTACTCCTTTATGATATATATATATATCATAAAGGAGTACGACCGTCAATTCCAATATAACAAAGGAGCACTCGTAAGTGTAGGGTTTTATCGGTCAAGTGGGTGAAAAAAGAGACAAAGAATTCAGCTACTTCATCTATTTATTGAAGACGTTTCGTCTACTGCTCAGTAGACATCATCAGTTCATCTTAAAAAGACATGTAGCAAAAGATAAGATGTACATAGTAAAAAAAACCTTATCCATGAACCAATGTAATGTATAAGTATGTAACATTTAAGTGTATAGTTAATATTTAAAAACTTTAGTACAGCCAAAGACAAGACCATGTGGTAACAGTCACATATAAAAAACAAGTGGAAAAAAGCTGGCTTGCTTTTTTTCAAAGTCAAGAATGAACCAAGAAAAAACCAGATTCACACTTCCAAAAATTTAGTAGTGTTTAAGCATACTTCATTTTAACCTTAGGCAACATCATTAAATGAATATAGTGCTAATATGCAACTTCGAAAATTTAAAGTTGAATAGTTACCAGCAGGTCATCCTAGCCCAACGGACACACAAAAGAAAATGATCATTTTCTTTTGTGTGTCCGTTGGGCTAGGATGACCTGCTGGTAACTATTCAACTTTAAATTTTCGAAGTTGCATATTAGCACTATATTCATTTAATGATGTTGCCTAAGGTTAAAATGAAGTATGCTTAAACACTACTAAATTTTTGGAAGTGTGAATCTGGTTTTTTCTTGGTTCATTCTTGACTTTGAAAAAAAGCAAGCCAGCTTTTTTCCACTTGTTTTTTATATGTGACTGTTACCACATGGTCTTGTCTTTGGCTGTACTAAAGTTTTTAAATATTAACTATACACTTAAATGTTACATACTTATACATTACATTGGTTCATGGATAAGGTTTTTTTTACTATGTACATCTTATCTTTTGCTACATGTCTTTTTAAGATGAACTGATGATGTCTACTGAGCAGTAGACGAAACGTCTTCTATATATATATATATATATATATATATATATATATATATATATATATGAAATAGAGAATGTGGAAAAATCCCCTTACGAACAATTCACACATCCACCATTTCGGGTTGGGAAAAATTTTTCGAATAGAATCAAAGATACAAACACCAGTTCTTAGAAATGTGTTTCGCCCTCTTCAACCTCTCTGGGCTTATCAATAAAGATGAGAGGTTGAATATCTTTAGACACATTCCAATCAAAAAACAACATTCGAGACCTAGACATAAAAGGTGCGTAAATCTACGGCAAGTCCGACAATGACAGTCTCAAGTTTTAATTCCCTAATTACTTAAAGTAAGTAAAATCTATGTTTAAAAACATGAGATGTAGATCCTTATATATATATATATATATATATATATATATATATATATATATATATATATATATATATACATCCCGCTATTAAATTGGCATCTTTTCACGTTGCAGTCATTTGGCATCACCTAGAAATGCTATCATTTTCTAGGTATAATCCGTGAATGTTCGCTTAGTACACTTCTTTAAGCTTGGCACCGTTGTCGGATTTTCAGTAATCCGATTTATTTATATATTTTATTCCTTACACTATAACGACAATTTGACCCCCGTAGGTCAAAAACATTGCTTAAACATCACTTTGGCAACAACAGGATGTTGCCAAGATATACATTTTTACGGAAAAGACAGTACCTAGTTAGATACATAATATCGATCGCTTCACGTTCCAAGTCTTCCACTCGCACTCAGGTAAAAACCAGTTGTAGGCTCTTTTGTCTGAACGGGTCCCTGAATGAGTTTAATAATTCACTTTTATTGTGTATTTTGTTTCGTTTAGTTGAAATATCAGATTTTGTTTGTAACGAATTTCATAATAGATATTTAAATTATTTTTTTGTTAACAAAAACAAATTTTAAAGTTTGACATTTGAAAAATTAATTTTATATTGCCATTTTCATGACATGGTCAATGGTTAATTGCATTTATAATAATTTAATGGGTCATTGCGAAACAATATACAGTGCGTCCATAAAGTAACGCATAAATTCATTATTTCACAAACCGGACACTTTCAGGAAAAATACCGAAACAGGTCGATTTTTATTTTTAAATTACAATTGATTGGCATACATATCATACTAGTGACGTCATCCATCTGGGCGTGATGACGTAATCGTTGATTTTTTTAAATAAGAATAAAGGGCATGTAATAGCTCATTTGAAAGGGTATGTAATTCTCTATTCAATAATATAATTGTTAATATAATTATTTATACAGGGTGTCCAAAAAATGTTATTTAAATTAAATTAATTGGTATAAAAAGATGAATGTATGTAATTTGTTTAATTCTAAATATATTTTATTGGTGCCAGCAAACATAAAAATGTTTTATTTAAAACCTAAATATTGATTTTCGCTTAAGCGTAATCTTAAACTTCCAAGAGGCAGGTGGATGGCAGCTCTAACATTTAATTTTCTGACAAAAGTAAAACGAATTTTGAATTAAATAAGTTACATACATTTTTCTTTTTGTCTCAATTAATTTAATTAAAGAATTCTTTTTGGACACCCTGTATATATAATTATGTTATTGTTTGTATTAGTAAATAGAGAATTAAATACCCTTTCAAATGAGCTATCACATGACCCCTATTCTCATTTAAAAAATTCATCGATTACGTTATCAAGCCCAGATGGATGACATCACTAGTATGATATGTAATATGCCAAAAAATTGTAATTTAAAAATAAAAATCGACCTGTTTCGAAAATTTTCCTTAAAGTCGCCGGTTTACGAAATAATGAAATTATGCGTTACTTTATGGAAGCACTGTATGTTACAATGTGTAAATTTTTCAGGAAACGTAAAAATCTTTCCATTAGTAGTTAGAGATTCTGATAGTAATACTATATTTATATAAGTATTATGGGTTATAAATGCATCTATTAGGTCTGGATCCCGCGTATGAAAAAAAAGTTGATTAATAGCAAGCTGAAAATTTGTTAATCGCTTAAGGGTGTTTAGTCGGATAAACTTTTATATATGGGAACACTGGAACAGGGGCAGTTTTAATTGTGAAACAGGTTGAAAATTTGGAACGGTCACACCACGAAAACGGCACATTTATTTTGTCCGACATAACAGACTTAAACTCTCCGAATAGAGATTAAACTCTCATGCAAAAATTAGACTGCTATTTATCACCTGTCATAATTCCTGTCATTTGACATATTCTACATGCTCTACTCATTAAAAGGCCCATTTGGTGATAAATAGCAGTCTAATTTTTGCATGAGAGTTTAATCTCTGTTCGAAGAGTTTAAGTCTGTTCTGTCGGACAAAATACATGTGCCGTTTTCGTGGTGTGACCGTTTCAAATTTTTAACCTGTTCCAAAATTAAAACTGCCCCTGTTCCAGTGTTCCCATATATCAAAGTTTATCCGACTAGACACCCTTAAGCTATTAACAAATTTTCAGCTTGCTATTAATCAACTTTTTTTTCATACGCGGGATCCAGACCTATATCTGAAAGACCAAAAAAGTTTAAATGTTGCTTATTTTTTTGATATTATGTTTTAAAGTTTGTGGACTTATGTTGTTTTCGAAATGAAACCATAATTGGTAAAGTTTTTTCTTTATTCTCAACAAGAAACAGTCATAATACGGACAACGCACACATCTTATGGAAAATATAATGTCACTCAAATTCAATAAAATTTATACGAATAGATCCGTTTTAATTTACCGATCAAATCTTATCATTGCGCCAACTCTTAATTATGATTAATTACGGCGCAAATTGCAATTAAAGTTTATCGAAATCACATTTTTGGAGTCCATAAAGTGTTAAAAGTGTTAAAGTTACAATCATTATTGCTCCGAGTGCTATTCATAAGAGCTTAAATCCCGCTGGGCCTAAGCGGATTAGTGAAACTAATCCGCTGATTTATGGAGTACCGAAAATCTGGGTAGTTTAAAATATTTTTTCTCTCTCTAACTTATGTACCTACCCATTTGATTTCAGATTTATTTGTATCAATTTCTGCTCTTATTTTTGAAAATAGAGAGTTGGCGCAATGATAAGATTTGATCGGTAAATTAAAACGGATCTATTCGTATAAATTTTATTGAATTTGAGTGACATTATATTTTCCATAAGATGTGTGCGTTGTTTTCGAAATGAAACCATAATTGGTGAAGTTTTTTCTTTATTCTCAACAAGAAACAGTCATAATACGTAGAAATTTATACTAAATTTAAAATCCAGATTCAGTAGAAATAAACAAACCAAGACACGTTAAATGCTACTAGGAGCACTCCCGAATCATAATTATTTACAATGTATTGTTATATTTCTATTTGATATGAAAATTAAATTTTGATGGTTGTAAACAGGATTCAATTTAATATAAAATATTTTCAATTTTCTCAACCACGGGCATATAAATTTAGAACACCCTGTATACAACAAATTGTTATATTTAATTTTAAGAAGTGATTAGACGGAACTCGGGACAGTGCGCTTAAAATAAACAAAGTGAATGACGCGTACCATTATCGTTCTTCTCGGAAGGTCGATCATTAGCCTATGCTAAATAAAACTCAGTGAAATAGATGATAGTTCATTATCGTTTTTCGCGGAAGGTTTCGATCATTAGCCTATGCTAAATAAGACTCATTTGAAAGAGAGAATAGGTCATTAAAATTTGTAAATAGTAGAAAGTGATTTTAGAATGGGAATTAAATATTTTCTTTTGAAATCCATTAAGCATATTTAGAAAGATTAAAAATTGGTTTTTGAGGAATACTGAGAATGAGAGTTGGTGGTGGAAGGTTGATTTGTGAATCTGGAAGGGATATTGAGAAAGTAGGTGAATGAATGACAAAGTGGGATCAGAATGTTTTGAGCTGTCGAGAAGTGAAGTCGAGTAGTAGACGGTAGTGTTCGAGGAGTGAGAAAGCCGGTAGTTCCGTGAGTGTGGAGTATCTATCGTGGAACGAGAAGTAGGCCAGGTCGAGAGTAAAAGAACCTCCTTGAGCCCAGAGTGTCCCGGTAGCTGATAGCAGTTTCGAAAAAGGTAGAACACAGCATCACGACAAAAGCAGGAACGAGAGCTATTCGAGCTAGTTTTTCAAAGGAGAACATCACTGGAAGCCAGGACGAGGTTTGATCGCAGCCAAGGATAGCAGGAAAGGGTTTTGTGTGAGGACATTTTCAGTTCACCAGGAAAAGGTCAGTCTCATTTGTTTGGACATGAATGTATGGGTTTTTCGTATTAAATTCCACATAAAAAATTGAATAACACAATCAATAATATCAGAAAAGCTTCATCAAACTTAAATAGAGTTGTCCCTAATAACTCCTAATAGTTAAATGTTAATAAAAACTTTCAATAGAAAACCAAAAGGAAATAAAATTCCCAGTTGTAAATGTTATGTTTAAGAATAATAAGAAATAGCAAATATTAAGCATTGATTGCCTTTTGAATAAAATAAAAAATATTTTGATTATAATTGTAACCCATATTTGTATTTTTTTTACTCTTTTCTTTTCTATCCCGATTAGGAACCATTAAGAAATATTCAGAAGCCACGAAAGTAAGTAATTAATTTATAATTCGCCCTGAGATTGAAAACATATTGATATGTGATCTGGTTAATTAATTAGATTAGTATTAATACATTGATTAAATTAAGTGACATATAAGAATATTATCTCATATCAATAATCAAGATCACATCAGTATATACATTGTAAATTCCAAGTCATGATTTCCAAAGTTTACACATTGTAAATTATGATTCGGGAGTGCTCCTAGTATCATTTAACGTGTCTTGGTTTGTTTATTTCTACTGCATCTTTACTGTTTCTGTTAACTAATCTAAACGTAGAGATATTTTTTGAGATTCTTTAACTCTTTCAATGCTGGGGTTTGTCACATCCCACCTGTCTGTTAGTGGCAAAAAAGTTCACCTGTCGGATGCCGGGTTAAAACATGACAAATTAGATGTGGAATGAAAGCTTATAACCCAAAGATGGTACTAAAGGTGAGAAATTTGGCCTCCGACTTCAGGATAAAGAGTTGCAACCCGAAGTATTGTTCTAAATTCGCAGAAATAGTAGAAACTATGTATTACTCGACGCGCCTTAGAAAGACGAGAACAAATATTTATGCCTGTCCGGTTTTATGCCTGTCTGTCCGTCCGTCTGTCAGATATAATCACAGAGGTTGAATGAAAGATTATAACCCATAGATGGTACTAGCGATTAGAAATTTGACGCGCATTAGAAAAATGAGAACAAAGAAATACTTTTTTTAGTTTTACACCACTTCCGGTTAAAATGGTGTACCCGGAAGTGACACACATAGTCACAGAAAAATATACTTGATCAATTTACGTGTATTAAGAGGTCGAAACCGAATTTTTTTAATTCTGGTTTTGATGTCATATGCGGTTAAAAAATTGTCTGGAAGTGGAAGAAACCAGTTTAATAGTTGTCCCCTTCGAGTAGCGAAAAATAAACAATACTTTGTAAAAACATTCAACATTGGTTGATATTCCGCTGTTTTCATATTATTTATTGACCTAAGTTTTTGTAAAATGCACTAGTCTTTTTTAAAGATATCATTGGACAATTTACTCACTGTTTTTGGATTTTACAAAATCGCTTGGATTGGCATGAAATTTGACATAAGCATAGCTAACATGTCAAAGAAAAAAGTGATATTGTGCCAGTGTGTGCTTTTTTCTGGGGATGAGTACCACCCCCTTCTCGAGTGTGAAAAAATATAGGTAAAAATATGTCCGTAAGTGGATAAACTAATTAAATTCCTTGTATTTTTTGTTTTTAGATGGTTTTTCGTAAATAAATCAAAAAGTAAGTATTTGATCGAAAAAACTATTCTTAGCAAATATAAAGCTTATAAAACAGTAAAAAAAATTATGTATGTATGAAGTCTGGACACACAATAAAAACAGAGTTGGAGCTGAACAACAGTTGGTTCTTATTCGTCGAATTCCAAATCGACTAGTTCAACGTAAAATATCCAAAAAATAACGCACTTTTCGGGGAAAACTCGCCACAAATTTTTTAAAGTGTTTAAAAAAGTTTTATTTTTGTTATTTAAAAAGTATCTATTCTATCACCATCAGCATCAAAAGTAAGTTACGCTTTAAATAAAATATGTCCCTTTTTTTGCTAAAAGAAATCGTGAAAATCACCACCTAATTAGCATTCCATATGAAATTAATAGTTACCGCCCTAGTTAATTTACTTATATTATACTGTTTATATGATCTATAAGATTTATTGGCAAGAAATGCTTATTAAAAAAAATTGGTTTTAAAATAAAAAAATTTTAATTTTGAAAAAAAATGCCTTGGTTTAAAATAACTTAAACATTAGTGATACTAAATATCTCAAAGAGTAAAAAATGTACATATCACATAAACAATACATAAGTAAATTAGGCGGTGATTTTTACATTTTTTTAACAAAAAAGAGACTTCATTTTGATGCTAACTAACTTTTGATGCTAGAAACGTTTATAAAAATACAAATAAAACTTTTTAGACATTTTATAACAGTTGTAAGTCATGAGTTTTTCCCGAAAAGTGCTTCGTTTTATGGTTATTTCATGTTAAAATATTCGATTTGTATTTTGACGAAGTAGAACCTGCTTTTCATTAAGGTGATACAGTAGCGATCAACAGGTAGCCAAAACGCGTTCCAAGATTGCGGCTGTAATTTTGAATATTTTTTCGAGATATTTGGCACACGTATTCGTAATATAATAAAGAATGGCGGTACAGAGCCGAATTTGAAAAATATATTAATATGTGGAAATTACTCTGTAATTAAATATAATATTAAAAAAACGAGCCTGTACCGCCATTAAGAAGAACAAAAAAATACACTTTCTTCAAATAAACTTTTTATCCGATGCCTAGATTTTGTGTCATTTTGGAACTACTAATGAAATACAAAATTTTAGTAGTTCCAAAATGACACAAAATCTAGGCATCGGATAAAAAAGTTCATTTGAAGAAAGTGTATTTTTTTGTTCTTCTTAATGGCGGTACAGGCTCGTTTTTTAAATATTGTATTTAATTACAGAGTAATTTCCACATATTCATATATTTTTCAAATTGGGCTCTGTACCGCCATTCTTTATTATATTACGAATACGTGTGCCAAATATCTCGAAAAAATATTCAAAATTACAGCCGCAATCTTGGAACGCGTTTTCGCTACCTGTTGATCGCTACTGTTTCCTCTTAACTACAACTCTACTTTTACAGGGTCTACAGACTTCATACATACACCATTGTTTTCACTTTTTTATACGCTATATTTTTGCTAAGAATATTTTTCGTTAAAATACTTTTTGAGTTTTTTTCTAAAACCGTCTAAAAACGTGACTTTTTTGTTGAAAAACGAACATAATATATTCACTTGCAAATAACTCAAACAGTATGTTAAGAAAAAATCTATAGAACAAAAACTAGCTTAGAATTACTCAGTTTATCCACTTTAGGACTTATTTTGAATGTATGTCTTTTCACATTATAAAAGTGGTTGTACTAACTCCCAAGGCAAAAGCACACGTCGGCACAATATCACTTTTTCTTTGACCTGTCAGCTATGTGCATACCCAATTTCATGTCAATCCAAGCGGTTGTTTAAAATTCGGAGGTTTTGCAATATTTACCGTGAGTGGATGGACTACAGATATATGTATATTAGATAAAAATTATAGTCTCAGCGAATCTTTGAAATATCTCCATTCCTTTGAAATGTTACATTTTTTAAGCCTTGAGGGAGTAGGCGCAAAATTATGACCAATGCTATTTAAATGCATTCAGTTTATTCGAATCCTGAGAAAACTAATAAGAATTTTGGAAAAATTTAAACGCAGAATGAAAGATTACATTATAACCGAGGGCGAAACTCTCTAAAAACTTTTATGTTTATATTGATAAGTGAAAGGGTGAAAAAAAAAGAAAATTTAGTGTGATTTTTTATTTCAAATATTTAATTCAAAAGAAATTTTTGTTTATTCTATTCTTTTTGACATGAGGCTGTATTTGATTTCTCTATGTCATTGTATGCTATTGGTTAGTTCCTATCATTTCAGCCGACGTACGTCACGATTGGATCAATAGGGCCGAACATACATAACTAAGGCCCTTTTGGCATGATGCTGTATTATTTTGAAGTCGATACAGCCTGAATATTTTTTTTTATTTTTTTACGTTCTATGTGATTAAAAAAATTAAGAATCACCGCAATTTTAGCCCACCACCCCCTTCCCCTTTCCCCACATCAAAAAATGTCAATTTTTCGATTTTATTTTTTTTAAGTTGGTTTGCAATTAAATTATAAATTACAAAAAATTCACACGCACAGCTGAGGCTTTTACAAAACATATATTTTTATGGACCCGAAGGTCGAGTGTACATAACCTCAATGTTTTTTGTTTTTTTAATAGGTACGTATAACTTTTTTTGGCGATGGCTGCATGTCTAATTTTTTTGCGTTTTGTGAATTTTATCAAAATCTGTATTTCTGACTTTTTTCAGATTTATTCGTAAGGTGCGCCATCTTCAAAAATCCGGAAAACTGGTTTTTTCGGTAGTTTTTTGGGATTTTCTCCATTTTATATACTTCAAAATAGACTAACTCAAGGTTTTTTATAGGTTACGTATATATAATTTGAAATAACTGAGTTTTTAGGGATATTCAAAAATTGTGTAAAACACCTAAACCCCCCAAAAACTATGTTTTTTCAAATTCTTAAAAGTTTCTTAATTCTTTCGTACCCCATGAAGTTAAATTACAAAGCCATTAAAATATAACTAGAGGTGATTCATACCTACTTACCATCTCAATTGAATGCAATCATCGGCAAAGCCATCTTTTAGTGTCATTGTGTCATCCCCAAAAATCTACCTGGGTCTTAAAATGCAGGTATGCATACCTTATCTTTTAAAATTTTGTAGTAAAAGCATTTCTATAGCTATAGTGAGTTTATTGCCCTACCTCTTTATGTGGCTTAATGATTTGGATTGTAAACACAGATAAGAAAGGGTGTGATAGACCAGAGAAATTAGCAAATAAATGGCCTCTTTCGTGACATCCGTTGATACAGGTATCTAAGAACTGCTTATGGCATTAGGGTAAATTTAGTTACAACAGTATCCAATATAAAAATTATGCAAAAAATCAAACGTACTTTTTAACTTATAAACAATATATAAACAATTAAAGATCGCTATTTGATTGTAAATATTAAAGGTGGAGACCGGTATGCTGTATGGAAAGGTGATACAATTTTACTGAAGAGCATAGAAAATTCTTTAAAATGAGTGTTTGGAAAGTTCTTTTTGTTAATTTGTTGCTTAGTTATTGGGAAAATAGCTTCAAAAGTCGATTTTTTGAAAATAATTAATAACTTTTCTAAAAATACACTAAAAGCTTTATTTTCGCGTAAGTAAAGGAACAATATTAGAAGTATTCAGCCGTTAAAATTTCAAGAAGTTTTACCTAATAGTTATTGCAAAATTGAAATTGTTTATCCCAAAAAGCTTCTATCTACAGCGTTATTATGCATAAACTATTAGGTCAACATAAATTCTAAAGACATCAAACCAAAGAGAAAGGTTCAATTTATCAAATTAGATCAAGTCTTGAATAAAAAGTTTATAATAAATATTATAAATAATTATAAAATAATTTTGAAAAAGTAGTGTTATTTTAAGCTTATTCGCGAACTCAAGCGAGGGTGCTGCCGCTTATTTTGAACTAGAGGAATTGGGATGAAGATTTAAACAAAACATCCGTTAACCTATATATCAATGTCGATTGAATGCTTGTCTGGTGTGTTCATTTAATGAATGATTTATTTATATTAATTAATTACATCAATAAAAATATTAATTATATCAAAATGCATTATCCCAATTACATCGGCCATTTTCATGCAACTGCACTGCCACCTATAGTCGATTGAGTTCGCGAATAAACAATTAAAATAACAACCGCATTAACATGTGGGAATTAACTAATTTTGATGGGAAATAAGCCACAATTTTACTAAAAAAAATGGTTTTATTTTGACAACGACACCCGATTTGAGCGTCGAAACGTTAATAAAATCAGTTTTTTTAGTAAAATTGTGGCTTATTTCCCATCAAAACTAGTTAATTCCAAAAATGCCACAAGAAAATAGCTTCAGAACAACAACACGTAGGAAGTTAATTTTTTTTATTCGACATGTTGGTATTCTTATAGAAACTGAAACAAAAATTTAATGCCCTACAACCCTTAAAACCCGAGTTAGCCACTTTTTTCAAAAATTCACCGGGGCTTTGTTTATAAATATTAGAAAATTTGAAAAGCAACATTTAAACGAATGAAAGAGCATGTTTATACAAAAAAAAATTAAAACGATTCTTTTAAAAACGAGCCGTCCATGATGCGCCAAAAGTGAAGAGTTTAAAAGTAAAGCGATTCTTACCCTCTTGATTTTATTATCAAAAACTTAATTCACAACTACACATTTATAAAAGGCGCAATACCTCCGGTAAGATTTAGGTACAAAATTAACAAAACCCAAAAAAAATATATAATACAATATTCCAGTTACCCGTCGTTTGTCACCATTAATCCCTTTATCCTAAAAATAAATAACAGTTTGTCGACGAAAATTCCATTCGATCAAATGTTCGTCGATGAATTGTCCATTCGATGAATTGTGCATTCGACCAACTGTTTGTCGACCAACTGTTGTCGACCAATTTTCCGTCGACGAAGTGTTCTCGACCAGCTTTCCGACACCGGATTTGGGTGTCATTGTATTCTGTTGGTTAATTCCTACCATTTTAGCCACCGTACGTCATGATTGGAAAAATAGCAGCGAATATACGTAACTAAGGCCCTTTCAATATTTTACTGTAATTGATTTTTCTGTGTCATTGTATTCTGTTGACTGATTCCTATCATTTGAGCCGCCGAACGACACGTTTGGACCAATGGGAGTGAAGATACGTAACTAATACCTAACAAGAGGTTTACTCAAACTTCTTTTTTGTACTTATACCACTCGGTAAAAGTACAAAAAAAAGTTTGGGTTAACTTTTGCACAACTGTGTAAATACTAACGAAAAATCTAAAATATTAAAAAAAATTAGTGGAATCCGTTAATCTGTTCTCGAAAAAATTAGCTATGAAAATGAGCATAATTTTCTATATCCCTAACTTTTGACGAGCAGTTTAGCTTAAATGGGGAAAAGCGGTAAGCTTAGACCAAACACCAGTAGGAGGCATTAAATTAATTGAGGAAAAAAATTAAATGGATAACAATATTTATTTCAGTTACACAAAAGGCATTGTCCCGCTAGAATGTTTGAAATCACAATTAATAGTCCTACAAAAAAGACAGGCGTTTAAAAGTGATAAGACCATTGAACAATAAGCCTGTGAGCTACCTTTTAAACACATTCTTAAAAATAATCCATAACACAATTAAAAAAAGGTTTGTTAAGAAATTCTTTTATAGACTTCAGAAATTCAACAACTTCTCCTGATTATGTTTAAAAAACGTACGGAATGCACTAAATGAAAAAAAAAAAAAAAGAAAAAGATTTATCATACCGTTATACTATAATATATCCTTACGTTGAATATTTGATGCTTCCCTGTGGAGTATAAAACGGACAGTTGTGTTTTTCCCGTGATCTGCCTTGTTTAGTCTTCTTTGTCGTTTTATTCGTTAAATCCTATCCTCTTAAGTCACAGCGTCAGAAAGCAGTGGGTATATGCAGTGAACGGGAGGCCTATGTCGAACAGTGAACGTTGGGGCCCTTTCGCGTTTATCATATGTAGAGAAGTCGCTTGTCAAAAACTGGACGTATGTAATCGTATTCTATTTGTTAAATACTCTCACATAATATGTCATACCATGTGCGTTAATCCATTTTATTTCTACAATTTTAAAGTGTTATTACATGCCGTCATTTTCATTTGTCTACACCATCGTATTCTGCCAGTTAAATCCCATCGTTTCAGGCGCTGTACGTCACGATTGAACCAATAGGACCGAAGATACATAACTAAGGCCCTTTTGACCTGCTGCTTGTTTGATTTTTCTGTGTCATTGTCTTCTATGATGCCTAAGGCATATTTATGACATGTCTTATTTTTAAAGAAAACAAGTAATTGGACTTCGTAAGTCCTAGGTTTTCACCCAAAGTAATCGAAAGTAGAATTGGAAGTCGATATTTGAATTCTTCGTGTAACTTTGCGTGGATTGATATACAAATTTACTAATTTTGAGTCATTTTTACTAAACTGTTTACACAGAAATAACTCTAAAGATTCAAACCTTTCAATACGCTTCGATTTATGTGTTCGTATACTATTTCTGAGTCTATTGGGACCGTGCAAGTTCGGCAAAACGACACCTGGTTTCTACGCTCTGCAACTTTATTCGCACTTTTAATTATATTGGCCAATTATATTAGTCCTGGTTACTGGATAATTGTCAAGGCCATAATCCAAAAAAATAATAAGAAGAAAAAATAAGATTCAGGTTATGTTATTAAAACGTAAACAATTGTATGTAGTAAATAAAATTAGATATTAAAATGCAGTACTGCAAGCAAAATACAATTAATTTAATTTGCCTTCATATAATAATTGCATATAATATCAATATTGCAGAGCAACATATAATTTTTCTTCTTCAATGACAGTAGGTATGAAATGTACGTCAATTTGACAATTTCAATGGACAATATGAATTATTTAAGAAAGTTGCAATATTTCTCCGCTATTCGCGCACGATCGTTTCTCGTATCCGTTCCAAGTACTTGCACACCGCGAATAATGGCATTTCCGGTTATAACTTTTTAAGCGGAAATTACGTAAAAACCAAAATTTTACATTTGTTCTCATCTTGCTAAGCCACGTTGAATAATATATCACTTATTCTCTTTCGGCAACTTTAAAATAGTAAATAATTACGGTTGCAACTCTAAAACCGGAACTCCGACGTCAAATTTCTCATCTTTAATAATACCATCCTTAAGTTAAAAGCTTTCATTCGACACCCGATTTGTCATTCTATCTGTATTAATAACGGAGGAGTTGTATTCGCGGATGGACAGACATACGGACAGACAGCCTAGGTAAAATTTTTCATCTTTAATACCATGCTTGAACTATAAGCTATCATTTGGCACCTCATTTGCCATTATACCTGGTATAATGACGGAGGATTTATACTCGCGGTCGGAGGGATCGACGGACAGACAGCCTAGGTCAAATTTTTCACCTTTAGTATCATCCTTGGATTATAAGCTTTCATTTGACACCTCATTTGTCATTCTACCTGGTATATTGACGGAGGAGCTATATTCGCGGTCGGACGGACCGACGGTCAGACAGCGTAAGTCAAATTTCTCACCTTTAGTACCATCCTTGGATTATAAGCTTTCATTTGACACCTCTTTTGTCATTCTACCTGGTATAGTAGAGGAGTTATATTCGCGGTCGGACGGACCGACGGACAGACAGCCCAAGTCAAATTTCTCACCTTTAATACCATCCTTGGATTATAAGCTTTCATTTGACATCTCATTTGTCATTCTACCTGGTATAATGACGGAGGAGCTATATTCGCGGTCGGACGGACAAACGGACAGACAGGCTAAGTCAAATTTCTCACTTTTAGTACCATCCTTGGATTATAAGCTTTCTTTTGACACCTCATTTTTCATTCTACCTGGTATAATGACGGAGGAGTTATATTCGCGGTCGGACGGACCGACGTCTCACCTTTAGTACCATACTTCGATTATAAGCTTTCATTTGACATCTCATTTGTCATTCTACCTGGTATAATGACGGAGGAGCTATATTCGGGGTCGGACTGACCGACGCGACGGAGAGACAGCCTAAGTCAAATTTCTCACCTTTAGTACCATCTTTGGATTATAAGCTTTCATTTGACACCTCATTTGTCATTCTACCTGGTATATTGACGGAGGAGCTATATTCGCGGTCGGACGGACCGACGGTCAGACAGCGTAAGTCAAATTTCTCACCTTTAGTACCATCCTTGGATTATAAGCTTTCATTTGACACCTCTTTTGTCATTCTACCTGGTATAGTAGAGGAGTTATATTCGCGGTCGGACGGACCGACGGACAGACAGCCCAAGTTAAATTTCTCACCTTTAATACCATCCTTGGATTATAAGCTTTCATTTGACATCTCATTTGTCATTCTACCTGGTATAATGACGGAGGAGCTATATTCGCGGTCGGACGGACCGACGGTCAGACAGCGTAAGTCAAATTTCTCACCTTTAGTACCATCCTTGGATTATAAGCTTTCATTTGACACCTCTTTTGTCATTCTACCTGGTATAGTAGAGGAGCTATATTCGCGGTCGGACGGACAGACGGACAGACAGCCTAAGTCAAATTTCTCACTTTTAGTACCATCCTTGGATTATAAGCTTTCTTTTGACACCTCATTTTTCATTCTACCTGGTATAATGACGGAGGAGTTATATTCGCGGTCGGACGGACCGACGTCTCACCTTTAGTACCATACTTCGATTATAAGCTTTCATTTGACATCTCATTTGTCATTCTACCTGGTATAATGACGGAGGAGCTATATTCGGGGTCGGACTGACCGACGCGACGGACAGACAGCCTAAGTCAAATTTCTCACCTTTAGTACCATCTTTGGTTATAAGCTTTCATTTGACACCTCATTTGTCATTCTACCTGGTATAATGACGGAGGAGTTATATTCGCGGTCAGACGGACCGACAGCCTAAGTCAAATGTCTCACCTTTAGTACCATCCTTGGATTATAAGCTTCTATTTGACACCTCATTTGTCATTCTACCTGGTATAATGACGGAGGAGCTATATTCGCGGTCGGTCGGACCGACGGACAGACAGCCTAAGTCAAATTTCTCACCTTTAGTACCATCCTTGGATTATAAGCTTTCATTTGACACCTCATTTGTCATTCTACCTGGTATAATGACGGAGGAGTTATATTTGCGGTCGGACAGACCGAAGGACAGAAAGTTTAAGTCAAATATCTCACCTTTAGTACCATCCTTGGATTATACGCTTTCATTTGACACCTCATTTGTCATTCTACCTGGTATAATGACGTAAGAGTTATATTCGCGGTCGGACAGACCGACGGACAGATAGTTTAGGTCAAATTTCTCACCTTTAGTACCATCCTTGGATTATAAGCTTTCACATTTTTTCAAAATTGGGTGAAAACAACTTGATGCCAGAATGATTTGTTGATGAAAATAATATATACATTCTCAAATTGCCTATTTTTCGTTGTGGATAATATTGTATTCAACAGTGATGCCAAATTTCTGATGCCAAAATGATTGATAATGAAAGTGGGATATACGTTTTCATGTATATAGCGGCAGCGACAAAACGGTAAAACACTGAACTAAATGTATATAATATTTTCACTGTGCCATCATTTTGAACTCAAACATTTTATGGAATAAACTTATATAAGTCAGTAAGGAATAAACAAAGAAAGCTGATATATTAAAGTAACATCAAGGAATCAAATCTCTAACTACAGAGTTGATTAGACTTCTGCTAACAAGTACAGGAAAAAAGTTATTAAGGTAGTGTAAAGTGGCATCGATATACAGATGCCACTTTGCAAGACGATGCCAAATTGATGGTAAATGCATAATGTATCGATGCCAAATTGATAGTAGGATTTATATATATATATATATATATATATATATATATATATATATATATATATATATATATATATATATATAACAATTTTGAGTTTCGGTGGGTTGGAGTCAATAAAAGGGCTACTAGAAGACTATTTTTTAATTACTCAAGCTTTCGAATGTGTTTACATTCATTTTCAAGAGCTAAAAAGTAACTGATAAAGTGGAACAAAGATCATGTAAAAATACAACTTACCAGATAAATCTAGATTGGTAATTAAACTTGCTTACATAAATAAATACAAATAAGAGAAAAAATGTTAATAATCATCAAATGAATTCTTCTCAGACTGAATATTATAAAATAACTGCCAAAAGATTTAAATTTTTTGAATTTTGAATTTGAAATATAGATATTAAAATGAATTTTCAAAATTTTTAAGTCAATGTCAGTGAAAAAGTATGTCAAACATCGACAAGTAGCTAAAATTGGGATATATTTAACTATATTACTGACATGATAATTTATTAAAAAAAAAAGAAGATGTAAATAAGTAGAAGAAAAGAAAAAAAAATTAAAAATTATTTTCGTAGTTTACAGAAGCACAAACGAATGTAACAGGATACGAAAAAAAAAATTTTACATGTTATGGTGCTATGAATAAATTATAAAGAAATTATGTAGTTATAAATTTTACTTAAATTCTGAATTTCTGATCTTTTATTTAAACTATGATCACTTCTGCTTATAGATACCATTTCTAAAAAAGTCCTTTTGAATTTATTATCTTCATTGCACAAAATTTGAATGTTGTCAAAGTCCATTACATGGTCTTTTTCAATCACATGTTCTGCCAAAGCACATGACGGTTTTTTTATTCTGCAATCGCTTTTGTGAGAAATAACGCGATTGGACAAATTCCTCCCAGTCTCGCCAATATATACAGCCTCACATTGAGTACAATTAATTCTGTATACTACATTAATTTTCTCTAATTTATCTATGGGATATTTTGTCTTAGAATACAGAGATGAAATAGTTTTGATGTTTTTCGTTGTTATTTTTATATTGTCAATGGCCTTTAAAATTTTAGTTAACTTAGGTGTTAATGATGGTATGTAGGGGAGTGAATGATAATAGATGACTTGATTAACAGAAGCAGAGTTTTGAGATCTCACAACAGATGGTGTCAGATTATTAACATGAACCATGTTGGAAAAAAGCATCCTGTGTAGCATGTGTGGAGGATAAGAGTTCTCAATCAAAATAGTTTTTAATACTAGAAGATCTTCTTGGAGGTAATCTGGATGAGATAGTCTTGTGACACGTTTTTTTAAACCAGTTATAAGGTTCATTTTCATTTTGTTAGGATGATGTGAGTAATAACTTATAAACCTATTACTGCACATGGGTTTTCTGAACCATCTAGTTTTTAAAATATTGTTTATAGTTCTAACAATTCTCATGTCAAGAAATGGTAGAGAATTATCAACCTCTTCCTCAACTGTGAATTTTATGTGTTCATTATGGCTGTTAAAAATGTTGATGGTTTCATAAATTTTATCTATGGGAAGTGCTAAAACCAAATCATCCACATATCTCTTAATGAAAGGAATAAAAAAATTGCAATTATTAACGCAATCAATAATGACATCATCCATGACATAGCTATTCAGAATGGGTGAAAGACTAGAACCCATAGGGCTACCAAAAATTTGTTTGTAGAAAACACCATTAAAAATGAAAATATTTGAGTCAAAAACAAAGTTGATGAGTGTTTTGAAATGCAATAAGTCAATAGTAGTGTGTTGTGAAATCTCATTCCAATGCTTTTCTACACTGTTTATGATTAAGTCTAAAGGCAAATTGGTGAAAAGGGATGTTACATCAAAACTAACTAACATGTAATCGGGTGGTAATTGAAAATTATTGATAAAAGAACTGAAGTCAAATGAATCTTTAATGTGCATGTTGTTATTAACATTATAAGAATTAGTTAAGATGTCAGTGAGGAGCTGTGCTATTTGTCCATTGGGAGTGTCTATAGATGACACAATCGGTCTCATAGATAAAGTGGGTTTGTGTATTTTAGGTAGAGTATAGAAACGTGGAGCAATAGAATTGTATACTTTAAGTTCCTTTGCTCTTTTGTTGTCTATAAATTTCTTTTTGTGCAATTCAGATACTAAATTATTAGCTTTCTGTTGTAGTGTACAAACAGGACTCCTTCTAAGTTTAGTGTAATACTTAGAATCATTTAATAGTTCTCCAGTTTTTTGAAGGTAATCCTCTTTCCACATCGCAACAGTTACGTTACCTTTATCGCCTTTGACAATATAAATCTCAGGATGGTTTTTAAGAAATTGTTTGGTTTGTATATAATATTTATTTAAAAAATGATCTGTTAATTCTTTATGAAAGAAGTTAGTAATAACATTTGTACATTTAGATCTAACAATATCCTTTTGACAATTATTGAGTGGTCTGATCGTTGACTCAATATCAGCAAGTAAATGTGGAACTCTAATATCTGATTTAGATGGACATAATGAAAACTTAGGTCCCAGTGCTAAAAGTTTTTTTACTTCAAAAGGAAACTCAATAGAAGTTAAATTCTTAAACCATTTCTCCTGAAATTGTATCTTATCAAAAGCTTCAATTTTTAAGTTATTAAATTTATTAATTTGTGTTCTTTTAATTTGATGAAAATGTGTGTTATATCTGATCCTCTGTCTACGATTAAATTCATTGAAAGTATGAAAATTTAAAACATTATAAGCTTTAGAACGCAATTGATTTAATTCTTTTTCAAAAAAGTAAATATCAGCAAAAGTTATCTTAATCTCCATATTAATAATATTTTTTGAAAACCTGTTACATAATCTTTGGGCATTATGGTGAATATTTCCAGTACGGTGATGTAGGACGGAATTGACAATAATAAGGCTATCTGTAACATGTCTAGGGAAACATCCATTGGATTTACATTTAAGCAAAAAATTCCTCTGATTGTGTAAAGCAGCAAGTTTGATGGTAATTCTGGTCCACTCTTTCAGAACTCTGACTGTGGATTGCCCATAATCGTTTCGGATGTCATCGAAAAAACCCATATTCTTCTACTTAAAGTAAAGAAAAAAGAAGTACTTTGTTGACTTGTTTGGATAAAACAATTTTGAGTTTCGGTGGGTTGGAGTCAATAAAAGGGCTACTTACAAAAGAGCAAAGGAACTTAAAGTATACAATTATATTGCTCCACGTTTCTATGCTCTACCTAAAATACACAAACCCACTTTATCTATGAGACCGATTGTGTCATCTATAGACACTCCCAATGGACAAATAGCACAGCTCCTCACTGACATCTTAACTAATTCTTATAATGTTAATAACAACATGCACATTAAAGATTCATTTGACTTCAGTTCTTTTATCAATAATTTTCAATTACCACCCGATTACATGTTAGTTAGTTTTGATGTAACATCCCTTTTCACCAATTTGCCTTTAGACTTAATCATAAACAGTGTAGAAAAGCATTGGAATGAGATTTCACAACACACTACTATTGACTTATTGCATTTCAAAACACTCATCAACTTTGTTTTTGACTCAAATATTTTCATTTTTAATGGTGTTTTCTACAAACAAATTTTTGGTAGCCCTATGGGTTCTAGTCTTTCACCCATTCTGAGTAGCTATGTCATGGATGATGTCATTATTGATTGCGTTAATAATTGCAATTTTTTTATTCCTTTCATTAAGAGATATGTGGATGATTTGGTTTTAGCGCTTCCCATAGATAAAATTTATGAAACCATCAACATTTTTAACAGCCATAATGAACACATAAAATTCACAGTTGAGGAAGAGGTTGATAATTCTCTACCATTTCTTGACATGAGAATTGTTAGAACTATAAACAATATTTTAAAAACTAGATTGTTCAGAAAACCCATGTGCAGTAATAGGTTTATAAGTTATTACTCACATCATCCTAACAAAATGAAAATGAACCTTATAACTGGTTTAAAAAAACGTGTCACAAGACTATCTCATCCAGATTACCTGCAAGAAGATCTTCTAGTATTAAAAACTATTTTGATTGAGAACTCTTATCCTCCACACATGCTACACAGGATGCTTTTTTCCAACATGGTTCATGTTAATAATCTGACACCATCTGTTGTGAGATCTCAAAACTCTGCTTCTGTTAATCAAGTCATCTATTATCATTCACTCCCCTACATACCATCATTAACACCTAAGTTAACTAAAATTTTAAAGGCCATTGACAATATAAAAATAACAACGAAAAACATCAAAACTATTTCATCTCTGTATTCTAAGACAAAATATCCCATAGATAAATTAGAGAAAATTAATGTAGTATACAGAATTAATTGTACTCAATGTGAGGCTGTATATATTGGCGAGACTGGGAGGAATTTGTCCAATCGCGTTATTTCTCACAAAAGCGATTGCAGAATAAAAAAACCGTCATGTGCTTTGGCAGAACATGTGATTGAAAAAGACCATGTAATGGACTTTGACAACATTCAAATTTTGTGCAATGAAGATAATAAATTCAAAAGGACTTTTTTAGAAATGGTATCTATAAGCAGAAGTGATCATAGTTTAAATAAAAGATCAGAAATTCAGAATTTAAGTAAAATTTATAACTACATAATTTCTTTATAATTTATTCATAGCACCATAACATGTAAAATTTTTTTTTCGTATCCTGTTACATTCGTTTGTGCTTCTGTAAACTACGAAAATAATTTTTAATTTTTTTTTCTTTTCTTCTACTTATTTACATCTTCTTTTTTTTTAATAAATTATCATGTCAGTAATATAGTTAAATATATCCCAATTTTAGCTACTTGTCGATGTTTGACATACTTTTTCACTGACATTGACTTAAAAATTTTGAAAATTCATTTTAATATCTATATTTCAAATTCAAAATTCAAAAAATTTAAATCTTTTGGCAGTTATTTTATAATATTCAGTCTGGGAAGAATTCATTTGATGATTATTAACATTTTTTCTCTTATTTGTATTTATTTATGGAAGCAAGTTTAATTACCAATCTAGATTTATCTGGTAAGTTGTATTTTTACATGATCTTTGTTCCACTTTATCAGTTACTTTTTAGCTCTTGAAAATGAATGTAAACACATTCGAAAGCTTGAGTAATTAAAAAATAGTCTTCTAGTAGCCCTTTTATTGACTCCAACCCACCGAAACTCAAAATTGTTTTATCCAAACAAGTCAACAAAGTACTTCTTTTTTCTTTATATATATATATATATATATATATATATATATATATATATATACATCCCGCTATCATTATGTCATCTTTTCATGTTGCAGTCATTTGGCATCACTAAGAAATACTATCATTTTCGAATTTTAATTCGTGTATGTTTGTTGAGCGCATTTTTTAATGCCCTGTATCGTTCTCAGTTTTCTAAAATTTTGATTTTAAAAATTTAAATTATATACAAAAATTTTTACACTTCACAGCCATTTTGACTTCCACCACATAAAAATGTGTATTTGCGGTGTATTTGCCGTCAATCGATGTTGCCACGAGTTAAAAATATCGAGCGTTTGAGGCCAGGTAGAAAAGGTATATTAGAAACTATATAAAAGGTGGGTTCTTTACCTGTTCGGCTGGTAAGGGTCCAAATATTTTACGAGTTGAATTGTGTTTATTTTATTTCATCTGTTAAATTATAATTTTCTCATAACGACTTAAAATATTTGTTTGAGAAATTAATTTTGTGTCATTCCATTTCAAATCACTCAATTTAGGAGCAAAAAAAAATTTGGACCTCCGATTTGTCTGAAAATTAGTATATAGCTTCTGCGGGACGTAAAAATAAGATATTTAAGGTCAAAAATCTTCTTCTTCTTTTTTTCTCAAAATGTTATTTTATTCGATTTTACAGTGATTTGGTGTTTATTTATACAAATTTCCATTTTCTCTCGTAAAGTATCAATGGAAAACATAATATTTTAATAGAAGGGACTCAAAAATGTCATTATATGGCATTATAACAAGTTACTTTGATTCAAAACAAGCTTTTGATCAAATTTTATAGTGTAGAAAACGTTAAAATACCGTTTTTTTACATTTTTCTCCATTCCCAAAATGCATCATAATCGATTTGGCTGAAAATTTGCCCACAGATAAACAAAACATAGGACTTTAAGGGGTCATAAGGATTTGAATTATATTACAATACCCAAAAAGTTACATGCAATATTATAGTCAAAAATATAGGTGTCTACTCTAAGTAAAATTAACTCGAAAATATCGACCTCACGACAAAAATTTTTAA
Source organism: Diabrotica virgifera virgifera (assembly GCF_917563875.1). NCBI lineage: Eukaryota > Metazoa > Arthropoda > Insecta > Coleoptera > Chrysomelidae > Diabrotica > Diabrotica virgifera. The sequence continues at coordinate 124,276,634 of NC_065449.1, forward strand.
AAAGAAATTGTAATAATTGTAAATACGATTTATTTGGAACAATTTCAGTTCCTTCCATTTTTGTCGAAAAGTTAAAAATGGCGGAGATATTGAGCAAAACAGGTTCTCCTTTAAAATCAAGATGGCCGCTAACGTAACGGAGGAATTCATTCGCGATTTTAAATTTAGGCTACTATTGACTCCCCTAAAGATCAGAAAAATAAATTTTTGTGCAGCTTGGCATTCAAGGTCAAATGCTATCCCGACTGGACTAATATATACTTTTGAGTATGATATTACTGCATGTAACTTTTTTGGTATTGTAATATAATTCAAATCCTTCTAACCACTTAAAGTCCTATCTTTTAGCTATCTGCGGGCAAATTTTTAGCCAAATCGATGATGATGTATTTTGGGAATGGAGGAAAATGTAAAAAACGGTATTTTAGCGTTTTTTACACTATAAAATTTGATCAAAATCTTGTTTTGATTCAAAATAACTTGTTATAATGCCATATAATGACATTTTTAAGTCATTTCTATTAAAATATTATGTTTTTCATTGATACTTTACGACAGAAAATGCAAATTTGTTTAAATAAACACCAAATCACTGTAAAATCGCATAAAATTACATTTTGAAAAAAAAAGAAGAAGAAGATTTTTTGACCTTAAATATCTTCTTTTTACGTCCCGCAGAAGCTATATACGAATTTTCAGACAAATCGGAGATCCAAATTTTTTTGCCTGAGTGATTTGACATGGAATGTACCTTTTACATTTTCATTTAATTTACTTACGGTTTTTGTTCAGAATTTTGAAGAAACGCTTGGTTTGACATAAAATTTGGGACACGCATAGCTAATATGTTAAAGAAAAAAAGTGATATTGTGCCGATATGTGCTTTTGATCTGGAGGTGAGTTTCGTCCGTTATCGGGGATGAAAACAAATACTTTCAAATAAGTCCGGAATTGGATAAACTGACTAATTCTAAGCAACTTCTATTTTATAGAGTTTTTCACTAAGTCAATACTTTTAGAGATATTTGCAAGTGAATATGTTCATTTTTCAACAAAAAAAAAAACACGTTTTTAGACGGTTTTTCGCAAATAACTCAAAAAGTAGGTACCTACTTTATTGAAAAAAAAAATAGCAAATAGCAAATATAGCTTATAGAAAAGTGAAAAAATGGTATATGTGTCAGGTCTGTAGACCCAGTAGAAGCAGAGTTATTGCTAAGCTTTGTTTTAAAACCAAGAGGAGTAGGTAAACTAACCCTAATAGCACACGACGTCCTCTGGACGTCCAAAATAGGTCCATTTTTGGTCCTAACGTCCATGGACTATAAATGGACGTCCTTTGGACGTCCGGCGTTGGACGTCCTTCGGTGGACTAAATATGTACGTCCTTCGGACGTCCCATATTGGACGTCCTTCGGGTGGAATAAATATGAACGTCCTTTGGACGTCCGTACTGGACGAAATACGGACGTTTGCTGATCGTCCATATTCGACATATTATACGAATTACGGGATAAAATAGCAAAATAATTCAATAAAATAATTATGTTACTAAAATAATTATGTAATTATGAAACTTAATTATGTTAGTAAAATAGTTTACATCGAAAAGATAATTATATTTAATTCAAAATTGCACAGTTTAATATTCTAAACATGTTTTTGTTTTTTTTTGTAAAGTGTGAAAATCTTATGTGTAAATTATTTGTTACAATGTTTTATTATTCTAGTTACCAAGATGACATAAGTTTGCTAATTAATTCTAGTAAGCAAAAATATAATTTTTATCAATGTATCTGTACTAAAAATGAATCTTAAGAGCATCTTTTTGAAGTTGAATATACGTGGCCGTGCCCAAAATAGGTCCAGTCTTAGTCCTAATGTCTATGGACTATAAATGGATGTCCTTTGGACGTCCGACGTTGGACGTACTTCGGGTGGAATAAATATGAATACGGTGGACTAAATATATACGTCCTTCGGACTTCCGATGGTGGACGTCCGATGGTGGAATAAATACGAACGTCCTTTGGACGTCCGTACTGGACGAAATACGGACTTTTTGTGGACGTCTGAAAATCACCCCCACTACTTGGTTCCTCTGTTCACAAAACTATAACGATAGGCGATAGATTTTCGATTCACCCACCGATATCAGTTCGAAGTTGGAGAGTTGATCTCTCAGTCGTTGTCGTCGTTAGGGCTCCCGCGTAGAGTTTTATTCATTAACCACTGATTTTCATAATGTAAGAAATTATATTATATACGAATTAAAGTATAATATACTTATACATATACTATATATTACGTAAAACTATGAAGACGCTGTTTCACAACATAACACAGAGTCCGACCGCCTCATCGGGCCATTTAGAGCATCAATGCATAAGCCCATCCAATGGATTATTATGTGCCCCTTTGACATAGGCGCACAACATTTTAATCTACCACCCTGAGGATTCCTGCTCCTGGAGTTTTTCTGAAGTGCCGAAACAGTCTATGTTCCTGATTCCTCGATCAGATGAGGAGTTTTTGGAGCCATCAACCCCAGACAGCTACTGGAGCTCCACGTTGCAGCCAGTCACTTCTTGGTAAGTGAACGCCAAAGAGGAAGCATTCAGACTCTGCTGCTACCACCGTCTGGACATAGCCTATCGATCCCTGATTGCCTAGAGGACAAACTCACCGAGAATGATGGAAAAAACCACCAGCCAGGACAACTGGTATCCAAACATTGGTATTATTTACGTTTTTTATTACATTTGCATATTTTTTCATGCTCTTTGATATATATTTCTCATTCTTTCTGGTATATTTTTCATACATTTTTCAATCTTATGGGTGTTTGGTAAAAAATAGGCCATAGCTTAACCTTGGATTACTGAGCTTAAAATAGGTCGATTTAAGCTAACTTACTTTAGTACGAAAGATGATAATAACCGAAATACAGGGTGTCAAATTTAAACTTTTATTTTATTCTTGATTATTTCCTGGGCAATACATCAATTTTGGTGTTCAATTTAGATTTCTTGTCCCAAAAAACCCCGCTTACCAAATTTCGTGATATTATCCCATGTTTGTTAGGAAATATTCAAGAATAAATAAAATAAAAGTTTAAATTTGACACCTTGTATTTCGGTTATTATTAACTTTAGTACTAACGTAAGTTAACTTAAATCGACCTATTTTACACCCCGAAATCTAAGGTTAATCTATGGCCTATTCTTTACCAAACACTCTGTATAAGTACATATTTGTATTCTAGCCAATCTTTTTGATTTTCTATAAAGTATAGACAGAGAACAATAACCACAGAGAAGCGTCACGACCGTACTTAAAACGTGTACTGTTTTTGTAGACGCATGCGCGAACCTGGTTGCTTTAAGCGTTCCCAACACATGCTAAGTCCAGCTAATTCTGTCGCTCTGGTTGTTTTACGATAGTCCGTAGGCGTGTATGGTAAATACTCGACTTAACAAGTTTGTTTGAGCATTTATATAATAATTATACATAAAAGTTAAAATGTCTGGTTACTCGTGTGTGGTTCACGGATGTTCCTCTGCGACAGGAAGAGGAATAAGTTTATTTAGATTTCCTAAGAATAATAACAGGTAATTGTCATTGCTTTGTAATTTATACATATTAGTTATTAGGTTTCTAATAGTCTTAATTTGACTTGATTAAATATTATTGATAATAAATCATGACGAAAGTGATTCATTTTCTTGTATACATTACCCCTAAGTAATGCATAAAAAAACTAAACTTCGTTCGGCCAAGCAACGGATATTTCAAAAAATAATAAATTTGGTGTCAGTGCATGTATTTCATAACAGACGCAAGTCTGCAAAGGGCCAACCAGGTCAAAACAGATGTTGTCCGGGTGTCATCGCATTCCAAGATATCCTATTTTTATGAAATAAAAATATATAAAGAGTTCTTTATACACAATTTCTGATCTGATTTAAACGACGCAAAAAAAATACTATTCAAACTAAAAATTGTTGGAGACATAATTGGGGCGATAATTTTGAAAATCTTAAAATTATAGCAGAACAAGATTTCAAAATTGCAAAAACACGGTTGCAAATTAACAAACTTACATTAAATTATGAAAAAATTAAATACTTATCTACCTTCTGCAGTGCAGTATACACAAATATTGCCAACTTTTAATTCGTTAAATATAACATATATCGATCGGAGTATACATCTAAATCGTATTGTAGTCATATGTTTTGTTAACATTTTGTTTTTTGAATGTACCTGATATCTTTAGAAACAAAGAAAATAGACGATTTTGTAGTTTAACATGTCTTTTGTGGATGCAAAGGTACAAAGGTGGATACATCGATATTATATTGTAGTCTTGTGTTTTATTTCACAACGTATTATGTTTTCCGTTTTTTGCGTTATTTTTTCGGGTATTAGCGCACTTATCACTGAATATTATAGTATAGGTCCCCGTGCGTGACAAGCTTTAGGTTCTTGACGTTCGGCAATATTTGTACTGCTTAGAGCTATTTAAAATATTAAAAATAATATTATTACTATTATTTAAAATACAGAGATAAAATTCAACTTCAAGAAAAATTGTCAAATTATGAAACATGGAGAGAATTAAATGTAAAATGTCTTTATACTTTTGCCCCAAAGATATATCAGAGTCCATATATAGTCCATAAAATTTAAAAATATCTTTCTATCTAAAAATCTATAAATTCTTTGTTTAACATTTGTAGTGCCCAAGCATGGATAAAAGCTTGTAACAGACAAGATTTGCTATTTAAAATGGATTCACTATATAATAGTTATAGGATTTGTGAACTGCACTTTGAAGACAAGCTTATTTTAAAAGGAAATACAAGAAAAACATTAGTCCCTGACGCAGTACCGACAATATTTCCATGCAATATAAGCAATATAATTGACCACGGTGAAGATATTCAAGAACCACCAAAAAAGATTATCGTTTTAGGTTTGTGTACATTTCAGTTAAAAATAGTATATTGTACAACAAGTGAGAATAAACACATATTTCTTACGAGCGCAGAAGTTTGTTGGCACGAGCCGATGGGGAGTGCCGCAAAAAAGCGAGGGAGAAATAAACTTGCGTGAATAGAAATCAGCCCATTTAAAAATTTGGTCATTTTTGATATCTCGTATTTCCTAAACCTGTTGGCCGATTTAAGTGATTTCTTAATATGTTGTAGCTTGATTCTTAAACAATACCGCTGTAATCATATTATTGCTAAACAGGTAAATTTTCATTGTATACCGGCTGTACGAATCAAACTCTGTTTTTTTTTGGCGGCCCTTTTGGATTTTCTATAATGAACTCTTTATTAATAGTCAAGCCCTTTCATTTGATACCCATATTGAAGTAGTTGTGAAAAAATATGTAATCCGCCATTTTATAGCGGTGGACATCTTGGATTTACAATGATACTGAATGTATGTAGTGTATGTAATGTTATCGGTGTAATTGTAACGATTCGTATAAGACTTTTTTTATTATTGTTTAGATTGTTGCATATTTATATTTATAGAAATATACTCTTACAGTACTTCTTGGGTTTTTATTCGTTTGCTCCGATATTCGACTTTAAAGGAAAAATGTACTTTTGATACGTTTCCAAGACAAGAACAATATTCACATTCAATTTCAACATAAAGTTTCTTGTTATCGATCACGAACATTTGTCACCCAAAGAGAATTTGAACTTTCAGAGTTTGTGACATTTCCGTGGCCGTTACAATGGCTGTGTTTTTTTCGATAACCTATATTAAAAAATATAATTTATTAGGAAACACCTCGACGAACAAATTATATCTTGTATCAGCCCAAGCCAAAAACAAGCAGTGAATGTCACACCTACCGTAATAAATAGATATATTTTATTATTGGTCTTTAAATGCCAAAATCAGGATAAACAAAAAGGTATTTTCATTTATGGTTCCAATCCATATGATTTTCACCATTACTTTGCATTGTGCGATATATTTGCAACCTTTTGTAAATCAAAAATAATTCCATTATTATAAAGAATGCCCACAAAAGCCGGCCCTGTACGCCACTTTTTTCTCGGTGAGATATTTTATATTTATTGAAAGTCAACATAAATGAACGATAAATGTTTAATTTTATTTACGAATTTATATTGTGTGATATGCCCACTGACTATTGCTTCGATGGTCGCTCTGGTTGCTTCAAGTGTTGTTGTCGGCTTAGCCACGAAAGATCAAAGGCGTGTCGTTTCTCTGTGGTTATTGTTCTCTGGTATAGACTTCCTTGAATTTTGAATTACAATTGTTAAAGGAAAGTTTCGCTACCGCGGTCGCCTTTTGTTCGTCTTAACTTATTACCTACCTCTACCCATAAAGTTCTTTTGTCAAACAGATTGGGTTGGTTATTGTACCTAGTAAGCAAAAAGTATTTATCTCAGTATTTTATAATCTATTTATAATATTGAATTATCTAAAGACAGAAAGCGAAGGCGGATGAAAAAAAATTAGACAAAAGTTGAATGATTATTATAATATTATAATATAATATTACACTATACAGTGAGCACGTAAAGGTTGGAATAAATTCATTTTCACGAGAATGGACGATTTTGGAAAAAAATCCTGAAACATGTCAATTTTTATTTTTAAATTACGACTTTTTGGCGTATATATTATACTAGTGACGTCACCCATCTGGGCGTGATGACGTCATCGATGAATTTTTTAAATGAAAATAGGGATCGTATAATAGCTCATTTGAAAGGTAATTCAATTCTCTATTCAGTAATATAAACATTAACATAATTATTTGTACAGGGTGTCCAAAAAAAATTTTTTTGAATTAATTTAATTGACATAAAAAGAAGAATGTGCGTAATTTATTTAATTCAAAATACATTTTACTGCTATCAGAAGACAACAAAAAATGTTTATTTGGCAAATAAATATTGTTTTTTGCTTAAATTCAATATTAAAGCAGCCACCCACCAGCCTCGTGACAGTTTGAATATTTAATTTAAGCGAAAAGGCCATGAATATTTTTCAAATAAACATTTTTTTGTTTTCTGAGAGCAGTAAAATGTATTTTGAATTAAATAAATTAGATACATTCTTCTTTCCATGTCAATTAATTTAATCAAAAAAAAAATTTTTTGGACACCCTGTATAAATAATTATGTTAATGTTTATATTACTGAATAGAGAATTGAATTACCTTTCAAATAAGCTACCACACGACTCCTATTCTCATTTAAAAAAATCATCGATGACGTCATAACGCCCAGATGGGTGACGTCACTAGTATGATATATATGCCAAAAAGTCGTAATTTAAAAACAAAAATTGACCTGTTTCGGGATTTTTCTCCAAAATCCTCCATTCTCAAAAAAATGAATTTATTCCAACCTTTACGTGCTCTCTGTATAATAAGTATACATAGATAGAATATCTTCTTTTTAAGAAATTATCCATTATCTCCAAATGAGCAAGGTGTCGATTTGAAATAATATGTATATGTATAATATAGAGCCCATTACGCACCACCTTAAAAATTGAGCATTTTTGATGTCTCGAATTTCCTAAACCAGTTGTCACATCTAAGTGATTTTTTTTATAATATTATAGCCTAGGCTATAGGTTACCTCCTTAAGCTTGTCATGCACGGGGAGCTATATACTGTAATATATATTATATCACATCGCTCTCTATAGTAATGAGTGAGCCTGCACACACGGAACCATTAGTTCCGTGTCTCCAGGCTCACTCATTTCTATAGGGAGTGATATGATATAATATACATAATATATTACAGTATGGCTCCCCGTTCATGACAAGCTTAAGGAGGTAACCTGTAGCCTAGGCTATAATATTATAAAAAAAATCACTGAGATTGGACAAAAAGTTTAGGAAATTCGAGACATCAAAAATGCATCATTTTAAGGTGGTGCGTTAATTTCTTGGAGAAGTGTAATTGTAATTTAATGTAAATAATGTAATATCCAATAATTGTAATTTAATATAAGATGTAATATAAGTTCCTTAAAAAATGTATTTTTTATTTCCCACAATACATTCTCCACAGGTCTAAATATCGTCGCTAGACGTCCACCGAACGTCCTCTCAGGACGTTAGATGAATGTTCGGCAGCACGACATTGGACCAAACTGGGACGTCCTATGAAGGTCCAATTGACGTCCACCGAACGTCCCCTCGGACTTTAGGTGGACGTCCATTGGACGTTAGATGGACGTCCATTGGACGTTTAGCAACGAGGCATTTGGACCAAACTAGGACGTCCTATTAAGGTCGAATTTACGTCCCCTAGGACGTCCGATTAAGGTCCAATTTACGTCCGATTAAGGTCCAATTTACGTTCGATTAACGTCCAATTTACGTCCGATTAAGGTCCAATTTAGGTCCCCTCGGACGTTAGGTGGACGTCCATTGGACATTTGGCAATGTGGCTTTGGACCAAACTAGGACGTCCTGTTAAGGTCCAATTTACGTCCCCTAGGACGTCCGATTAAGGTCCTAAGATTAAGGACGTATAAAGGACGTTCCTCGGACGTAAACGGACGTCCTTAAAGTCCGTGAAGGACGTCCTATGGACGTCCATTGGACGTCCTTGTGCTATTAGGGTAAAAAGACAGATTCACACCCAAGAAAGTCACTAGAAATATCTTCAGATACATCTTCTTTTTTGGTTGATCATATCGGCCTTTGACGGTAATATTGACTAAAAATCTAAAAATAAAAGGACTAACGCAGAAAATGCAAAAATCGCTGATAAAATAAATAAACTAACCTATGAAATGCCAATAGTGTTAAAATTTTATAAATGTCATTATTGTCAAAATTTGATATGAGTAAAATTGCCTGAGGTTGTACTAATTACAAACAAGGTTTACGGCGCGGGAAATTTGAATTACTCCTCTTGGTTTAAAAACAGACTATAGTGAAAAATAAGCTCTTATATGTCAAATTCCAAATCGAATATTTTAACGTGAAATAAAAAAAATTAAACACTTTTCTGGGAAAACTTATTACAAGTGTTTAAGAAAACGTTTATTTTTATTTTTTTAAAAAGTTTCTAGCAGCAAGAGTAAGCAAGTTACGCTCAAAATACAGTTGTTCCTTATTTTTTGGTTAAAAATATCGTAAAAATCTCCCTCTAATTAACAGCCCAAATGGAATTAATCGTTACCACTTCACAAGTAACTTTATGTATTGTTTGTGTTTGTAAGTTTCATCAGTTCAAAGTGCTTATTTGTGAAAAAATTTGGTTTTAAAGTAAATTTTAAATCTTTAATTTTGAAAAAAAAGACTTTTTTCAAAATAACTTTAAAATTATTAGTGATACCAAATATCTTAAAGAGTAAAAAATGTAGGTTTTGCTTTTTTAAATATTTGGGATTTTTTGATTTTCTGGAAGACAAAACTTGGTTAAGATATGGCTGTTTAAAATTTGCATATACATACTCGTGACTAGTGATTCGTTCGAGCCCTTTCAACAAAACCCCTTTCAAAAATAAGCATTTTTAACCAATGCAACTTACAGATCATATACAGGGTGTCCCCGAAAATAGTGCGTTCCTTAAAGGTATAGACAGAAAGCACAATGTAGAGCAAAAAATTCTTATAATATTTTCAGCCGTTTAAAACTTTTATAGAACAAAATTTGCTTAGAATTAGAATTAGTCAGTTTATCCACTCCCGGACTTATTTTGAACGTATGTTTTTTCACCCCCAAGAAGGGGTGAAAGTCACATCCAGGACAAGAGAACATATCGGCATAATCTCATTTTTTTCTTTGGCATTTTAGCTACGTGTGTGCCAAATTTCATGTCAATCCAAGCGGTTCTTTAAAATCTGGAGGTTTTGCGATATTTTACCGTGAGTGAATGGAATGATTGCCGTTGTCACTTTTAGATAAGAAGTCATTATCACAATGACATAGTCAGGTTAACTGAATTATATAATTATTGTTTTTATTATTAAATGTGAAAACCTAGAATTATCCATGTCTGTCCGTCAATAAACACAATTCCTCTGTTAGTAGGACAGAAAGAATGACAAATAAGGTGTCAAATGAAAGCCTATAACCAAAATATGATATTACATGTGAGAAGTTTGACCTCGGACTGGCGGTTCCAGAGTTGCAACCGAAAGTACTGTTTTAAATTCGTCGAAATAGTACATACTATTATTCAACGCGACTAAGAAAAAACAGAACAAATACATACTTCCGGTTTCATGCCTGTCTGTTCGTCCATGTCTGTCGGTGAACAAAATTCATCCGTCATATCAACTGACAAAAAGTTACACGAAGAGTTCAAATATCGACTGCCGGTTCAACTTCCGGTCACTTTGGGTGAAAAATTAGAACTTACGATGTCCAATTGCTTGTTACAATTTTTTTATAAGTGTTCTACTCTATCTATTCTGACTTTTTCTATAACTTACTTAGATCACATATAATTTAATACAGTTTTGATGTCAGGGGCTTCAAAATTTATGTGGTGAGTTCCGGTATGTGATGAATGAAAAACGACTCCATAAGCAGAAGAAAAAAGTGTTCTTTAAAGTGTTCTCAAGACCTAAGACAATACATCGACTCACAAGAGCGTTGTCACAGTAGCAAAAATTCGAGTTGGGGTTCGAATTACTTTCTCATGCGGCTTAGTCTCCTGACTTGGCCCCCTCCGATTATTAAGTGTTCCCAAATCTGAAGAAATGACTCGTAAATAAAAAAATCAGCTGAGATAATTGAAGAAAAAATAACTATTTTTCAGAGCTTTCAGAATCGTATTATGCGCACGGCATCGACATAAAAAATTTGTAAAACCGTTAAAATCGCTGTATTGAACATATTGAATAAAATTAAAGAATTTTCATGAAAACATGTTTTTTATGAAAATATGTCTACTTTTATAGGACGCACTTCAGCAGTTCATAAAAAAAGCTTACAGACTTTCTAATGCTTTATGCTAAGTAGCAAAAATAACAAAAATTTTATTACTCATGAAGAAGATCAAGCAGCTAAATTTAAAGTAAAATCATTAGATGGCATATAAATAGATATGGAATAATGGAATAGAAGTTGATATCCACTTCTGAACCCACCTCAGAAGAAGTGCACGAAATAGAGTAATTGGGAGTCCTTCAAAGGCCACCTGAGCACTCAGAACCTAGTACCAGTGCATGCAGCTGCGATAATATTAAAGAGAAATCCGACAAAAGAAGTGAGAGGGAACTCTGGACCAAATATTAAAAACCAGTGTAACCTAACACTTCCAGCTTCATATTAATAATAGAAAATCACCGAAAGACAAATATGTAATGTAAAGAATTAATATCTCAATATTCCGGTCTACTAAACAATAACGACTGGAAAAACATTAAAGTCTTTATTCAAGTCGTATATTCAAAAAATAAGACAAGTAGAGTAATAAATGGATAATTAAAAACTGCGCGAAACAGTGCAAAAAAATTATTTAATAGACCCGAAGACAAAACAAAAATTAATGTGCTAAATAAAAGTATTGATTCGTTACTGCAGAACTAGAACTGTTATATGGAGCTATACTAGTCTGGATCGGTGTAAATTAAATGAGAAAAAAAATAATATAATAAACACACTTTAAGAGCAGATAGAGAAAATATATGGATTATCAGAAGGTTCAAACGGCAGAATTATCAACGATAAACAAGAAACAGTCAACGAGATAATGATTCTGGACCAACTGTTTTATTATAATTAGGGGTACGGAATTTTCGTTTTTACGAAATAGATGCGAATTTCGGCAAAATTTTGAACATAAATGCGATAAATGTGAAATATGGAGTTTTTGTTTATTTCCGCGAAATACCTGCAGGTGCCCAACTCGCCCGTAAAGAAGTAGGTAGTTACGTAGTAAATAAGGCATGGAAAGATTTTACGGAAAGTTTTCTATTGTACATAATTTTTGAAAGGTTGTTTATTTTTCTAACACGTGTTGAAACAGAAGGAACTTTCATTGTTCATCATTAAATAGATAAAGATAAGATAAGGAATTGATATTTTTCAATGTTGATTCTTTGAGAAATATAAATAATCCGACTGTTGTTATCTGCATTTCGGTCTTTTGTATTGGTAAAAATCTAAGTAGGAATAAAAGTCGGCTAATTCTTATTTTCTAAACATATAAATTAGTCCTGGTCTATCAAAGAACATGGTCTATCAAAAAAGTTTTCATAGTAACATAAAGTTACTTAAAGTATCCCCTAAAATGGGACGCCCTAAAACAATTTTGAGTGATCGAGTCAAAGAATTTGCAACAGATGACCTATATCTGTGTGACACAAGACACAATTGCTTCACAGTGCAGTTTTCCGTCATTTGCTAAAGCAGCATTACAGAGCATTTGGAGTCCAACGAACAGCGTAGACGCAGAACGATTCTTCAGCACATATAATATAATATTGTAGTGACAGATCGAAAAACAGCTCTTAAAGAGTCGAATGTCGAAATTACAACGATGTTAGCTTTTAATTAATGTTTTCTGTTAAACTGTCTTTACTCGTAGTTAAAAATAAATGCGAAATTTTGTAATTATAAAAAAAGTAAATGCGAAATTCATGTTTTTGTTTGCGAAAATTCCGTACCCCTAATTATAATTAGTTATAAAATAGCTTCAATGGGGAAAAGCTGTAAGCTTAGACCAAACACCAGTAGGGGGCATCCAATTAATTGAGGAAAAAAATTAAATGTATAACAATATTCACTTCATTTACTGAAAAGGCATTGTCCCGCAAGAATGGTTGAAATCACAATTAATAGCCCTACAAAAAGACAAGCGCTTAAAAGTGATAACACCATTGAACAATAAGCATGTAAGCTACCTTTTAAACACATTCTCAAAAATTATCCATAACACAAGGATTGTTAGGAAATTCTTTTATAGACTTCAGGCAACAAATTCTCCTGATCATGTTTAAAAAACGTACGGAATGTACTTAATAAAAAAATATATTTTTATCATTTAAAAATATATACCCTTATACTATAACATAATTCTAACGTTGAATATATAATGCTTTCCTGTGGAGTATACAAAGGATGGTCCTGTTTTTCCCGCACGCTGCCTTGTTTAGTCTTCTTTGTCGTTTCATTCGTTAAATTCTATCCTCTTATGTCATGGCTTCAGGAAGCAGTGGATATATGCAGTGAACGGGAGGCCTATGTCGAACAGTGACCGAACGGAGCCTTTTCGCGTTTATCATGGAGAGAAGTCACTTGTCAAAAACTGGACATATGTAATCGTATTCAATTTGTTAAATACTGTCACATAATATGTCATACACCTCTGTGCGTTTTGATTTGTCTACAGTCGCATTCTGCCCGTTAAATCCCATCGTTTGAGGCGCTGTACGTCACGATTGGATCAATTGTAGCGAAGCTGCATGACTAAGGCCCTTTTGACATGCTGCTGTATTTGATTTTTCTATGTCATTGTATTCTATTTGACAAATCCAGTTATTTGAGGTGCTGTACTCCACGATTGGACCAATAGGAGCGAAGATACGTAAATAAGTCCCTTTTAGCATGTTGCTGTAATTGATTATTCTGTGTCATTGTATTCTGTTCGTTTAACCCTATCATTTGAGTTGCTGTATGTCACGATTGGACCAATAGGACCGAAGATACATAACAAAGGCCCTTTTGACTTGTTGCTGTATTTGATTTGTTTGTGTCAAATTTGATTCTATTTATGAAGTCCTATTATTTAAGATGCTGTACGTCACGATTGGACTAATAGGACCGAAGATACGCCACTAAGGCCCTTTTGACATGCTGTTGTATTTGATTTTTCTATGTCATTGTATTCTGTTTGTCAAATCCTATCATTTGAGGTGCTATACATCACGATTGGACTAACAGGACCGAATATACATAACTAAGGCCTTTTTGACATGCTGCTGTGTTTTGATTTTTCTGTGTCATTGTCTTCTATGATGCCTAAGGCATGTCTATGATATGCCTTATTTTTAAACAAAACAAGTAATTGGACTTCGTAAGTCCTAGGTTTTCACCCAAAGTAATCGAAAGTAGAACTGGAAGACGATATTTGAATTTTACGTGTAACTTTGCGTGGATTGATATACGAATTTACTAATTTTGAGTCATTTTTACTAAACTTTGACATTTGTCACCTCATTTGTAATTCTACCCGGTATAATGGCGGAGGAGTTATATTGGCGGTCGTACGAACCGACAGAAAGATTGCCTAGGTCAAATATCTCACCTTTAGTACCATCCTTGGATTATAAGCTTTCATTTGACACCTCATTTATCACTCTAGCTGGTATAATGATGGAGGAGTTATATTCGCGGTCGTACGAACCGACGGAAAGACAGCCTAGGTCAAATATCTCACCTTTGGTGCCATCCTTGGATTATAAGCTTTCATTTGACACCTCATTTGTCATTCTAACTGGTATAATGATCGAGGAGTTATATTCGCGGTCGGACAGACCGACGGACAGACCCCCAAGGTCAAATATCTCACCTTTAGTACCATCCTTGGATTATAAGCTTTCATTTGACACCTTATTTGTCATTCTACCTGGTATAATGACGGAGGAGTTATATTCCCGGTCGTACGGACCGACGGAAGGACAGCCTGGGTCAAATATCTCACCTTTAGTACCATCGTTGGATTATAATCTTTTATTTGACACCTCATGTATCATTCAAGCTGGTATAATAATGAAGGAGTTCTATTCGCGGTCGGAGGGGCCGACGCACAGACCGCCTAAGTCAAATATGTCACCTTTAGTACCATCCTTGGATTATAAGCTTTCATTTGACACCTCATTTGTAATTCTACCTGGTATAATGATCGAGGAGTTATATTCGCGGTCGGACAGACCGACGGACAGACCGCCAAGGTCAAATATCTCACCTTTAATACCATCCTTGGATTATTAGCTTTCATTTGACACCTCAGTTGTCATTCTACCTGGTATAATGACGGAGAAGTTATATTCGCGGTCGTACGGACCGACGGAAAGACAGCCTAGGTCAAATATCTCACCTTTAGTACCATCCTTGGATTATAATCTTTTATTTGACACCTCATTTATCATTCAAGCTGGTATAATAATGGAGGAGTTATATTCGCGGTCGGAGGGGCCGACGCACAGACAGCCTAAATAAAATATGTCACCTTTAGTACCATCCTTGAATTATAAGCTTTCATTTGACACCTCATTTGTCATTCTACCTGGTATAATGATCGAGGAGTTATATTCGCGGTCGGACAGACCGACGGAAAGACAGCCTAGGTCAAATATCTCACCTTTAGTACCATCCTTGGATTATAGTCTTTTATTTGACACCTCATTTATCATTCAAGCTGGTATAATAATGGAGGAGTTATATTCGGGGTCGGAGGGGCCGACGCACAGACCGCCTAAGCAAAATATGCCACCTTTAGTACCATCCTTGAATTATAAGCTTTCATTTGACACCTCATTTGTCATTCTACCTGGTATAATGACGGAGGAGTTATATTCCCGGTCGTACGGACCGACGGACAGACCGCCTAGGTCAAATATCTCACCTTTTGTACCATCCTTGGATCATAAGCTTTCATCTGACACCTCATTTATCATTCAAGCTGGTATAATGATGGAGGAGTTACATTCGCGGTCGGACAGACCGACGGACAGACCGCCAAGGTCAAATATCTCACCTTTAGTACCATCCTTGGATTATCAGCTTGCATTTGACACCTCATTTGTCATTCTACCTGGTATAATGACAAAGAAGTTATATTCGCGGTCGTACGGACCGAAGGAAAGACAGCCTAGGTCAAATATCTCACCTTTAGTACTATCCTTGGATCATAAGCTTTCATCTGACACCTCATTTATCATTCAAGCTGGTATAATGATGGAGGAGTTATATTCGCGGTCGTACGAACCGACGGAAAGACAGCCTAGGTCAAATATCTCACCTTTAGTACCATCCTTGGATTATAAGCTTTCATTTGACACCTCATTTGTCATTCTACCTGGTATAATGATCGAGGAGTTATATTCGCGGTCGGACAGACCGACGGACAGACAGCCAAGGTCAAATATCTCACCTTTAGTACCATCCTTGGATTATCAGCTTTCATTTGACACCTCATTTGTCATTCTACCTGGTATAATGACGGAGGAATTATATTCCCGGTCGTACGGACCGACGGAAGGACAGCCTGGGTCAAATATCTCACCTTTAGTACCATCGTTGGATTATCAGCTTTCATTTGACACCTCATTTGTCATTCTATCTGGTATAATGACGGAGAAGTTATATTCGTGGTCGTACGGACCGACGGAAAGACAGCATAGGTCAAATATCTCACCTTTAGTACCATCCTTGGTATATAATCTTTTATTTGACACCTCATTTATCATTCAAGCTGGTAGTTATATTCGCGGTCGGAGGGGCCGTCGCACAGACCGCGTAAGTCAAATATGTCAACTTTAGTACCATCCTTGGATTATAAGCTTTCATTTGACACCTCATTTGTCATTCTACCTGGTATAATGACGGAGGAGTTATATTCGCGGTCGTACGGACCGACGGAAAGACAGCCTAGGTCAAATATCTCACCTTTAGTACGATCCTTGGATTATAAGCTTTCATTTGACACCTCATTTGTCATTCTACCTGGTATAATGACGGAGAAGTTATATTCGCGGTCGTACGGACCGACGGAAAGACAGCCTAGGTCAAATATCTCACCTTTAGTAGCATCCTTGGATTATAAGCTTTTATTTGACACCTCATTTATCATTCAAGCTTGTATAATAATGGAGGAGTTACATTCGCGGTCGGAGGGACCGACGCACAGACCGCCTAAGTCAAATATGTCAACTTTAGTACCATCCTTGGATTATAAGCTTTCATTTGACACCTCATTTGTCATTCTACCTGGTATAATGACGGAGGAGTTATATTCGCGGTCGTACGGGCCGACGGAAAGACAGCCTAGGTCAAATATCTCACCTTTAGTACGATCCTTGGATTATAAGCTTTCATTTGACACCTCATTTGTCATTCTACCTGGTATAATGACGGAGAAGTTATATTCGCGGTCGTACGGACCGACGGAAAGACAGCCTAGGTCAAATATCTCACCTTTAGTAGCATCCTTGGATTATAAGCTTTTATTTGACACCTCATTTATCATTCAAGCTTGTATAATAATGGAGGAGTTACATTCGCGGTCGGAGGGACCGACGCACAGACCGCCTAAGTCAAATATGTCAACTTTAGTACCATCCTTGGATTATAAGCTTTCATTTGACACCTCATTTGTCATTCTACCTGGTATAATGATGGAGGAATTATATTCGCGGTCGGACAGACCGACAAACAGACCGCCAAGGTCAAATATCTCACCTTTAGTACCATCCTTGGATTATCAGCCTTCAATTGACACCTCATTTATCATTCTAGCTGGTATGTTGACGGAGGAGTTGTGATTACAGACAGACGGACGGACAGACGGACGTGGATAATACAAAGTTTTCACATTTTTTCAAAATTGGGTGAAAACAACATGATGCCAGAATGATTTGTTGATGAAAATAATATATACATTCTCAAATTGCCTATTTTTCGGTGTGGATAATATTATATTCAACAGTGATGCCAAATTTCTGATGCCAAAATGATTGATAATGAAAGTGGGATATACGTTTTCATGTATATAGCGGCAGCGACAAAACGGTAAAACACTGAACTAAATGTATATAATATTTTCACTGTCCCATCATTTTGGACTCAAACATTTTATGGAATAAACTTATATATCTTAGTAAGGGATAAACAAAGAAAGCTGATATATTAAAGTAACATCAAGAAATCAAATCTCTAACTACCGAGTTGATTAGACTTCTGGTAACAAGTGCAGAAAAAAAGTTATTAAGGTAGTGTAAAGTGGCATCGATATACAGATGCCACTTTGCAAGACGATGCCAAATCGATGGTAAATGCATAATGTATCGATGCCAAATTGATAGTAGGATATATATATATATATATATATATATATATATATATATATATGTATATATATATATATATATCGTTGATTGGGAAGAATAGTATGATATTTCAAAAACATTAAGATTACAGAAAAGACAATTAAAGATTGAGATGGGTTACGAGATCGGATTACTTAAGCAATACAATATAAAATATCCTTTTCATCAGAATAATTAAAACTTACAGTATTAACTGACAATATGGATTTTATATCCAATCCATATACCACCCCCAACTCATATTTTTCATCCCCATTTTGAGTTATAATACTTTTCTTTATAAAAATTTTGTACTATTTCACAATTATAAGGTTATTAGGGACAATAAAACGGAACAGTTTTGATGTTTTATTAGAGTTTAAACGAAAAAATCTCAGTTATAGTACAATACCAATATAAAAAAACAAAAAATTTGGGCTCCCATTAAAAAAAATGAAAGTTTATACAAGTTTCCGTTTCTACAAGCGTAAAAATCCCTATAGTATTGTGGCATAACCGCTACATTCTTTTTTCTTTTCAAAAAGAGAGAGCAGGCCAGCTTTCTTTTTTTCACTTATTCCCACTTTCTTCTTGTAAGCTTGTGTTAGAGTAACGTCACGTGCTGATGGAAGTCGTCGTTTGCTTTAAGAACGTTTATAGTTTTAAATTCCTGTTCTTTGTACGACATTTTATATAGCATGTGACTAGGATTTTCTTTGGTAACTTTTAAAACGCATATTCCTGAGAGAGGGACTGACCCATCTTCTTCCGTCTTAAAAGAATCCTTTATGCCCATATCACTTGATAGTTGTTTTAGATCAAAAAAATTCTCATGACCCATTTCATGTACGTTGAATGGATTTCCATGCTTCTTTGCTTGTCTAACCAATGTTACATATTTATCTGGTACGTAAACGTTCTATAACACTATATGTTCTATAAATTGAACGTTCTAATAACAGAATGAACGTAGTCTCCCTCGTTCTGAGTACGACCACTAATTAAAAATTTATGGGTGATGGACCTAATATTTTCCAGAATAGAAACTCCATAGATGTATAAAGCAAATACGAAGCGGTTCTTATTTTGTCCGAAGCAGTTGTCAGTATAAAATACAATATCATTTCACTATTTTTGTCATTCACAGACTTCAAATAATTCCAAACGCACGAACCCACTTCATTTGCACTTCTGTGAGTAAGACCTTAGTGCCACATAAAGCACATTTCGTCCGTACTTTTAAGTTCGTACAATGTTAAATTATACACACTTAGTTTTGATACATAATAAAAAGAAGACGAGTCCCCTTGTGGACATGGCAATGCTGCCTGCATATCATAAACAGCGTCAATTTTATCCCGAGAATTTTTATCCATGTCCTTCTCTTTTCTTGCCAGGTCTTTGTCTTCAATATGGTTATTGTACTGTTCCTGAAGTTCTTGTTTTTCTACCTCGGAGGCATTAATAAAACCCTGGCAAAAATCACACTTATCTTTTTTTTTTTGGAATAAAAAAAGATAAATTAAACTCTCCTTTGAATATATTGGAGTACATCAAGTAGTTTACGTTAGGTTTCCCGAGTTCTTTACAACGCTGCTCATAATCTATGTGCAGGTCGGCAATAGTTTTTCCTCCTTCAATGTATTCTTTCTTTGATTGAGATCGGCAGTAGTGGCTCTCCATTCAAGGAATAGATCGAATATGACTACGCACTTCTTCTTTCAACTCCTCAGGAACACTAGGTTTTTCATGTCTATCTCGATTATCTGCCTGTATTATTCCATTTACTTCATTATTTTGTTTGCGTAAAATGGTCTTAATTACTTGAGAGTTAATGCAAAGAGTTGCCATAAAGAAGGATTTGCAAACACGAATTTTTTCTCTTGCGTATGTGAAAAAAAATGCGTTATTAAGTATCTAGTAAGAAAAAAATATTTTAAGGAATAGAATGATAAAACGAAATAATTTCTTGGATTTGAGTGAAATTATGTTGAAGACAATGTTAACTAAAAATATCACGTTATACTTAGCGCAAAATTATATTCAAAACTATGTTAACTCAAAATGAAATAAAAAATAAAATGCCCACAGGAGTACTTATTTTATTCAAGAGTATCATATTATTTGTAATCATCATACTGACCAAAATTATAATAAAAATAAATGCTTACCTGTTAAAGAAGAGTATGATATTTTGAAATGTAATTCTCTTGCTCCAAAAATATGCACTAATAAGATGCAAGCAGTGTTAATATTTGGACTTATAATAGTATTGATTAAATAAAAATGAGCTAAGCTTAGCACGAACTGTAGACAACTGAGTTACCCGAGTCTTCTCCACACCGGTTGTGTGGAAGTGGGAGATGCCATACTTGGTCACAGAGCTCTCTAGTGCTTGTCGTTTAAACTGCACTTACAATACTTTTCTCCATAATAGATCCATTCATTCTGAGTAGTTTGTTGATATAAACTAAAAATGAACCATTTTTGACTTATCATACTATTCTTCCCAATCAACGATATGTATATGTATTTGTTTGACCGCTTATACAGTCCCAAAACGTCATACTTCACCGCCTATTCAGTCCAAAAGTGACGTTGTCAGACCCGGCTTCGGGTCTGACAACGTTTACTTATAGTACTGGATTCTAGGGGTGTAGGGGGAGCAGGGGGTGAATTTTTAGCTGGGCTTGAAAAATCGGTAATACATCATATTATATACAGATTTAGTTCACTGTTCGGCAGATTCGAGGGCGCTTCGATCGCGCTCAACTAGCTGTATATATTTCGCATAGTTAACATACGCCTAGAAGCCCCACACCTGGCAACACCGTATGGTGTATAAATAAACCAAGAATATATATTCACAGGGCTCATACAGTCCCGATACACTAAAACGACCTAAAACTTATTTGATTCAAAATTATAACAAGTTTTAAGGATTATGAGGCTTTTAAATATACGTTGGTTGGGTATATATCTACAGTTCTGATACAGACCCGATATACTAAAACTGCCTACTAACTACCGTTTTTTTTTTTATTATTTCGGGCTGGTAACAATGATAGATTTGTGTTGAATTATTCCCTAAAAAGAAAACAAAGTTTTGTTTATCCAAAATGCGATATTTTATTTCAGAAAATTGAAAAAAACATGAAATATTGTAAAAGTAATTTTTACAGATTTTTCTTTGAGATACTCAAAACACATTCACAAACATGCAATATTGTCGTTTAATAAAAAAAAATTGTTGTTAACTAAAAAATTAAAAGTAAAAATTAGACTTCAAACGTATATGAGTTTAAATTTATTTGTAAAAGAAAGCTTACATAAAGGGTAACATAATATATTTTGCGATTAAGCTGGCGACATTTGTGGTTATCATAAATGTAAAAAGAATTCCATTAACTTTCGACGAACGAAACGTGTTCATGTTTTAAATAATATAGTGTTATTTTTGATAGTTCGTTAATTTAAATCAGCGAAATTTTATATATAGTCTTTTTACTACAAAAGCAAGATTACGTAGGTTAAAATTTCTGACGTAACAGCACTGTCAAATATTAGAATTTAACTTTTCATCATGGCCACGTTTATGTCATTACTTGTCAGATTTTTTTCTTTACTATAAAAATTATATCTATGGTTATTTATTCAAATTAATGATGTCAATTTGTTTTTCATTACTTGCCGAAATATATTATTTACCAACAATATTACCACAGTGTAGGTACAATCATTAAAATAGATTATTTAATATTTTTAAAACTAAGTACTGGAAACGCTAAAATTCATCAGAAAACTTTCAGATCTTTAAATCTAATAATAAACTTATTTCTAATAAAGCTAATCTGAGAAATCTAAACTCTTTAACTTACATCTCTGCAGTTAATGGTAAAACGGAATCCCATTGTTTCGTTCTTGTTCAAAAATAATCTATTAAAGAAGCATTTTAGATTTTGCACAATGTTTCTCAATACGAACACAAACACAATAGTATAGGTACACGTACACAACAATAATTGCAATAGTTTTTAAATTAAGGTATATTTTAATACGTAGGTATTTATAAAAACAGTACCTACAGTGTAAAGCTATATTTTGGATCAAATTGTGTACGAAATGAAGTAAAAATGTAGCAACACAGAACTGTTACATCAGTACGATTACAGAGTTACAATGCACTATTGTCTGATATATTTAAATAAAATTATTATTTTCTGGAGTATTTAACTTAAAGGAATGCTTCATAAAATTTATATGATTAATAATTAAATATGTTTTTTAAAATATATAAAATCTAAAATTCTCAATGTACTCGCGATTACGTTTTTATTATAGGGCTTTTCATCGATTGTCATTTGTTTCGAGCTTCCGTCATATGTTATATAATCTGTGTATAATATTAATATACCCGGATTATACAACATATGACAGAAGCTCGAAACAAATGACTATGAATGAAAAGCCCTATTATAATACCATTTTGACACTCTTGCAAGATCGATCAGCTAAAGAAATGTCAATTTTAAATTTGATTTAATTAACATTACAAATATTTCGGCGTATTATTAATATATTTCGGCAAGAAATGAAAACCGATTGACATCATTAATAGGAAAAAAGAATTAGAGATATTATTTGTACAGTAAACAAAAACAAAGAAAATATCTGACCGGTAATGGCATTAACGTGGCCATGACGAAAAGTCACATTCTAATGATTTGTCAGTGCTCTGACGTCAGAAATTTTGACCTACATAACCTTGCTTTTGTAGTAAAAAGACTATACCTACCTTTGGCCCAGTCGGGATAGCAGTCGAGCTTGCATGCCAAGCTGTCCCAAATTAAATTTTTCTAATCTTTAAGGAGGGTTAATAGTAGTGTAAATTTAAAATCTCGACTGAATTCCGCTGTAGCGTTAGCCGCCATCTTGATTTTAAACGAATATTTAAAACGATATCTCCGCCACTTTCAACTTTTCGACAAAACGTGTAAGTACTAAAATTGTTGAAAATTCGATTTTCGATAATTTATTTTATTTTAATTTTTTTCGTGCGGTCGATATTTTCCGAGTTATGGGGGAAAATAGTGAATTGGAGCATAATTATTGAACTATTTTGTTTATTATTAGTTTTACGACAAACATGTACCTATACGAAAATAAAAGTGAATTAAATTTTATACAATTTTAATTTGATCCATTTTTTTAATAAAATCAATACTTAACGTAGTACGTATGCGGTAAAGGCGCGAGCGTAAGACCTGATTGGTTATAGCAAATGTTTTTCAACTTTTCGACAAAAATTGTAAGGACTGAATTTGTGAAAATAGCGAGTTACTACAATTTTTCGAGAGAACCAGAGAACCTACGAAGGCTTGTTCTCTGGCTAGAGAGACCAGAGAACCTACGAAGGGGGAGGGGTGGGGAAATTTCCCAAACAGGGTCCAAAATTAAAAAAAATGTTAGAACAAAAATATATTTAGTTAAACAGTTTAAACATTTTTAGACAAAAAACTTAATGGAAGTTTTAAAAACTGTATAAAATACAATTCTCTTTATTTTTGTTTACGTACAATCATGTCCTTAAATTAATGATACACGGACAATTATGCTTCCCCCCCCCCATTAATTATGCTTCCCCTCCGCTTTCACTATTTTACCCCTTAACTCAAAAAATAGTGATCGCATAAAAAAATGTGCAAAAGAAATTGTAGGAGATTGCATTTCCAACAATTCTATTCCTACCATTTTTTCAAAAAGTTAAAAATGGCGGAGATATTAAACAACAACGCTTCTCCTTTAAAATCAATATGGCGGCTAACGCAATGGCGGAATTTAGTAGCAATTTTAAATTTACACTCCTATTGACCTTCCCTAAATGATAAAATTATAAAACTTGGGATAATTATGCCTCCCATCCCTTTTTACTATTTTCCCGCTTAACTCCAAAAATATCAACCGCACCAAAAAAATTGTTAATAAGAAATTGTAGGAAATCATATGTGGAACCATTTTAGTTCCGGCCGTTGTTATCGAAAAGTTAAAAATGGCGTAGATGCTGAACAAAAACCATTGCTATAAAATGAATCAGGTCTTACGCTCGCGCTTTTACCGACTATGTACTACCTTAAATATTGATTTTAGCAAAAAGGTGAAAGAAATCAAAATTGTTTAAAATTTAATTCTCTTTATTTTTTATCGGTATATTTTTGTCGTAAATCTAATAATAAACGAAATATGTAATTCAATTATTATGTTCTAACTCTCATTATTGTCCCCCATAACGCGGAAAATATCGACCGCACGAAAAAAAAAATATAATAAGAGAAATTATAGAAAATCGAATTATCAACCATTTCAGTTCTTACACTTTTTCTCGAGAAGTTGAAAATGGCGGAGATATTGAGCAAAAGCCGTCCTCATTTAAAATCAAGATGGCGGCTACTCAACGGCGGAATTCAGTCGAGATTTTAAATTTACACTACTATTGACCCTTCCTAAAGATTAGAAAACTAAAATTTGGGGCAGCTCGGCATGCAAGGTTATAGGCCTTTTATTCGTCTAACCCGACTGGACTACTTTGTATAATTTAAGTATAGTAAATAATGAATCCCAAGGTCATGATACTTTATGGAGACAAATTTATTAACTTCTAAAAATCCAATAATTGTGACCACGTAGGGATTGGTATATGGTATAACATTTTCGACCAACGCCACGAATCCCGATTTTCTGGCAACACCGCTGGGTCTGGTTACGATGGTCGGATATTATCAAGTAGTATATATGGGCTCGAGAAGGTGGTAAAATGAATTGGGTTTAAAAACTGTTATTCGGTATGCAACTTTTTATGTAAAAAGGAATGTTTTCCCCTCTAAGCATGCTTAAGAAGTTATATTTTCGAACTGCTTATTTCCTGTTTATATACACACCTAAATCATTTGGATTAAGTGGGTCTTAGGTAGCCTGAATAATATAGCGGGACTGAAAACGTGGACCGGATAAATATATATATATATATATATATATATATATATATATATATATATATATATATATATATATATATATATATATATATATATATATATATATATATATATATTGATACATGTATCCATGTGACTTCCAAAAAGTAGATTCTCGTAATACGTTGTTACTTCATATATACCGTTATGACTTCCGATTTCGGGAGTCACAACGTTTTGCCTATATTTTTACGAATTTGGCTACTAGATGGTATCAGAAGGCTTATATTAAAAATTTCGCTGGAAGTCATATCGTATCTAACATACTCATAAGATCAGATTTTAGTTCGACGGTATATCACCAGCGCTAGTGTCGCTCCCGTGCTACTATACAGGTTATGTACACAACGCGTAGCGTCTTCTGTATACCACACCGCTCGGTGTGACTTCCGTTTTTTGGCAACCCTGTGTAACGGTTTCCAGACATTTATCTGTTGTAGATTCGCGGTCCTAATCGTACTTAGTATTTTGTGTATGAAACATGAATAATTTCATACTTTTGTGTTAACATTAATAATAGCTTTCTTTTAAATCTGCTTTACTTTTAAAGTTAGCCTTAAATGAAGCTAATTATATCTCTATAAATATATATTATCTGTACTTATTTTAGTCTATAATATTTACTTACCTATTTATTTATAGAAATTCATTTTTCTCGTGTTTTTGTTTACTTCCTTTTTTACAATGAACTTCTAATTCAATCTACACTCACCGGTACGAAAGACGGGCAACCAAAAAATTGGTAATTTTTGATGTCTAGTATCTCCTAAACCTGTTGTCCGATTTAAGTAATTTTTAATATGTTATAGCCTTATTCTTTAACAATATCGCTATAATAATATTGTTGATAGGCATGTAAATTTTATTGTATACCAAGTGTACCCCATCAAACTGGGTTTTTTTCTCAATTTTCACAACACCCTGTGGAATATTCTAGCCTTTATAAAATATTGAAATTAAAACCCAACTATAGCCCCAGGTTTTCTTAACATTCTGTTTTTTTTTATTTATTCGCTTACGTTGGATAATAAAAAAGTTATGGACTTTAACAATTGGCCATGTTCTTTATCAATACAGGGTGTTTCTAAATAAGTGCGACTGACTTTAAGGGGCAATTCTGCATGAAAAAATAATGATTGTTTGGCAAAAGACTTTTATTTTTGCAATCATTATTTTTTATGCAGAATTACCCCTTAAAGTTTGTCGCATTTATTTAGAAACACCATGTATCGATAAAGAACATGGCTAGTTGTTAAAGTAACTAACTTTTTTATTATCCAACATAAGCGAAGGAATAAAAAAACAGAATGTTAAGAAACCCTGGGGCTATAGCTGGGTTTTAATTTCAATAGTGTATAAAGGCTAGAATATTCCACAGGCTGTTGTGGAAATTGAGAAAAAACCCCAGTTTGATTGGTACGCCTGGTATTCGGTATATAATGATAATTAATTATTTATATGGGAAATAAGCCACAATTAAAATGAAAAAAATCATTTTATTAACGTTTCGACGCCCAAATCGGGTGCCGTTGCCAAAATACAAAAAAAAAAAAAAAAAAAAAAATATAAAATATATAAAAATATAAAAAATAAAAAAAAATACAACGGCACCCGATTTGGGCGTCGAAACGTTAATAAAATTATTTTTTTCATTTTAATTGTGGCTTATTTCCCATATAAATAATTAATCATAAAAATGCCACAAGGAAATAGCTTCAGAACAATATAATGATAACTTACATGTCTAGAAATAATATTATTACAGCGATATTGTTAAAGAATAAGGCTATAATATATTAAATAAATACTTAAATCGGACAATAGGTTTAGAAGATACGAGCCATCAAAATGACCCATTTTTTGGGGTGCCCGTTTTTCGTGCCGGTGAGTATATCTATTAAATAATCTAAATTAATTTTAAAAATCTTATTAAAAGCTTAAGGTGATACAGTAGCGATCAACAGGTAGCCAAAACGCGTTCCAAGATTCCGGCTGTAATTTTGAATATTTTTTCGACGTATTTGGCACACGTATTCGTAATATAATAAAGAATGGCGGTACAGAGCCCAATTTGGGAAATATGTTAGTATCTGGAAATTACTCTATAATTACATACAATATTAAAAAAACGAGCCCGTACCGCCATTAAGAAGAAAAAAAATACACTTTCTTTAAATAAACTTTTTTATCCGATGCCTAGATCTTGTGTCATTTTGGAACTACTAATGGAATAAAAAATTTTAGTAGTTCCAAAATGACACAAAATCTAGGCATCGGATAAAAAAAGTTTATTTTCTTGTTCTTCTTAATTGCGGTACAGGCTCTTTTTTTAATATTGTATTTAATTACAGAGTAATTTCCACATATTAATATATTTTTCAAATTGGGGTCTGTACCGCTATTCTTTATTATATTACGATTTATTATATATACGTGTGCCAAATATCTAGAAAAAATATTCAAGATTACAGCCGCAATCTTGGAACGCGTTTTCGCTACCTGTTAATCGCTACTGTTTCCTCATAAATACAATAAATGTAGGTAAATGTTCTCATTTAACGAAATTTCCGAAAATTGTGTATTTTTTTGGACCCAAGTAGGCTGAAAAATAGATTTTATAGGTATTGTTATTTCGAAAGTAATAAAACGTGTAAAAATATACAAAAAAATTGAATGTACAATTACAATTGAATGTAATTAAATACACGATAAAATGAATCAAGAGCGATAAAAAGTTTAAAGTAATAAATTCTAGTAATAATATAAAATACAGTAAACTCTCTCTTAAGGGGGTAGGCGCAAAATCTCTGTCCAATGCTATTTAAATACATTTATTTTTTTCGAATCCTGAGAAAACTAATAAATATTTTTTAAAACATACACCCAGAATGAAAGATAACATTATTACGGGGGACCGAAAGTCCCTTAGAATTAAAAAAAGTTTCTTTTGAATGAAATATTCGAAGTTAAAAATCACACTAACTTTTCTCTTGTTGTTTCATCCCATTATCTTTATTAAAATAAACATATATTAGGTATATAAGTTATTAAAATAAACATTATATAAGTTTTCAGGGACTTTCTGCCCTCGGTAATAATGTAAGCTTCCATTCTGCGTTTAAATTTTTCAAAAATACTTATTAGTTTTCTCAGAATTCGAAAAAAATTAATGCATTTAATTAGCACTGGACCAAGATATTGCGCCTATCCCCAACGAGCACCTCCTCTATACGGACGGTATTTAAAACAAAATTCATTTGCCGATATATTGAGCCTGTACTCTTCCGGACAATCCCTTAAAATGATGTGTACCTAAATGAAAAAAAATACATAGGTATTTTTTCCAAATATTTTAGAATACAAAACTACAATATTTATATTTTATTGTTTCAAATTAACACAGAGATGACAACGAGTGATATTTGATAACTTTTTACCTTATCAGCAGTAGGTAATAAAAATCTGGTTCTTAGTGTGGGATCGGTCATTAAAATATTTTGTGTGTCGGTCATTAAAAGAAATGTGACACCATAACGCGTTGCTCTAATAATACTTTAACATTGATATTATGTTGTGACTAAAAATGTTAACGGAATGTCTGCTTGATTGAACATATCCAATAAAAACTGTATTTTCTTTAAAAATGTTTGGGATTGAAGAGAGACTTTGACTATATGATAAAACAATAATTATACAAACAAAACACTCAAAACAAACATAATTATCAAGATTTTTGCTGTAAACTCGTGGAGAAATACATTAAATTAATAGAGATCGGAAATATGCACTTAAAAAACCTTAAATTATGCAAAAAACAGTTGAATTGAAATATGCACTAAAATATTATGCTTTTATGCATTTATAAAAAACGCAATAATAATTATTATTGGTGTATTGAAAGTAGGTATTCCAGGTTGTATCTTAGTCGATAGGAAAAATATTCTGATTCGTTTTTTACGATCTTACGGAGATAGTATAGTTCATTAACGGTTTTTGCTCCAAATTTTAAAGAACGGATTGACGTGAAATTTAGCTTACACATAGGACCCATGTAAAAGAAAAAAGTGAAAAGAAAACTTTGCCCTGGTGGTTGAGTTTCTCCTCTAAGCGGAGGGGAAAAATATACGTTCAAAATAAGTTCGGAAATGGATAAACACACTAATTCTAAGCAACTTCTGTTATATAGAATTTTTCACTAAGTTAATACTTTTTGAGTTATTGGCTAGTCGATATGTCAATTTTTCAACAAAAAACACTTTTATACGGTTTTTTGCCAAAAACTCAAAAAGTAAGTAGGTATGTTATCGGGAAAAACATTAAAAATATAGCTTATAAAGTAACAAAATTGATGTACGTATAACTTTTTAGAATCAGTAGAAGCAAAGTTGTAGCTTTGTAGTTAATGTAAAACAGGAAACAGGTTCATATTCGTCAAATTTAAAAATAAATAATTTCACGTGAAATAACCAAAAAATGATAGCAACTAAAAAATGATACACTGTCCTGAGAAAACTTATTACAACTTTTTAAAGTTTTAAAAAAATCTTTTTTATGTTTTCTAAAAAAGTTTCTAGCGTTAAAATTAAGAAAGATACTTTCAAGATAAAGTAGCTCCTATTTTTGTTTAAAAAACTCCGAAAATCACCCCTTAATTCGGGCTAAGTAAAGGGCTAATTTTTGAAAAAATTGGGTTTTAAAGTAAAATTGTTTAAATTTTGAAAGAGATGCTTTTTTTTTCAAAATGACATAAAATTTATTAGTGCTACCAAAAATTACAAAGTGTAAAAAATGTAGGTTTTGCTTTTATGAATATTTAGGATTATGTTTTTTTCTTTGAGACAAATATTGGTTAAGATATGGCTGTTCAAAATTGGCATACACAGTTGGTTAGTGACTAGTTCAATCCCTTTCAATTATATCCCTTTCAAAAATAAACACTTTGAACCAATGAAGCTTACAGATCATATTTATAAACAATACATACACGAGTAAATCAACTTGTGAAGTGGTGACGATAAATTTTATTTGCTAACTTCCTTAATTTAATGCTAAAAACTTTTTAACCTTTTTTTAAACATTACAAAAAAGTTGTAATGAGTGTTCCCCAAAAAGTGCTTTAGTTTTTGACACTTCACGTTGGAATATTCAATTTGAAATTTGACGTGTATGAACCTATTTGTCATTAGTTACAACTCTTCTTTTACTGGGTCTAGGGATCTCATACATAAGTACACCATTTTTTTATGGGCTGTATTTTTCTTAAGAATGTTTTTTTCGATAAAATACTTACTTTTTGAGTTAATTGCAAAAAAACCGTTAAAATGTGTTTTTTTTTTTTTGTTGAAAAATGAACAAAAAAGAACAATAGTTCCTTAGAATTAGTCAGTTAATCCATTTCCGGACTTATTTTAAACGTATATTTTTTCATCCCTAGACGAGGTGAAAGTCACCCCCATGGCAAAAGAAAACATCGGCACAATATCAATTTTCTTCTTTGATATGTTACCTACGTGTATGCCAAATTTCATATCAATCTTAAGTGGTTTTTTAAAATTTATGGGTTTTGCAATATTTTACCGTCAGCGAACGGACTAATAGAAGAGGATCCGATATAAGGCCGATCTGCATCGATCTATTTAATGGATAACAATAATTATTGGATATGTAATTTAGTATGTTAACAATTATAAAAAACAAGGGGTGCATGATCTAATTTTCTTCTGACTATAATCAATTAATAATTAATAAATGACTTTTATCTACTCTATGTCATATTATACATAAATTTTTAGTTTGTGAAAACTGTCATTATAGATAGCAGTGCTTTAAAGTAAGCATGAAGTAACAATGTATTTTAAATGGGATTTACTTTTTCTCACTGTTTTTAACACACTTTCATATAATCAAATATTCTTTCTTAACTTTCGCGTTTCATGGTGATGACATCTTCTTCTTCTTCAAGTGCCATCTCCGCGACGGAGGTCGGCAAGCATCATAGCTATTCGGACCTTGGAGACGGCTGCTCTGAAAAGTTCGTTTGATGTACATCCGTACCATTCTCTCAGGTTGCGCAACCACGATATTCTGCGTCTCCCTATGCTTCTTTTTCCTTGAATCTTTCCCTGCATAATGAGTTGGAGCAAGTTGTATCTCTCTCCACGTGTAATATGTCCGAGATATTCCAATTTTCTGGTTTTAATTGTATTTAAGACTTCCATTTCTTTATTCACCTTTCTCAGAACCTCTTTGTTTGTGACGTGTTCTGTCCATGATATTTTTAGAATTCTTCTATATACCCACATCTCGAATGATTCCAGTTTTTTCATTGATGCCGCATTCAAGGTCCAAGCTTCCATTCCGTAAAACAGAGTCGAGAAAACGTAGCAACTAGCCAACCTTATTCTTAGCTCTAACCTTAGATCTCTTGTGCAGAGCACAAGAGAGGTGATGACATAATGAGCAATAAATTACAAAAAATAATTTGACAGTTTTGTGGTTTGAAAGAAATTAGAATTTTTATATGTCAAAGTTCTAAAAATTGTAGAATAGAAATGAATTCCAGTGACGAAGAGTTACAGTATTTTTATTTGTTTATCGTAGATAAAATATTGTATGAAATTGTGCGTGAAGTACTTTTTGCGAACTTACGCGATGTATAGCACTCGCTCCGTTTCATAAATAACTATTTTCATATATTAAAAAAAAAAATGTTTCGACCCGGGTAGATATTATTCCAGATTTTCAGATTTGGGTACAGAGTTGGATTGTTGGGGCATATATGGAGAGCAGGTAGCGCAACAACTATAAACTCAATTTTACAATGGAGACCTGGAGTTAGAAGGAGACGCGGAGGAACTAGAATAAATGGTTACAGGAATTAAAGGAAGATTTATATAGGGCAGGAATTAGAGACTAGCAGAAAAAGAAAGAGGATAGAAAGAAATGGAGAAGCATAGTCAATATGGTAGGGGAGCCCAAGCGGGGATTTTTGCAGTTACTCGAGCGCGTCAGATTATCATATGGGGAGAAACGTGGTACCCTGCAGATGTACCTCTGCCATCTATTGGCTCTTAACACAGGGGAGTTCGTTTAGGGGGGTCCGAAAAAAAAATCTATCCTTAAAAATACTCGAAATTGTCAGATTAAGATAAGGTAAGTTAAGTACATGCAAAACAGTGTATATTTAAAAAATCTGACGATTTGAGCGGGGCGTAAGGGAATTGGTGAGTCACAAAGTTTCACAAGAAAAAGGCGAATATTTCGCGAAATGAACGTCAGATCGAAAAACTAAAAACTACACGTTCAATATTTTTCAAAAATCTATCGATAGATACCAATCACAACTCCTCGCAGAGAGGGGTGGGTGGTAAATTTTAAATTTTAAATACAAATCCCGCGATATTTAGCAAAATAAACATCAGATCGAAAAGCTGCAAAATACACTTATTTAATATTTTTGAAAAATATATCGAATGGTACCAAACGCGACCCCCCACTTTAAAATCTTAAATGGGAGCCCCCATTTTTTATTGCAGATTTGAATTATCTGCATAAAAATAAGCAACTTTTATTCGAAACATTTTTTCGAATTATGGATAGATGGCGCTATATTCGGAAAAAACGATTAATGGAAATGGAAAATTAAATTAAAAAATGGCAAGCGCCCGCTAAAATGGAAAATTTTACTTAACTTTTTTTGGTTTTAGGACCTAATAATTACAACCCAATAGGTCCCCAAAGCGCTCGAGTGACTGCACATTTAGCATACTTTGCTCCCCTACCAATAGTATCGAGTAGCAGATTGGGAAAAATCTGCTCGAAAAAGATGGATCTAGATAGCTTTTTAGCGGCTAATCCCCACCTGGAGTGTTTAGCCATTTAATTTTTTATTACATATTATTATTGGTACATCAAAAATTAAAAGGACGGTGCCTGTAATAAAATCTAAAATATTAAAATTTTCTATAAGTTCAAATTTATTTATTAACATTTTTGATATAATTTTCATAAATAAATGACTTACTATTAACACTTTTTTAATTAATTCCAATAAATCCATTTTACAGCAATAATAATATATTAGTATTTTTGTAAAATAAATATCAATCATATTATCATAAATAACACAGGTTTACAAAAAAAAAACTAAATTTCGGACAATTTGACGAAACCATATGACAAGGGGGTTTTTGGAGTGGCTGATCACAAATCCTGGGTCTGCTCACCTCTATCGCGTCAGGTAAAGGTCATTTCAAGGTCAAATCAAGATAAATCGACAGTCGCTCTGAGAAAGTATATTAGGGGGTTCTTGGGGTCGCTGAAGACGAATCCGGAGTCCACTGACCTCTATCTCGTCTAGTTCAACGTCATTTTAAGGTCAAATCAACATAAATTGACACAATCGCTCTGAAAGTATAGGGAGTTTTGGGGTCGCTGATCATGAAAACTGCGGTCCGTTGAGCTCTACCACGTCATGTAAAGGTCATTTCAAGTTCAAATCAGGAGGAGTTAACAAAATTGAGTTGACCTTGAAATGGCCTTTACCTGACGTGGTTGAGCTCAACGGGCCCCAGTTTTGTGATCAGGGACCCCAAAAACACCCTAATATACTTTTTCACAGCGATTGTGTTGATTTATCTTGATTTGACCTCGAAATGACCTTCAGCTAGACGTGATAGAGGTCAGCGGATCCTGGATTCGTTATAAGCGACCCCAAAAACCACCTAATATACTTTTTCAGAGCGACTGTCGATTTATCTTGATTTGTCCTTGAAATAACCTTTACCTGACGTGATAGAGGTTAGCGAACCCCGGATTCGTAACCAGCTACCCCAAAAACCCCCTAGTCATATGGTTTCGTCAAATAGTCCGAAATGTATTTTTTTGTAAACCTGTATAATCAAAAGAATATCAATATTTTAATTTAAATAGACAACTTTAAAACACAAACAACTGTATTCAGAGTAAAAGTTTCAAAAGATCACACATTACGCTCAAAATAGGAGGTAAATCTAGCAGACGAGTCGTTGTGACTTCCAAAATATGACAACACCGCTGGAAGTGACAACGCGCCTTGAACTACCCTATATATGGAAGCCATAACGTATGCTGTAAGCTTCGGTATATACGTATATATATACAAAATTTATTTTGGTAAATCCTTTCCCCTCAATAGGTAGACCCATTTTATATGCCCCCCTTTTACCAAATACACAATTTTAAAAAAATAATTCCTAGTAGAAAAGGTGGAAGTCGGACAGCCTCTTCTGTATACCGGAAGTCACAACTTAACGTGCATCAATATATATATATATATATATATATATATATATATATATATATATATATATATATATATATACATATATATATATATATATATATATATATATATATATATATATATATATATATATATATATATAGATTATAGCTTTAATATATTATATTTTTTAATGACTGCAACCCCAAAACAAAACTATAATCTACATAGTATCAGTCAATATTACCTAATTACTTTATATATATATATATATATATATATATATATATATATATATATATATATATATATATATATAAAGTAGTTTGGTATTATTGACTGACAATATGTAGATACAAGTTTTTTTTTGTAACAAAGAGTTTCTCTCATCCTGCTCCTTACACTGACTGCAACCTCAATAAAAACTTGTATCTATATATATATATATATATATATATATATATATATATATATATATATATTGTTTAAGGAGGAGAAAATAATTGGATAACCAGCTGAATATGGACAAAGTGTACTCTTTTTACTTATTCCAATATATTTCGCCCATTTTCATGGGCATCATCAGGGAAAGCTACAATGTTGGTTATTAGGTAGGTACATAAGATGAATTAGCAGTATACTTACTAAGTGAGAATTGTTGTCACGATGTTTTAAAAGAAGCAAATATAAATAAAATGATAAAAAACTAAAATACAGAAATAACATATTCAGCTGGTTATCCAATTATTTTCTCCTCCTTAAACAATTTAAATTGAGTCAGCTATTATTAAACCAAGTTTTCTATATATATATATATATATATATATATATATATATATATATATATATATATATATATATATATATATATATATATATATATACAGAACTGGATTCGAAATCCGATGTATTTATCGACCGTGCAAGTATATTCTATAACACTATAAAACAGTGTTGAAATTATCGGGAAATGCGGTCTGTGGCTTAGATTGAAACTACATTTAATTCTATTGAATTCGATATTTCGATGAGTATTTATTAATTTTTCATCTTCATCAGGAACAAACTACAAAATTAACTAACAGTTAGGTACAAACATAATATTACAATGATATAACTTACGAATTGTTGTAGGTATGTTATATAAAGCAATTTAACTTAAAGCTATGCATGTCGTTTCACGAGAACGTCGAGGGCGGCACTGAATCAGGTATCTTTTCTCACATGTGTTAAGGGCCAAAAGTTCCAATATCGAGCCATCTGTTTAATATTCTGCTATTTTTAGAATTTTAAAACATTGCAGTAAATTTCGCTTAATCTACTTGTGTCTGATTTATAATTAATTGAACGTTTATTACTGTTTATGTGGTACATGTACCACATAAACAGTAATAAACGTTCAATTAATTATAAATCAGACACAAGTAGATTAAGCGAAATTTACTGCAATGTTTTAAAATTCTAAAAATAGCAGAATATTAAACAGATGGCTCGATATTGGAACTTTTGGCCCTTAACACATGTGAGAAAAGATACCTGATTCAATGCCGCCCTCGACGTTCTCGTGAAACGACATGCATAGCTTTAAGTTAAATTGCTTTATATAACATACCTACAACAATTCGTAAGTTATATCATTGTAATATTATGTTTGTACCTAACTGTTAGTTAATTTTGTAGTTTGTTCCTGATGAAGATGAAAAATTAATAAATACTCATCGAAATATCGAATTCAATAGAATTAAATGTAGTTTCAATCTAAGCCACAGACCGCATTTCCCGATAATTTCAACACTGTTTTATAGTGTTATAGAATATATATATATATATATATATATATATATATATATATATATATATATATATATATATATATATATATATATATATATATATATATATTTGTACAAATATTTTCGACCGTACTGTGTTATAGTGGTTTGAAGTTTCAGCAATTCGGTCATGTGAAATAAAAGTCTATTTGTTATTTCTCAATATTTCGTCACACTTTTGTGACTTCTTCAGGAGAAAACTGTAAATTTATTAAGATTAGAAATTAACAAAAGCTAAATATTTAATTACTTACAACTATAAGAGTATTAATTTAGATTTTTTTAACATATCGTAAGGGACATTGACTTAATTTTGATTTTGACATTTATTATTTCGGAGTTATGGTAACTGCAATAAATTTTATATTCATAGAATATTGTCTGATATTTAAAATTCTTTTTTTAATAATAAATAGGTCAAAGTAAACCAAAGAAAATATTAACGGAATTTTAAGGTGGAAAGGTATGATTAATAGTAGAAAAATTTTAGAAAGAGACTAGAGTATATTAAATTGATCTATAAAATGTAAGTGATGGTACATAGTGAGTTAGTATAAGGCTGATAATTTTCGAAATTAAATAAAAATTAAGATGGATTAATTATTAGGTGAATAATTGAGTAATTTGTTTGAATTTTTACATTTTTTGAAAATATTTTAAAGGTTATTTATTATTTAGAATGTTACAGTAGATATTACTCAAATGGTTAGTATCAGTCTTATAATTAATAGATTCTGGAGTTTTGATTTTAGTTTACTTTGACCTATTTATTATTAAAAAAAGAATTTTAAATATCAGACAATATTCTATGAATATAAAATTTATTGCAGTTACCATAACTCCGAAATAATAAATGTCAAAATCAAAATTAAGTCAATGTCCCTTACGATATGTTAAAAAAATCTAAATTAATACTCTTATAGTTGTAAGTAATTAAATATTTAACTTTTGTTAATTTCTAATCTTAATAAATTTACAGTTTTCTCCTGAAGAAGTCACAAAAGTGTGACGAAATATTGAGAAATAACAAATAGACTTTTATTTCACATGACCGAATTGCTGAAACTTCAAACCACTATACATATATATATATATATATATATATATATATATATATATATATATATATATATATATATATATATATATATATGGCTCACAAATGATAGGAAGCCCGCTACAACTTGCAGATGAATGGAAGCCCGCGGTTTACGGGGTAAGGGGATTGTAGCACTGTCTTATTCCTACAGTCTTACGAAGCCCACTCGTATAAACGCGTTCACAGTGTATATGGATTACGCATTATACGAAGCCCGACGATGTTGCCATGTTTTAATTTACGTTTAAATAATACGACTGTTCTACGAGATCCTTATATGTGTATATAAGTCGTCATATTGCCTGTTATAAGAAGCCCAATTCTATTCAGCAATCTATACGAAGCATTTTAGAAGAGTCAAGATAGAACGAAAAGATGCATTGTTTCGGAGCAATTCAAACAAGATTTTTTTTTTCTAAAACTTTTTTTGTTAGTTTATATACATGTTAAAGTAAAAAGTTCTACTCACAGATTTTGCCGCTAATTGTTTATTATTTGTTTAAACAATAACAATAATTGTTTTGTACAGTGTGTCCAATTAACACGTTGAAGGACACTGCGTCAAATGTATAAGCACGTGTTGTGACACTATATGTATTTTGCAAAGTAGAATAGGGAAAAATTCAACGTATATAGACGTTGTGTCACATTACATCAATGGAAATTAGACGACTATAGACGTTCTGTTCGTCAACGTGAAAAGTTGTGCATGGTCTAAATTAAAAATAGAACCATCAGTTCATTTTTTTTAAGCCGTATACGAGATATTATGTCAAAAAATATGAATTTTACTCAAGAGTAAAGCAGCTTTATTCTTCAAAACACTGAAAATTGTTATAATGAAAAGTTGTTTAGAATTAAGAACTATATTCTAATATGCCATTTCATCTTTCTAATTAAAAAAAAGTTGAATTTTTTTAAATTATGGATATACAACATTATTTTCAGTTATTTCAATTATTATAACTCTTTTATTATAGACCAGTAAGGATCTGTGAAAAAACGTCTATTTTTGGATGTGAAAGGTGGCATTCGGATTTTTGCAGATAAAGTTAGGTGATAACTTCGTTAATAATAATTGACTTATGCTCCTTCTCAAATATGCCCGGAACATTAATAAAAAAAAATAAAATATTAAAAAATTTCGAAAAACGTCGATTTTTTTCTGATTTCTTTGCTTATAACTTTAAAACGATTCGTTTTGAAACAAAGTCGTACAGAAATAAAATAAAGATAATTGAATTTTGTATGATATCCGACTGGTCAAAAATGTCGTTAACTTATTACCTTTTCTGCAATATAGCAATAAATACAAAATAAGGGGGCAAAATATGCCTGTTGTTATTCAATGTTTTTAACCACGTTGGTGGTACTTAGAACCTTAGTAATTCACTTAGGAAATTGTTTGTGACATACTTAAACCGTGTACCAAATTTCATTAAAATCGACCTAATAGATTTTGCATAATAAATTTGCAATTTAAATATTTTTAAAAAAGTTCAAATTTTTTAAAATCTTTCTGAACAAAAAGTAGACCATTTAGAAGCTGTCTAATTTTTTTACATATAAAGAGGTGCTTTACCTATCCAATACACTTTACATAATTAAAATCGGATTATTTAAGGGGCCTCAGCAATGTTTTAAACTTATAAACAATTTTTTGGCTTATAAACAAATAGCTTTGTTTAATAATAAAAAATTAATTTTTAGCAATGCAAATAATTAAAACCGGTATAATTTGATTTAAACTTTCAAATGCTGTCAGCAGAATTGCTATTTTATTTTTTAATCAAAAGTTATTCGCGTTCAAAAATTGCACTTTTTCGATTTATTGAAAGTTCCACTTCGTTTATCTCGAAAACTATGCATCCTACGAAAAAACTTGTAAGAACATTTTTTGCTTAGACTTATCCAAGAAATATAAAAAAATGTTTTATTTTGCGAAAAATCGATGTTATGTAATTCCTCAAGTTCTTTGTTTATAACAATTTTATCGACATCCGGATCAACTGTTACCCAAAAAAATCGTGTTCCACGATCTTGGGTAAGTCCATCTAAATAAAGGAGCCCGCAGCACCCCCTCCTGGCCACAGGACTAATTTGTTTATAAGCCACAAAATTGTTTATAACTTTAAAACATTGCTGAGGCTGCTTAAACAATCCGATTTCAATTCTGTAAAGTGCGTTAGATAGGTGGAGTGCTTCTTTATATGTAAAAAAATTGAGAAATCTTTGTATGTACTAGTTTTTGTTGTGCAAGATTTTAAAAAATTTTAATTTTTTTAAAAAAGTTTAGATTGCAAATTTATTATTCAAAATATAGTAAGTCAATTTTAATGAAATTTGGTGTACGGTTTTAGCACATTACAAAAATTTTCTAAGCAAATTAGGAAGGTTCCAAGTAAAGTGCCTTTTCCTCCCTTGAATGATTACTGCCCTCCGCTACGCGTCGGGCAGTAAACTTCATTCTCGGGAGGAAAAGTAGCACTTTCCTCCCTTGTTATACAAATAGCTATATGTATCATAATTTAAATAAACAACTAAAAATAATGTTGATTAGAAAAATTTTCAAATTTTTTTTCCATTAGAACAGCGGTTCCCAACCTTTTTTCACTGCCGTACCCCTTGAGATAAATTTATTTCAAATTGTACCCCCAAGAAAAAAAAGTTGCAAGAACATTAATCATGGAAAGTAAATATTTACGCAAGAGTTTTTTTTTATCTTTTATTTGACAATAAAGTTATTGTTCCAAAATTAGGCCTATATATGTTTCTAGTAAACTTAGTAAATTCTAAATACCAACTGTAAAAAAATAATAACAAAGTAAATACAATATTTCTTATCACAAAAAC
Source organism: Diabrotica virgifera virgifera (assembly GCF_917563875.1). NCBI lineage: Eukaryota > Metazoa > Arthropoda > Insecta > Coleoptera > Chrysomelidae > Diabrotica > Diabrotica virgifera. The sequence goes on from NC_065449.1 coordinate 124,316,783, forward strand.
ATACTAGAATTAGCAAATAAGTTTATTGAAAAAAAAAAGAAATCAAAATCAAAAGGTTGATAAATACACTCTTAAATCAGAACTTGCATTTAGCTTATTCCTATACTTATTCTTAATGAAAGCATAGGAAGAGAACGATCTCTCAACTAGTTCTGTATTTGTAAAAGGAAGTAAAACCAGAAGGGCTTTTGTGGTTAAGGGTCCATATTCATCCCTAATGCTCACCCAGAATTGTCCAAGGGGTTTATTCTTGAACTCGGATTTCAAGGAGGAGTCACTTAAAAGTTCTAGGAGCTTTTCCATCTCATGAACGGTCAATGTACCAGTCTTGACGTTTTCTTCATTGAAAGGATCTGCAATCCAGTTCTCTCCGTCACTTCGTTTAGGAAAATACTTTCTAAAAGAGTCCTTCAGGTTTGTCAAATGTGTCACTATTTGATGTTTCACTTTGTCAGATATGGGCAGATTATTGTCACTCAAGAAATCATGAAGCGTGCCAAAAACTTCAGCTTGATTGTTTTGAATACATGTTTTCCAAAAATCAATTTTCTTCATTATGGATTCAATTTTGTCAGCAACTTTGAATACTGTAATTGAGCTGTTCTGTAACTCTAAGTTGAGTTTATTGATCTGAGAAAAAATGTCAGCTAAATAAGCAAGCTTTTGAAGCCAGTCACTATCATGAAACTTGGAGGCTAAATAAAAAGGATGCTCTTCAAAAAATACTTGCAGTTCATGTCTGAGCTCAAAAAGTCTTGTAAGAACCTTCCCGCGAGATAGCCACCTTACTTCCTTGTGCAAAAGCAACGTGGAGTGAATGCCACCCATACCTTCACAAAGCACTTTGATCAATCTGGAGTTTGTTGCATTGGCTTTAACAAAGTTGACTACTTTAACTGCTTCATTGAGAACATCATTCAAAGAAGACGGCAACTTTTTGGCTGCAAGACTCTGTCTGTGGATGCAACAATGGCTCCATGCTACGTGGGGGGCCACTTCTTTTACGCGCCCCTGAAGACCGATATATATGCCAGACATTGATTTTCCTCCGTCAGTGCATATACCACACAATTTACCCCAGTCTATTTCTTTTTCACAGAAGTAGCTATAAATCACATTGAACACATCTTCCCCTGTAGTACGCTCAGTTAATGCATGGCACACCAACAGATTTTTTTCAAACTCCTTGTTGGGATTTACATACCTTGCATTAACAAGTAAGATTGCTAGGGCAGCAATGTCCGTATTTTCATCAACTTGGATCGAAAAACAATCACTGTCTTTTAATTGCTGAACAACATTTTCTTCAATGTACTTAGAAATGTCTTGAATTCGCCGTGAAACTGTGTTGTTTGACAGCGGGATGGAGTTCACCTTACGAACAAAGTTCAGACCAAACATACACTGAACAGCATCTTTTATACAAGGGGCTATCAAATCCTCACCTATTGTGTGGTTTTTACCACTTTTTGCAATATGGTAGCTAATTTTGAAAGAGGTTTCCACAGCATTTTCATTATCTCTATTAACTGATGCGAAATAAGAAGAAACCACGCCATCTTTCCCATAATTTTTTGAAAGTCGTTCAAAATAGGTAATTTCTTTATTTTTGTGCTGGGCGTGTTTGGATTCAAGGTGGCGCAAAAGTAAGGAAGGTTTCATGCTACCATTACCTAAAACTTCTCCACAAACAACACATAGTGGGTTTTTACTTTCCTTCTCTCCAGTAAACGAAAAGCCATATTTCAAGTACTCATTTGAATATTTTCGTTTCTTTGAGGAAGTTCCAGTACTAGTACTAGATTTCTGAGGTTTACTATTATTACTATCACTGGTACTCACACAAGAAGAATGTTCTGTTGCTGAGTCCCGGGACGTACTAGGCTTGCTAAGCACCTGACTTGCCGTATCAGTCTGATTTGTTTTAAACGATCCAGTTTTTAACCACTTTTCCATCTTCTTGATTACAGTTAAATCGTTTACAAATCAGTCAAAAACTAACACGCACAATAAGCAAGTAAAAAGTAAACTGAACATAAAATCACGTAATGATTTATCACGTAACGTACGACAAACACATAAAGTCCGCCATTACCAAATATTTTCGGCGTACCCCCAACCAGGTCGTTGCGTACCCCAAGGGGTACGCGTACCCCAGGTTGGGAACCGCTGCATTAGAAGGATGAAATTGCATATCAGAATATAGTTCTTAATTCCAAACAATCATGTTAAATTATATAATTTAAAATAATTTTAAAAATATCGTTGAATTTTGTTTCTATTTTGTTTTTGATTATGCTGAATCCGAATATTGCATTACAATTTGAAAATGCTTATAAAGAAGCTCTTCTACACTATGTCTGCGTAGCAAGGAACCATATTTGAAACATTTTTATTACAAATTTTAGGAAAAAAAGTTTATTCTTCATAAATTGCTCTGCATAGTCTAAAATCTAAAACCCAATCATCAGATATCAAGTTTTATCAATTTTATACGAGGTATGTCAAAAATACGAATTTTGTTAAAGAGTAAAGTACCTTTATATTCCAGAATATCAAAATATGGGTATTATAAAAAGTTGTTTGGAATTAAAAACTATGTTTTATTATAATTACATCATTCTAATTGAAAAAAAAAATTCAATGTTCTCTCAAATTACGGATACCCATCATCATTATTTTATTTCAATTATTTCAACTATTTTATTATTAATTTTACGAAAAAAAGTTATTCTTCATAAAATACTCTATTCTGGTCTAAAGTCCAAAAAACAACCATCAGATATCAAACTTTTTCAATTTTATACGAGGTATGTAAAAAATATGACTTTTGCTTAACAGTTCATTATGGTTTGTTCAACAGTAAATGGTTGAGTTCAATTAGTGCGGTCGTAATTATTATTAAATTTATCTGACCTAGCCCATTGTTAAGACCCACCCGGAGCGATAAGCAACCGAGGTAGACAGAGTTGGTCTTTTGACAATTAACACTGACTAGACGGTAATCCTATAATAAAGCAAAAAAATTGTACCAGAAAACATATATTTAAATTTTACCTGAAACCGGACCTTTTATACTATTATCGGTTATTCCAGGATGTTTATAGTGGTAACTAATTGAACTCGACCATTTACTGTTAAACATACCATACCTTTATAGTTCACAATATCTCATTTAGAAGAATGTAATTGAACAGTGAAACATATTTTGTAATTCCAAACAACTTTTTTTAATAACAATTTTCGATATTGTGAAATCTAAAGGTACTTTACTCTTGAGTGAAATTCATATTTTTTTATATAGGTACCTCGTATGTCAAAATGTAAAATCGTATGTAAAATTAATAAAATTTGATATTTGATGGTTGCATCTGAGATCATATACGATGCAGAATATTTTATAAAGAATAACTTTTTTCGTAAAACTGGTAATAAAAAAGTTATTAATAGGTTCGAAGTTACGCAGACATAATGTTTAAGAGCTAAAAATATTTTTTTGTTGAAAATGTATTATTGTTCAAGCTTATTATTAAATTTATTTTAGGTAAGTTTTAGAGAAAACATTTTTGATCACTTTTTATAAACAATTTTTTAGTTGGTAATTTTCGGTTTTTGTATTACATTTTTGTTATCTTTCTTAATTTTTGTCAAAAAGGAATAGTTTATTTCATTTCTAAAATAAAATTATTGAGTAAATTTTAAAAAGTACATCAAATGCTTTAAAAAATCACCTATAAAATTGTAAAAAATTTTTTCAAACTTGAGTAATACCGTTTTAAAGTGCTGGTAATTCTGTAAACTACGTTTTTACTTAAAACTTACGTAAAAGTTTTCAAAAATTGCATTTTTTGCGTCATATCATTTGAATTAAATTTTTGGCATTTTTTTGAATGAAACATTGTTTAGTAAGATGTTTGAAAGGTAAGTTGTGCAAATTTGAGAGCTTTATAAGAAAAATTTTATTAGTTACACATTTTTAAATAATGTTTAAACAAAATTCAGCCCACACCGTACTTATGCCCATACATTTTATTTCTTTTTATATTGGGTTATTTAAAGAAACATCTAATTTCGCAGTTCATTTGTTTAATAAAAAATTAGGTGCCCACTTCTGAGTAGAACTTCTTAATATGTTGTTTATTAAACATTTCTTAGGGCCATCGGTACATAATTCGCAAATATTTTAAGGCTATCCCTACTTTTTCTGTCTTTACACGGCAAATTACGTGTAGTAAAATTGTCACTGGTGTGGATATGTAAACTTTACTTGACAATTTCATCATTAACTGTAAAGATGGCTTTTGAATGTTCTTGGATAACTTTTACTATTATAATTAATTGCCTTAATTGTTAATTCAGTTAATTAATATGATTATTTCACATTTCCGACCAATAGAAAGCTACAAAAATACAAATTAAATTGATCATTTTTGATAATATCCCATCGTCAAGTATATTACGTCAGATGCCCTTCGTTGCTGTGAAAAAATACATTCAGTGACATTAATGACAATATTACTGTTTTAAAACTTATAAAAGTGATGACTTTCAATCGACAAATATTTATAACAACTGTGTGTTTAATTTTACTAATTTGTACTTACATAAATAAATTACAATAAAATTTTGGTTTCAAACAGATTTATTCACGAAATAATCGCAGCAAATTGCAGCTCGATCTCTGAAATTATTATCGAATTGTTTCCCTCGTGCCACTTGACGTAATTTCACTCCCCTTCGGGTCGTGAAATTAATACTGTCAAAGTGTCACTCGGGAAAATTCGATAATTTCAGAGCTCTTGTGCAATTACTACTGATAATTTTTTCACTACCTATGTATTCAGTAATAATTTATCTACTGTACAACAAAAGCTAATAATCAATCGAGAAAAGAGGAAAAGTGATAAAGTGATTTTTTAATAATATATTGTTACTATGAAACGCTTACAATTTTGAACATCTGTAACAACACAATACTTGGACCACTGAATATATCCTGGTGTATTCTCTGCTTTGGATCTTCCATAAATAATAAACAATAAATAACTTTTTATTAAGTTCACGTCTTAAATCAATTATTTATCAAACACATTATCAATATTATTTAATCAACAACTGAAAATATTCCCGATGCCAGGTCAAATATTTAAAATTGTCACTGTCTGACTGACAATATGCTGGCAATATTCTATTTACTACTGACAAAGATTTGGAAAATATTACCGCGGACATTGTGTTCATTTTTTTTTCAAATCCTGAAAAAAAAACAATAAATATTTTAAAAAAATTTAAACCCAAAATGAAAGACTAAATTATTACCGAGGGCCGAAAGTCTCTTACAATAAATAAAAAGTTTATTTTGAATGAGATATTTTGAAATTAAAAGTCACACTAAATTTTCTTTTAGTTTTTTAGCTCTGTAACTTATTAAAATAAACATTATAAAAGTTCTCAGGGACTTTCGGCCCTTGTTAATATCGTAATCTCTTATTCTGAGTTTAAAATTTTCAAAAATACTTATTAGTTTTCTCAGAATTCGAAAAAAAAATGAATTCCATTTGAGTAGCATTTCAGCAGAAACTACGTACCCATCCCCTTAATGAAATTAAAAAACATCTATATTGTTTGATTTTTTTCGAAGGGAAAATCTATATGCATTTGTATTAAATATTTTGTATTTGTATTAAATGAGGCGCTCAGAGCAACAGTGGCACAGTCCAAAAATTGAGCATTTTTAGATTAATACATCAATAAAAGCAGAAAAATTGGATATATGGTTCAACAGTGGTCTACACAATCTAGCTTTATATTTGGCAAGATGGCACTACATAATGTATTGTTGCCTTGACAAATACTAAAAATACGAATGAAACAGTGGCCTAACTAGTGTTGCCAGGTCCGATTTGTTTTTAATCGGTACATAAGCAAAAACAAATCGGGATTTACGGTTGTAGATCGGGACAAATGAACAACAATAGCCCAGTTAATGACCGTTTTGGAGTGTAATTTTCAGAGAACTCCGAATTGCATGAAAATCTGGTTTTAGGTTCTACTTACTGTCTACTTCAAAGTTGAACTTGTACCGTTGTTGGTTGCTTTTACTTGGGGGGTGACAGTTATAGTTACCCCTTCTCGGGGGTAAAAAAACGCGCAGTAAAGGAAGTCCCAAAATGGATCAACTGACTAACCCTATAAAACTTTTGTTCTATATAATTTTTTAACTAAGTCAATACTTTTCGAGTAATTTTTTTCGAAAAAAATATTCTTAGCGAAAATGTAGCTTCTAAAAAAGCAAAAAAGTTGTATGTTTAGAAAGTCTATAAAACCAGTAAAAGCAAAGTTGTATGTACCTCATCAAAAGTACGTTCTTATTCGTCAAATTCCAAATCGAATTTTTCAACTTGAAATAACCAAAAAATTAAGCAATTTTCGGGAAAAACCTATTAAAATTTTTTAAAGTGTGTAAAAAAATCTAATTTTGTTTTATATAAAAGCCTCTAGCATTAAAACTAAGCGAGTTACGCTCAAAATAAGGTTGGCCCTTTTTTTGATAAAAAAAATCGTGAAAATCTCCCCCTATTTAGCACCGTAAATAAAATTAATCGTTACTGCTTTACTTTTACTTTATATGTCTATTGTTTATACGATCTGTAAGGTTTACCGGTTGGGAGTGCTCAGTTAAAAAAAAATGGATTTACAGTAAAAAAATTTTTCCTAAAATATTGTAAAACGCCCTTTTTTCCAAATAATTTAAAAATTATTAGGGATACTAAAAATTTCAAGGAGTAAAAAGTAGGTAGGTTTTGCTTTTATAAATATGATAGATTCATTTTGTTTTTCTGTAAGACTAAAATTGGTAAAGTATGGCTGTTCATATTTTGCATACATTCGTGATTAGTGACTCGTTCAGGCCCTTTCCATCGTGTAAAAAATACATTAGTAAAGTAAATTGTTTGTAAAGCGGTAACGATTAATTTCATTTGGGGTGCTAAGTAGGGGTAGATTTTCACGATTTTTTTACCAAAAAAAAAAAGAGTCAACTTGATTTTGAGCATAACTCACTTAGTTTTGATGCTAGGAACTTTTTAAAACATAAAAATAAAGCTTTATTAAAAAAGTTTTAATTGGTTTTTCCCGAAAAGTAATTCATTTCTTGGTTATTTCACGTTGAAATATTTGATTTGGAATTTGACGAATAAGAACGTATTTTTCATGAGCTACAAATTTGCTTTTGCTGGGTATAGACTTTACGAGTTCACATTTTTTTTTCATTTTTTTATATTATGCTAGTACATTTTTTTGCTAAGAATATTTTTTTCGATTAAATACTTAATTTTTGAGTTATTTGTGAAAATCGTCTGAGAACGTGATTTTTTTGTGGAAAAATAATCATCTTCAATCTTAAATAACTCGAAAAGTATTAACTAAGTTAAAATTCTATAGAACTAAAATTGCTTAAAATTAGTTAATTTATCCATCTCCGGACTTTTTTAAACGCACGGTTTTTCACCCCCAACTATATTATATTTCGCATTATCCCCGTATCGCATTATTTTCCGTTCATTTACTGGACTACAAGGTGTTTCTATAATATGTATTTAATCCTACATAATAATAATAATCAGACGAAATTACAAAAAAAAATCGTAGATTCAGTAAATTATTTATTTTTTAAAATTATATTTTTCATTCGATTTTGCCGATTTTAGGAGTGCCTTGTTTTTTATAACATAGTTATAAAATTCACTGCAACTCCTCCTGAAATTGGTTTTCGTGGGCGAAAATCGGGACATTTAGTGTCCCGATCAGGTACAAGTCGGTACGCGTCCCCAGACCCCTGAAAATCGGGACGTCCCGCGCAAATCGGGACACCTGGTAACGCTAGGCCTAACCCTCAATTGTGTGGCTCAGACCCAACAAACAAGTGTTTATCTTATCACAATCAGAATAATACGCATAATTCATAAGAATGACTATTTTTAATTTTATAAAGTAATATTTAATAATAATAACTTTAACCCCGTCCTTGACTGAGTGGTAAGAGCGCCTACCTTTGGATCGAAAAATCCGAATGGTTGTGAGTTCGAATCTCACCAGGGTCAGAAATGTTTCATTTATTATAAATTAATAAATGAAAAGTTTCTGTCCTTGTGGGATCGGTACTCACCGGAGGGACCGCAGACGTTCGGATACAGTTAGCGTCTCTTTGCAAAGACAATGACGTCAACTTTGCAAAGTAACAAGACACTTACTAAACACACACACTACACATTACACTAGGTACCTAACTGTTAAAAATTACCGTACCTACCATGCCAATGGCCATTAGTTGTCGAGGCATTAACCTTTTTTAAATAAAAAAAAAACAATAATTTAATTTGTCATATTAATTTCCTATTTGGTAGCAAACTTTGTGGCTTATTAAAAACTAAAATAGTAAATTAGTAATACAAAGTATTAATTCGTATTAATTGTATCAATTAAAATAAATAATTCTTTTGCGATTCAATTTTTAAATCTTTTTTCTGTCGGTATCTTACTGTGTACAGGTAATGCTAAGAATTACCATAATCTGTTCTCGAGAGTCTTAGTACACAAGATTAACGACGATGAACGACCCAAAAATACGAAAAATGTGCATTGCAAGGTAATAATAAAAATGTTTACAACCTAATGGTACTTTGAGGAATACGCAAAAACGTTGCCAAACTTCAGGGCTTCTTATAATCGGTAGCTCAATGTGGGCTTCCTAACGCTGCTGAACTTCTACAGAGTATATACTTTTTTTCGCAGCGCAAACTGGTGGTAGATACCATGAACTACGAGTGTATGTTTTGATAATAATTCCAGGCATAAGAAGCCCGGGCTTCGTATTGTTAATCATGATTTCAGAGCTACCTATGGTACATTTCTAAAATTTGTCCGAATATATATGAAGCCCAAGCGTATTTACATGTTCTGAGCTTGGTTAAAATATCGAGAGATGGTGTAAAGTACGTTTTTTGGGGAAATAACATTAAAGAATTATGAAGCCCGAATCCGGGCTTCGTAAGGAGGTGTCGGGCTTCGTATGACCGGTGCGATATAGCGTTTTTGGCTTCCTAAAGTCGGAATCCATATATATATATATATATATATATATATATATATGGCTCACAAATGATAGGAAGCCCGCTACAACCTGCAGATGAATGGAAGCCCGCGGTTTATGGGGTAAGGGGATTGTAGCACTGTCTTATTCCTACAGTCTTACGAAGCCCACTCGTATAAACGCGTTCACAGTGTATATGGATTACGCATTATACGAAGCCCGACGATGTTGCCATGTTTTAATTTACGTTTAAATAATACGACTGTTCTACGAGATCCTTATATGTGTATATAAGTCGTCATATTGCCTGTAATAAGAAGCCCAATTCTATTCAGCTATCTATACGAAGCAATTTAGAAGAGTCAAGATAGAACGAAAAGATGCGGAGCAATTCAAACAAGATTATCTTTTTCTAAAACTTTTTTTGTTAGTTTATATACATGTTAAAGTAAAAAGTTCTACTCACAGATTTTGCCGCTAATTGTTTATTATTTGTTTAAACAATAACAATAATTGTTTTGTACAGTGTGTCCAATTAACACGTTGACGGACACTGCGTCAAATGTATAAGCAAGTGTTGTGACACTATATGTATTTTGCAAAGTAGAATAGGGAAAAATTCAACGTATATAGACGTTGTGTCTCATTACATCAATGGAAATTAGACGACTATAGACGTTCTGTTCGTCAACGTGAAAAGTTGTGCATGGTCTAAATTAAAAATAGAACCATCAGTTCATTTTTTTTTAAGCCGTATACGAGATATTATGTCAAAAAATATGAATTTTACTCAAGAGTAAAGTAGATTTATTATTCAAAATATTGAAAATTGTTATAATGAAAAGTTGTTTGGAATTAAGAACTATATTCTAATATGCCATTTCATCTTTCTAATTAAAAAAAAGTTGAATTTTTTTTAATTATGGATATACAACATTATTTTCAGTTATTTCAATTATGATAACTCTTTTATTATAGACCAGTAAGGATCTGTGAAAAAACGTCTATTTTTGGATGTGAAAGGTGGCATTCGGATTTTTGCAGATAAAGTTAGGTGATAACTTCGTTAATAATAATTGACTTATGCTCCTTCTCAAATATGCCCGGAACATTAATAAAAAAATAAAATATTTAAAAATTTCGAAAAACGTCGATTTTTTTCTGCTTTCTTTGCTTATAACTTTAAAACGATTCGTTTTGGAACAAAGTCGTACAGAAATAAAATAAAGATAATTGAATTTTGTATAATATCCGACTGGTCAAAAATGTTTTAACTTATTATCTTTTCTGCAATATAGCAATAAATACAAAATAAGGGGGCAAAATACGCCTGTTGTTATTCAATGTTTTTAACCACTTTGGTGGTACTTAGAACCTTATTAATTCGCTTAGGAAATTATTTGTAACATACTTAAACCGTGTACCAAATTTCATTAAAATCGACCTGATAGATTTTGCATAATAAATTTGCAATTTAAATGTTTTTAAAAAAGTTCAAATTTTTTAAAATCTCTCTGAACAAAAAGTAGACCATTTAGAAGTTGTCTAATTTTTTTACATATAAAGAGGTGCTTTACCTATCCAATACACTTTACAGAATTAAAATCGGATTATTTAAGGGGCCTCAGTAATGTTTTAAACTTATAAACAATTTTTTGGCTTATAAACAAATAGCTTTGTTTAATAAAAAAAATTAATTTTTAGCAATGCAAATAATTAAAACCGGTATAATTTGATTTAAACTTTCAAATGCTGTCAGCAGAATTGCTATTTTATTTTTTAATCAAAACTTATTCGCGTTCAAAAATTGCACTTTTTCGATTTATTGAAAGTTCCACTGCGTTTATCTCGAAAACTATGCATCCTATGAAAAAACTTGTAAGAACATTTTTTGCTTAGACTTACCCAAGAAATATAAAAAAATGTTTTATTTTGCGAAAAATCGATGTTATGTAATTCCTCAAGTTCTTTGTTTATAACAATTTTATCCACATCCGGATCAACTGTTACCCAAAAAAATCGTGTTCCACGATCTTGGGTAAGTCCATCTAAATAAAGGAGCCCGCAGCACCCCCTCCTGGCCACAGGACTAATTTGTTTATAAGCCAAAAAATTGTTTATAACTTTAAAACATTGCTGAGGCTGCTTAAACAATCCGATTTCAATTCTGTAAAGTACGTTAGATAGGTGGAGTGCTTCTTTATATGTAAAAAAATTGACAAATCTTTGTATGTACTAGTTTTTGTTGTGCAAGATTTTAAAAAAATTTAATTTTTTAAAAAAGTTTAGATTGCAAAATTATTATTCAAAATCTAGTAAGTCAATTTTAATGAAATTAGGTGTACGGTTTTAGCACATTACAAAAATTTTCTAAGCGAATTAGGAAGGTTCCAAGTAAAGTGCCTTTTCCTCCCTTGAATGATTACTGCCCTCCGCTACGCGTCGGGCAGTAAACTTCATTCTCGGGAGGAAAAGTAGCACTTTCCTCCCTTGTTATACACATAGCTACATGTATCATAATTTAAATAAACAACTAAAAATAATGTTGATTAGAAAAATTTTCAAATTTTTTTTTCCATTAGAAGGATGAAATTGCATATCAGAATATAGTTCTTAATTCCAAACAATCATGTTAAATTATAAATTTAAAATAATTTTAAAAATATCGTTGAATTTTGTTTCTATTTTGTTTTTGATTATGCTGAATCCGAATATGGCATTACAATTTGAAAATGCTTATAAAGAAGCTCTTCTACACTATGTCTGCGTAGCAAGGAACCATATTTGAAACATTTTTATTACAAATTTTACGAAAAAAAGTTTATTCTTCATAAATTGCTCTGCATAGTCTAAAATCTAAAACCCAATCATCAGATATCAAGTTTTATCAATTTTATACGAGGTATGTCAAAAATACGAATTTTGTTAAAGAGTAAAGTACCTTTATATTCCAGAATATCAAAATATGGGTATTATAAAAAGTTGTTTGGAATTAAAAACTATGTTTTATTATAATTACATCATTCTAATTGAAAAAAAAAATTCAATGTTCTCTCAAATTACGGATACCCATCATCATTATTTTATTTCAATTATTTCAACTATTTTATTATTAATTTTACGAAAAAAAGTTATTCTTCATAAAATACTCTATTCTGGTCTAAAGTCCAAAAAACAACCATCAGATATCAAACTTTTTCAATTTTATACGAGGTATGTAAAAAATATGACTTTTGCTTAACAGTTCAGTATGGTTTGTTCAACAGTAAATGGTTGAGTTCAATTAGTGCGGTCGTAAATATTATTAAATTTATCTGACCGGGCCCATTGTTAAGTAAGACCCACCCGGAGCGATAAGCAACCGAGGTAGACAGAGTTGGTCTTTTGACAATTAACACTGACTAGACGGTAATCCCATAATAAAGAAAAGAAATTGTACCAGAAAACATATTTAAATGTTACCTGAAACCGGACCTTTTATACTATTATCGGTTATTCCAGGATGTTTATAGTGGTAACTAATTGAACTCGACCATTTACTGTTAAACAAACCATACCTTTATAGTTCACAATATCTCATTTAGAAGAATGTAATTGAACAGTGAAACATATTTTGTAATTCCAAACAACTTTTTTTAATAACAATTTTCGATATTGTGAAATCTAAAGGTACTTTACTCTTGAGTGAAATTCATATTTTTTTATATACCTCGTATGTCAAAATGTAAAATCGTATGTAAAACCTCGTATGTAAAATTAATGAAATTTGATATTTGATGGTTGCATCTGAGATCATATACGATGCAGAATATTTTATAAAGAATAACTTTTTTCGTAAAACTGGTAATAAAAAAGTTATTAATAGGTTCGAAGTTACGCAGGCATAATGTTTAAGAGCTAAAAATATTTTTTTGTTGAAAATGTATTATTGTTCAAGCTTATTATTAAATTTATTTTAGGTAAGTTTTAGAGAAAACATTTTTGATTACTTTTTATAAACAATTTTTTAGTTGGTAATTTTCGGTTTTTGTATTACATTTTTGTTATCTTTCTTAATTTTTGTCAAAAAGGAATAGTCTATTTCATTTCTAAAATAAAATTATTGAGTAAATTTTAAAAAATACATCAAATGCTTTAAAAAATCACCAATAAAATTGTAAAAAATCTTTTCAACCTTGAGTAATACCGTTTTAAAGTGCTGGTAATTCTGTAAACTACGTTTTTACTTAAAACTTACGTATAAGTTTTCAAAAATTGCATTTTTTGCTTCATATCATTTGAATTAAATGTTTGGCATTTTTTTGAATGAAACATTGTTTAGTAAGATGTTTGAAAGGTAAGTTGTGCAAATTTGAGAGCTTTATAAGAACAATTTTATTAGTTACACATTTTTAAATAATGTTTAAACAAAATTCAGCCCACACCGTACTTATGCCCATACATTTTATTTCTTTTTATATTGGGTTATTTAAAGAAACATCTAATTTCGCAGTTCATTTGTTTAATAAAAAATTAAGTGCCCACTTCTAGAGTAGAACTTTTTAATATTTTGTTTATTAAACATTTCTTAGGGCCATCGGTACATAATTCGCAAATATTTTAAGGCTATCCCGACTTTTTCTGTCTTTACACGGCAAATTACGTGTAGTAAAATTGTCACTGGTATGGATATGTAAACTTTACTTGACAATTTCATCATTAACTGTAAAGATGGCTTTTGAATGTTCTTGGATAACTTTTACTAGTATAATTAATTGCCTTAATTGTTAATTCAGTTAATTAATATGATTATTTCATATTTCCGACCAATAGAAAGCTACAGAAATACAAATTAAATTGATCATTTTTGATAATATCAAATCGTCAAGTATATTACGTCAGATGCCCTTCGTTGCTGTGAAAAAATACATTCAGTGACATTAATGGCAATTACTGTTTTAAAACTTATAAAAGTGATGACTTTCAATCGTCAAATATTTATAACAACTGTGTGTTTAATTGTACTAATTTGTACTTACATAAATAAATTACAATAAAATTTTGGTTTTAAACAGTTTTATTCATGAAATAATCGCAGCAAATTGCAGCTCGATCTCTGAAATTATTATCGAATTGTTTCCCTCGTGCCACTTGACGTAATTTCACTCCCCTTCGGGTCGTGAAATTAATACTGTCAAAGTGTCACTCGGGAAAAATTCGATAATTTCAGAGCTCTTGTGCAATTACTACTGATAATTTTTTCACTACACCTATGTATTCAGTAATAATTTATCTACTGTACAACAAAAGCTAATAATCAATCGAGAAAAGAGGAAAAGTGATAAAGTGATTTTTTAATAATATATTGTTACTATGAAACGCTTACAATTTTGAACATCTGTAACAACACAATACTTGGATCACTGAATATATCCTGGTGTATTCTCTGCTTTGGATCTTCCATAAATAATAAAAAATAAATAACTTTTTATTAAGTTTAATTAACACGTCTTAAATCAATTATTTATCAAACACATTATCAATATTATTTAATCAACAACTGAAAATATTCCCGATGCCAGGTCAAATATTTAAAATTGTCACTGTCTGACTGACAATATGCTGGCAATATTCTATTTACTACTGACAAAGATTTGGAAAATATTACCACGGACATTGTGTTCATTTTTTTTCAAATCCTGAAAAAAAAAACAATAACTGAAGAGCTCAAGAATAAAAGGATGAGGGTCCATTATTTGTCATTATGGAGATAATACTAATTTCTTGTACTTTATCCCATGTAAAATATTGTATGGTGTCTAACTAAGCAATATAGATGACGGTGTACAAGCCATTCAGCTTTGAAAAATAGGTCTTCTTGGCTAAAAGAATGAAGGTGCTACAAACGCAGGCTAAAAGGATGACAGTCCGCCTACTTCAGATTTCTGACGACAGAGATCTCTGCTAATAGATTTGTTTGTTGCCCAGAGGTTTGTAAACGTACATACCTGTGCTTATAGCTTTCTGTTATTTTGGTGTAGGTTGATGTTATTACATTTTTAAAGTCCTGTGCTGTTTAAAATGTCTGACAACGAATATTTTGCAGCAATTGAAAATTGTTTAAGGAAAAGAAAAAGTTTTGGTCGCATTCAAGATGTAATGAAAAAATTGAGGTTGAGACTTGATAAAATAACAATGTTTTTTCCAGTCAGAGGCCACTCGTACCTCGAGTGTGAAAGGAACATGGGCTTAATCAATCAAAAATCTGTAGTTGAAACCCCTTCGAAGTGGAACGAAATTATTGAACACTCCAGATCCAAACCAACACCATTTAGAGTTATTTCTTGCGAGAACCAGGAAATATTTAAGTCATAGACTAAGTTTCTTTCTCCTTTGTATACAAAAAGTTGTCCTTTCAAAACACGACCTGTACGACAACTAAGCATCGTTTCTCATCACCCTCGAATGATGTTACATTGTCAAACTGTTAATGGCCTAAATGAAGAAAGTATTGTTACTAAGCCTAAGAGGAAACAAATTTCGCTACCTGAAGGCTGTTTTCACCTACCAGAGCTAGCATATTGTGGACTTTTACCTTTAAATAAAGCAAAATTCGATGATATTCAACATTTGAAAAAATTTTGCTCTGTAAAGTCTCAAGCATATTTTGACGCACTACCACATGCTTAAAGCGTTTATTTTTCATTGTATATTATCTATAGCTATTTGCAATATAAACTATTTGTAATATAGACTACTTTATCTGTATTTTTAGTTTCATTTTAAGACACGTTAATGGACCCTCATCCATTTAGCTTGAGATTTTATGACATCAAAAGATAAATAAATTTATATTTATAGTAATTTGTAAATTGATAACACAAAAACATAACCTATACATTCCCTGTAAGCTATTGAATGATTTAGTAACCAAAATCAAGTGCCCTTTCTGTTAATTATTTTTATATCTAGTTTTAAATCTTAAAAACTTATTATCTCAAAACTTGTCTTTTTGGACCCTCATCCTTTTATTCTTGAGCTCTTCAACTATTTTTGAAAAATTTAAACGCAAAATGAAAGACTAAATTATTACCGAGGGCCGAAAGTCTCTTACAATCAATAAAAAGTTTATTTTGAATGAGATATTTTGAAATTAAAAGTCACACTAAATTTTCTTTTAGTTTTTTAGCCCTGTAACTTATTAAAATAAACATTATAGAAGTTCTCAGGGACTTTCGGCCCTCGTTAATAACGTAATCTCTTATTCTGAGTTTAAAATTTTCAAAAATACTTATTAGTTTCCTCAGAATTCGAAAAAAAAAAATGAATTCCATTTGAGTAGCATTTCA
This sequence comes from Diabrotica virgifera virgifera, assembly GCF_917563875.1. Taxonomy (NCBI): domain Eukaryota; kingdom Metazoa; phylum Arthropoda; class Insecta; order Coleoptera; family Chrysomelidae; genus Diabrotica; species Diabrotica virgifera. The sequence goes on from NC_065449.1 coordinate 124,333,202, forward strand.
GCAGAAACTACGTACCCATCCCCTTAATGAAATTAAAAAACATCTATATTGTTTGATTTTTTCCGAATGGAAAATCTATATGCATTTGTATTAAATATTTTGTATCTATTGTATTAAATGAGGCGCTCAGAGCAACAGTGGCACAGTCCACAAATTGAGCATTTTTAGATTAATACATCAATAAAAGCAGAAAAATTGGATATATGGTTCAACAGTGGTCTACACAATCTAGCTCTATATTTGGCAAGATGGCACTACATAATGTATTGTTGCTTTGACAAATACTAAAAATACGAATGAAACAGTGGCCTAACCCTCAATTGTGTGGCTCAGACCCAACAAACAAGTGTTCTACTTATCAGAATCAGAATAATACGCATAATTCATAAGAATGACTATTTTTAATTTTATAAAGTAATATTTAATAATAATAACTTTAACCCCGTCCTTTAGTCCGTTCTTTAAGGGTAAAATATTGCAAAACCTCTAAATTTTAAAGAACCGATTGGATTGACATGAAATTTGGCATACACATAGCTAACAAGTCAAAGAAAAAAAGTGATATTATGCCGATATGTGCTTTTGCCCTGGGGGTGTTTTTCACCCCCTCTTGGGGTTGAAAAAATATTCGTCCAAAGAAAGTCAGGAAATGGATAAACTGGCTAATTTTAAGTAACTTTTGTTCTATAGAGTTTTTTCACTAAGTCAATACTTTTTGAGTTATTTGGCAGTGAATATGTTCATTTTTTCAACAAAATAACCACGATTTTAGACGGTTTTTCGCAAATAACTCAAATATTAAGTATTTTTTCGAAAAAAACATTCTTAGCAAAAATATAGCTTGTAAAAGACTTAAAAAAAGGTGTATACATATATCACGTCTCTACACCTAATAGAAGCAGAGTTATAAGCTAATGAAAAATAGGTTCATATTCGTCAAATTCCAAATGGAATATTTTAACGTGAAATTACCAAAAATGAAGCACATTTCGGGGAAATCTCATTACAACTTATTTAAAGTGTTTAAAAAAAGTTTCATTTTTGTTTTATAAAAAAAATTTCTAGCATCAAAATTAAATAAGTTACGCTCAAAATAAAATTAGTCTCTTTTGGGTTTGGTAAAAAATCGAGAAAATCAGCGTCTAATTAGTATCTTAAATTAACTTAATCGTTACGACTGCACAAGTTTCTTGACTGGTGTATATATTGTTTATATGATCTGTAAGTTTCATCGGTTCAAAGTCCTTATTATTGAAAGGGCTGTAGTTAAAATGGGTTGAAGGCGTCACTGATCACGAATGTATGCAAATTTAGAAACACCAAATCTTAATCAATTTTTGTTTAACAGAAAAACAAAAATATACATGATATTCAGAAAATCAATTCTGACTTTTTTTGTTTTTCGAGATTTTTGGTATCTCTAACAATTTTTAAGTTATTTTGAAAAAAAGCATATGTTTCAAAATTTAAATTTTTAAAAATTTTGCTTTGAAACCAATGTTTTTCAGAAATAGGCACTTTGAATCGATGAAACTTACAGATTATATAAACACAACATAAATAAAATAATTTGTGGAGCGGTAACGATTAATTTCATTTAAGTTGCTAATTAGGGGGTGGTCTTCCCGATTTTTTTTGCAAAAACAAAAGGGACCAACTTTATTTTGAGCGTAACTTGCTTAAATTTAATGCTAGAAACTTTTTGTAAAAATAGAAGTAAAGATTTTTTTAAACACTTTAAAAAAGTTAAAATGGGTTTTCCCCAGAAAGTGTATAATTTTTTGGATATTTCACGTCGAAATATTCTATTTGAAATTTGGTGAATATGAATCTATTTTTCATTGGCTATAACTCTGGTTCTACGAGAGCCAGAGACCTAACGCGTACACCATTTTTTTACTTTTTTATGGGCTATCTTTTTGCTAGGAATGTTTTTTTCGACAGAATACTTACTTTTTGAGTTATTTGCGAAAAAACGGCCAAAAATGTGGTTATTTTGTTGAAAAATGAACATATTCACTCGCAAATAACTCGAAAGGTGTTGACTTGGCGAAAAAGCTCTATAGAACAAAAGTTACTTAAAATTAGTCAGTTTACCAATTTCCGGACTTATTTTGGACATATATTTTTTCACCCCCAAGAGAGGGTGAAAGTCACCCCCAGGGCAAACGCACGCATCGGCACAATATCACTTTTTTTCTTTGACATATAAGCTATACGTATGCCAAATTTCATGTCAATCCAAACGGTTTTTAAAATTTAGAGCAAAAACCGTGAAAGAATGGACTACTTGACTGAGTGGTAAGAGCGCCTACCTTTGGATCGAAAAATCCGAATGGTTGTGAGTTCGAATCTCACCAGGGTCAGAAATGTTTCATTTATTATAAATTAATAAATGAAAATAGTTTGTGTCCTTGTGGGATCGGTACTCACCGGAGGGACCGCAGACGTTCGGATACAGTTAGCGTCTCTTTGCAAAGACAATGACGTCAACTTTGCAAAGTAACAAGACACTTACTCAACACACAAACACACTACACATTACACTAGGTACCTAACTGTTAAAAATTACCGTACCTACCATGCCAATGGCCATTAGTTGTCGAGGCATTAACCTTTTTTAAATAAAAAAAACAATAATTTAATTTGTCATATTAATTTCCTACTTGGTAGCAAACTTTGTGGCTTATTACAAACTAAAATAGTAAATTAGTAATACAAAGTATTAATTTGTATTAATTGTATCAATTAAAATAAATAATTCTTTTACGATTCAATTTTTAAATCTTTTTTCTGTCGGTATCTTACTGTGTACAGGTAATGCTAAGAATTACCATAATCTGTTCTCGGGAGTCTTAGTACACAAGATTAATGACGATGAACGACCCAAAAATACGAAAAATGTGCATTGCCAGGTAATAATAAGAATGTTTACAATCTAATAGTACTTTGAGGAATACGCAAAAACGTTGCCAAACTTCAGGGCTTCTTATAATCGGTAGCTCAATGTGGGCTTCCTAACGCTGCTGAACTTCTACAGAGTATATACTTTTTTTCGCAGCGCAAACTGGTGGTAGATACCATGAACTACGAGTGTATGTTTTGATAATAATTCCAGGCATAAGAAGCCCGGGCTTCGTATTGTTAATCATGATTTCAGAGCTACCTATGGTACATTTCTAAAATTTGTCCGAATATATATGAAGCCCAAGCGTATTTACATGTTCTGAGCTTGGTTAAAATATCGAGAGATGGTGTAAAGTACGTTTTTTGGGGAAATAACATTAAAGAATTACGAAGCCCGAATCCGGGCTTCGTAAGGAGGTGTCGGGCTTCGTATGACCGGTGCGATATAGCGTTTTTGGCTTCCTAAAGTCGGAATCCATATATATATATATATATATATATATATATATATATATATATATATATATATATATATATATATATATATATATATATATATATATATATATATATATATATATATATATATATATATATGAAAGGAAACGGCGATTGCATTTTATTTCACTTCGACCACCACCGATATTCTACACGACGTGTTTCGAGCTCATGTCAAGCTCTCGTCAGGAACATCTAGGTGGATGGTCGAGGTGTAAGAAAATGCTTTTGGCCTTTCTGGTAATAATAAAATAACCAGACTTCAGTACACTTGGTACGACATCTATATGAATTAAACGAAAAGATTTCTCTGGTATACAGAAGAAATCTTTTCCGTAGCGGACGCGAAAATGCAAATTTCAAAGTCTTCATAAAAGACGATGAACGACAAAAGACACCTCTTTGTGTCACAGATTTGTCTACAAAGCCACGTTATTCACTACACATTCGTCAATAACGGAGAAAAACCGTGATATGAAAGGAAACGGCGATTGCATTTTATTTCACTTCGACCACCACCGATATTCTACACGACGTGTTTCGATCTCATGTCAAGCTCTCGTCAGGAACATCTAGGTGGATGGTCGAGGTGTAAGAAAATGCTTTTGGCCTTTCTGGTAATAATAAAATAACCAGACTTCAGTACACTTGGTACGACATCTATATGAATTAAACAAAAAATTTCTCTGGTATACAGAAGAAATCTTTTCCGTAGCGGACGCGAAAATGTAAATTTCAAAGTCTTCATAAAAGACGATGAACGACAAAAGACACCTCTTTGTGTCACAGATTTGTCTACAAAGCCACGTTATTCACTACACATTCGTCAATAACGGAGAAAAACCGTGATATGAAAGGAAACGGCGATTGCATTTTATTTCACTTCGACCACCACCGATATTCTACACGACGTGTTTCGAGCTCACGTCACGAGCATCTAGGTGGATGGTCGAGGGGTAAGAAAATGCTTTTGGCCTTTCTGGTAATAATAAAATAACCAGACTTCAGTACACTTGGTACGACATCTATATGAATTAAACGAAAAGATTTCTCTGGTATACAGAAGAAATCTTTTCCGTAGCGGACGCGAAAATGTAAATTTCAAAGTCTTCATAAAAGACGATGAACGACAAAAGACACCTCTTTGTGTCACAGATTTGTCTACAAAGCCACGTTATTCACTACACATTCGTCAATAACGGAGAAAAACCGTGATATGAAAGGAAACGGCGATTGCATTTTATTTTACTTCGACCATGAGAGCTTGACATGAGCTCGAAACACGTCGTGTAGAATATCGGTGGTGGTCGAAGTGAAATAAAATGCAATCGCCGTTTCCTTTCCTATCACGGTTTTTCTCCGTTATTGACGAATGTGTAGTGAATAACGTGGCTTTGTAGACAAATCTGACACAAAGAGGTGTCTTTTGTCGTTCATCGTCTTTTATGAAGACTTTGAAATTTACATTTTCGCGTCCGCTACGGAAAAGATTTCTTCTGTATACCAGAGAAATCTTTTCGTTTAATTCATATAGATGTCGTACCAAGTGTACTGAAGTCTGGTTATTTTATTATTACCAGAAAGGCCAAAAGCATTTTCTTACACCTCGACCATCCACCTAGATGTTCCTGACGAGAGCTTGACATGAGCTCGAAACACGTCGTGTAGAATATCGGTGGTGGTCGAAGTGAAATAAAATGCAATCGCCGTTTCCTTTCATATCACGGTTTTTCTCCGTTATTGACGAACGTGTAGTGAATAACGTGGCTTTGTAGACAAATCTGTGACACAAAGAGGTGTCTTTTGTCGTTCATCGTCTTTTATCAAGACTTTGAAATTTACATTTTCGCGTCCGCTACGGAAAAGATTTCTTCTGTATACCAGAGAAATCTTTTCGTTTAATTCATATAGATGTCGTACCAAGTGTACTGAAGTCTGGTTATTTTATTATTACCAGAAAGGCCAAAAGCATTTTCTTACACCTCGACCATCCACCTAGATGTTCCTGACGAGAGCTTGACATGAGCTCGAAACACGTCGTGTAGAATATCGGTGGTGGTCGAAGTGAAATAAAATGCAATCGCCGTTTCCTTTCATATCACGGTTTTTCTCCGTTATTGACGAATGTGTAGTGAATAACGTGGCTTTGTAGACAAATCTGTGACACAAAGAGGTGTCTTTTGTCGTTCATCGTCTTTTATGAAGACTTTGAAATTTACATTTTCGCGTCCGCTACGGAAAGATTTCTTCTGCATACCAGAGAAATCTTTTCGTTTAATTCATATAGATGTCGTACCAAGTGTACTGAAGTCTGGTTATTTTATTATTACCAGAAAGGCCAAAAGCATTTTCTTACACCTCGACCATCCACCTAGATGTTCCTGACGAGAGCTTGACATGAGCTCGAAACACGTCGTGTAGAATATCGGTGGTGGTCGAAGTGAAATAAAATGCAATCGCCGTTTCCTTTCATATCACGGTTTTTCTCCGTTATTGACGAATGTGTAGTGAATAACGTGGCTTTGTAGACAAATCTGTGACACAAGGAGGTGTCTTTTGTCGTTCATCGTCTTTTATGAAGACTTTGAAATTTACATTTTAGCGTCCGCTACGGAAAAGATTTCTTCTGTATACCAGAGAAATCTTTTCGTTTAATTCATATATATATATATATATATACAGGGTGGTGAATCGGAAAACGGGCCATAGGAATCTCAATGTAAAATTTTAAACTGTTGAATTCCTGCTTCCCTAATTATGTTACATCATAACTCATGAGAAGTTATTTGTAGAGGATTGAAATCTGTATTAAAAACAGAAGTTACAATTGTTCTACGATTTAAACACATTCCAAAATTTTGAAAAATAATCTATTTACCGTAGTAGGTATGTGTTGGCATGGTAGGCCACACGTTACTATTTAACTGACAGTGAGCACACTATTGACTGAAGAAAATGTCTTTATTATTAATACTTTCTCCTTAACTGAGGGTATCTGATCAACTTTATTGTGTTTTAAACAATAAATGATAAAATAAATAAAGAAATTGACAGTTCAAATTGTTAATATAATAAATTCATTGTCACCGAATGCAATCTTATACACATTATTGCACTGTGTGTGGCGTAACTTTGGCGTATTTCTCTGAAAATTGTATTATATTTTTACAAAATTTTGAATAATTATTGTTCGTAGAACAATATTAACAGTTGTTTTCAATACAGATTTCAATTCTCTACAAATAGTTTCTTATGACTTTTGATGTAAAATAATTAGGGAAGCAGGAATTCAATACTTTAGAATTTTACATTGAGTTTCCTATGGCCCGTGTTCCAATTCACCACCCGGTATATATATACATATATATATTTTATAAATTTTTTAAATTTATAAAATTTATAAAATTATTATTTTATTTAAATTTAATATATTTATTATTTTATTATTATTTATTCAAATATTACTATATATATATATATTATAAATTTTATAAATATATATATATATATATATATATATATATATATATATATATATATATAAAAAAAACAAGGCTGAAATATTGGGGTAGCAGCAATCTCAAAGAAAATTCTTTATAATAGTTCCAAGCTTTCGAAAATGTTTATTTTCATCATCAGGGAAAATTATTTGAGGATGTTGAGCCTAGTTGTTAAACACTGACATATAAAACGAAATTTTGTCCTGGTACAAATCGTATATAAAAATTAAAATTAAAAACTATATATAAAAAATTGTTCTAAAAATCGAGTATAAATTGAAAAATGGTAAAATATTTTAAAAAATGATGTATATCAAATGGCATTTTTAAAAATGTCTTTTGATATTTGATAATATTTATATAATTTATATAATAAAATCCATTTGACATACATCATTTTTTAAAATATTTTACCATTTTTCAATTTATACTCGATTTTTAGAACAATTTTTTATATATAGTTTTTAATTTTAATTTTTATATACGATTTGTACCAGGACAAAATTTCGTTTTATATGTCAGTGTTTAACAACTAGGCTCAACATCCTCAAATAATTTTCCCTGATGATGAAAATAAACATTTTCGAAAGCTTGGAACTATTATAAAGAGTTTTCTTTGAGATTGCTGCTACCCCAATATTTCAGCCTTGTTTCCTAACTGTTTAGCAAATATTATATACCTGTTATATATATATATATATATATATATATATATATATTTTATAAATTTTATAAATATATATATATATATATACTTTAAGGCCCCAGTTTGACTTCTATAAGAAGTCAATTAAGATACTATTTGTATATATATATATATATATATATATATATATATAGTGGTTTGAAGTTTCAGCAATTCGGTCATGTGAAATAAAAGTCTATTTGTTATTTCTCAATATTTCGTCACACTTTTGTGACTTCTTCAGGAGAAAACTGTAAATTTATTAAGATTAGAAATTAACAAAAGCTAAATATTTAATTACTTACAACTATAAGAGTATTAATTTAGATTTTTTTAACATATCGTAAGGGACATTGACTTAATTTTGATTTTGACATTTATTATTTCGGAGTTATGGTAACTGCAATAAATTTTATATTCATAGAATATTGTCTGATATTTAAAATTCTTTTTTTTTTTTTAATAATAAATAGGTCAAAGTAAACGAAATTTTAAATGTAAAATGTAAATCAAAGTAAATCGTCAAATGTGACGAAATATTGAGAAATAACAAATAGACTTTTATTTCACATGACCGAATTGCTGAAACTTCAAACCACTATAACACATTACGGTCGAAAATATTTGTACAAATATATATATATATATATATATATATATATATATATATATATATAAATATATATATATATATATATATATATATATATATATATATATATATATATATATATAACTGAAGGATGATCACAGTTGTCTAATTAATATCAAAGTCAAAGGTAAAATTCATTGGGTGTGTAAAATTCATTTTCCAGCTGCACACCCAATGAATTTTACCTTTGACTTTGATATATATATATATATATATATATATATATATATATATATATATATATATATATATATATATATATATATATATATATATATATATATATATATATATATATATATATATATATATATAACAGGTATATAATCTTTGCTGAACAGTTAGGAAACAAGGTTGAAATATTGGGGTAGCAGCAATCTCAAAGAAAACTCTTTATAATAATTCCAAGCTTTCGATAATGTATATTATCATCTTCAGGGAAAATTATTTGAGGATGTAGAGCCTAGTTGTTAAATACTGACATAACAATGAAATTTTGTCTTGGTAAATAGTAAATAATATAAATTAAAGTAAAAACTATATAAAAACTTATAAAAATCTGAGTATAAAGCGATAAAAGCTAAAATATTTTTTAAAAAATTATGTATATCTAATTGGCATTTTACAAAATGTCTAACTTATTATATAACTTATATCTAAACATTATCGAAAGCTTGGAATTATTATAAAGAGTTTTCTTTAGATTGCTGCTACCCCAATATTTCAACCTTATATATATATATATATATATATATATATATATATATATATATATATATATTTAGAAAAAATTCACCGCCAGATCTCAGTGTTTAAAGCTTTAACTTCTCCCATTTATTCCTCAAAGATAGCAGACTTAGAAGTAAGTACCCATAATACACACACTCTTCTCCTTGCTGAATATCGAGGGTTGTAGCGAGAGGTTTCAAGACCATACAGTACTCCTCTAAGTACAGCAACTCGGTTTCTTTAAAGTTTTTTATATCAAGCCTTTGAAAAAGAGACAGTAGCTTTTTTTCACTTAAAATTTGCAAAACCGAGTCATAATAAGAGTTCTATTTTGTTACAGCTGGATAACTTTTGACGAATGGACTAATAAGGAAAACGGCGTTTTTGCGTATTGCTATTAATTTGCTCTCCCACATGCAGCGACAAGTTTATACTTGCAAAAAGTACTCGGAAAATGTACTCGTATAATAAACACGGGTACCGGGTATTTTACCCATATGTTACGGGTACGAGTACCCAAAATGTACTTAGAGTACAAAATTCGGGTACTTGTACCCGGGTATTGCCTAGCTCTGCTGGCGAGCAATATAACTTTTAATCCAGAATTTTAACGTTAAAAGTGAGTTAAATATCTATATCTCAGTATATCTCAGAAAATCAATCACTAATTTTGAAAGACAATTTATTCAGCTTTCGAGATCTTAAACAATTTTTAATGTGAGTAAAACCGATTCTGAAATATTTAGTCCAGAGAAATAAGATTTTTCTCGTGACACATCCCCCTCCAGGCCGAAACCAAATTTTTGAGTAGTATGGACATCTCTATTAATAACCTTTATGTTTTCTGCAGCCGATTTTGATGATATACATAGTTATAAACAAATGAAGATCAAAAAACGGTAAATTTTCGCTTTTTTCGTTTATAACCAAAAAGATAAGCATTTTAAACAAATTTAAGTGTAAGAAACTCATAAATCGTCTAAAAAATTTTAATATGGCGTTCGCTGAATATGTCTATCCCTATTGGTTGCTTAGAAAATTGCAAAATCAATCGTAAATTTTGAGTTTTTTTAAATATTCATAACTTTTGTAAAAATTAACTTGAACCTTCTTATTACACGAATTGCCGAGACCTCTGGTTCTTAAATTATATTTTAAATTTGAAAGCCAGTGGCCAAATAGTTTAAAAGTGATTTAACTTGTTTATCCCACATTCATTTATTTTGCAACACTATAAGTCAAAAAATTATGAGGTTACAGTAAGACTTCTGGCAGTTTATGGAAGAAGAACATTTATACTATTGACTTAATTAAAAAAAATGACAAAAGGTAAATTTAAACAGTGTAAAATTATTTTGCAAAAACACGTCGATTTTTTGCTTACTTTTAAACAATGAGAATAACTTTTTAACTGTTACCCGTAGAAAATAGTTTTTTCATATTTGGAAAGAATGAATTTTTATACACATTTAGAAAGAAAACCATTATCCTAGGACAATTAGGGACGAAGTTAGCCCCCCTTTTTTTAATTTACATGTTTTTGCAAAATAATTTTACAGTATTTAGAATAATTTTTTGTCATTTTTTTTTTAATTAAATAAATAGTATAAATCTTCTTCTTTCATAAACTATCAAAGTATTAGTGTAACTTAATGATTTTCTGACTTTAGCGTTGCAAAAAAAATTAATTTGGGATAAACGAATTAAATACCTTTTAAACTATTTGACCGATTGCTTTGAAATTTAGGATATGATTTAAGCACCAGAAGTCTCAGCATTTCGTGCAATATGAACGTTCTAAGTTAATTTTTACATAAGTTATGAATATTTATAAAAACTCAAAATTTATGATTTATTTTGCAATTTTCGAAGCAACCAATAAGGATAGACACATTCAGCGAACGCCACATTGAAGTTTTTTATGCGATTTATGAGTTTCTCACTCTCAAATTTGTTTAAAATATTTAGCTTTTTGGTTATAGACGAAAAAAGCGAAAATTTACCGTTTTTTGATCTTCATTTTTTTATAACTATGTATATCATCAAAATCGGCTGCAGGAAACATATAGGTTAATAATATAGATGTCCATACTACTCAAAAAATTTGGTTTGGGCCTGGAGGGGGTTGTGTCACTAACAGGATATTTTTTTCCTTATTTCTCTGAACTAATTTGATTCAGCTTTGAACGCTAAAATTCTGGATGGGCCAGTTTTATTGCTCGCCAGTGTATATTATTATTACCTAAATAAAATAAAAGTAGTAATTCTTATTTATTTATTTTTACAACTATGTATATTAAATTAAAAAACACATTAATATGAGACTTGCGTTTGAACAGTTGTTGTGAGGTTCTTGAAGTCTGGCCTAAAGAATCCAACGTATGAGGATCAAATAAATGTCTTTGCAAATTGTTTGGATATTTCAAAGGTGCCATGGATAGTATAGGTCTGGATCCCGCGTATGAAAAAAAAGTTGATTAATAGCAAGCTGAAAATTTGTTAATAGCTTAAGGGTGTCTAGTCAGATAAACTTTGATATATGGGAACACTGGAACAGGGGCAGTTTTAATTGTGGAACAGGTTAAAAATTTGGAACGGTAAGACCACGAAAACGGCACATTTACTTTGTCCGACAGAACAGACTTAAACTCTCCGAACAGAGATTAAACTCTCATGCAAAAATCAGACTGCTATTTATTACCAAATGGGCGTTTTAATGAGTGGAACATGTAGAATATATCAAATAACAGGAATTATGACAGGTGATAAATAGCAGTCTGATTTTTGCATGAGAATTTAATCTCTGTTAGGAGAGTTTAAGTCTATTCTGTCGGACAAAATAAATGTGCCGTTTTCGTGGTGTGACCGTTCCAAATTTTTAACCTGCTCCACAACTAAAACTGCCCCTGTTTCAGTATTCCCATATATCAAAGTTTATCCGACTAGACACCCTTAAGCTATTAACAAATTTTCAGCTTGCTATTAATCAACTTTTTTTTCATACGCGGGATCCAGACCTATATCATTGAATGGATAATTGATAAACTTGACCAACTTTTCAAATCTACTGAAATTTCTGAAATGGATATCGAAGTCTGATACTAGTGACTAAATTTCTGCTCCATATTTCTGTGGCTAGGGTGTTTTTCCATGTGATCTTTAATATTCGTAAATCTTAAAAACCTTTTCTTTTTAATATCAACTATCAAAGATACTGCTTGAAGTTTAAATGATGCATTAGAACTCATCATTTCTGATAACGTTTTGTTCTTGCCTTGCACTTGCTGATTCAATGTGTTCAGTGTACTAGTGAAATCTAGAAATGCCAAATCACATTGCCAGTCTAAGTCATGTAATTGCTGGTAATCATCACCCCTTTCTGCAAGAAACTTCTTCTTCTTCTTCTTGTTTCTCTTTATAAGCAACTCTGCTTGTTCATTGGCGGATTGATACCTCTATGGAAGGTTGTCACTCCATCTTTTGCACGGTCGGCCGATACTTTTTCTACTGATTGGTGATTTATCTCGTGCTATTTTTACCACCCGTGTCTCCCCCATTCTGGTTATGTGGTTGTTCCATTGTTTTTTCTTTTAGTGTCAATTCGTTTATACACTGTACGTTATATTGTCTTCTAATATCTTCGCTCCTCTTACGATCTCTCAGTGTATTTCCTGTAATTCTTCTCAGTACTCTCATCTCTGCCGTTTCCAGTAGTCTTTGTGTTGTGGCTGTATCAGGTCTTGTTTCTGATGCATATGTCATTATTGGTCTTACATTGGCTTTATAAATTCTTGACTTCATCTCAATGTTAATATGTCGGTTTCGCCATATAGTGTTATTAAGGCATCCTGCCAATCTATTTGCTTTTTGAACTTCATTTCTCACTTCTTGGTCTAGGTCTCCGTAATTTGACAATGTACTTCCAAGGTATTTTACTTCCATTACTTGTTCAATACTGATACCATCAATTTCTATTTTGCATCTGATTGGTTCTTTACTGATTACTGTTGTTTTGGTTTTCTGAGAAGAAATTGTCATATTTAATTCTTTTGCTCTTATGTTAAATCTATGGACTAATCTCTGCAGACTATCTTCATCTTGGGTTATCAATATTGCGTCGTCTGCGTAGCAGAGTATTTTTACTTCTTTGTTTCCCATTCTATATCCTCTTCATTTGTTGACGTTTTTGATGATTTCATCCATGATTAAATTGTAAAAGCATAGGACTCAATGATTCTCCCTGTCTTATTTCGCTACCTATATCTATGGGTTCTGTAAGTTGTCCATCTATTCTGACTTCCATTTTGTTTTTTTTTTGGTAGATGTTCTCAATAGTGATTATGATATCTTTTTTTTTTTGGGAGGTGAGAATCTTCTAAAGACTTCTGGGAAGGTGTCCCAGGTGTGTTGGATTCAACTCTCTACGCCTAACCGTAGCAAGCCGCCTACCAACTAAACTCACCTCCTGTTTCTCCAACCGGCGGGCCAGGAACCGACCTTAGCGGGCATAGCTCTGACCCACCAGCTTTGCTCGTCACCCCCATCTAGCACTCTCTGCGTGCGCTCTGTGACTGTCATGACAACCCGGTTTCGCCACCCCATCCACGCATGCAGCCAGCCAGGGTCCGTAAGGCAACCGACCTATCTGAATGATAATGGGTAAGGAGACGCGACCACGCTATCATCCCATCCACCGTAAACTGGCAAAGAATTATTAAACAGCCAGTGAGAACAACTAAACTTTCATTCCCCACCCCCTGTAGGAGTGGCCCATTCATCTATACACTCACAACACAAGATATAAACACATGAAAAACAAAACATCTAACATTTACTAACACTAGGATTAAAAATCCTTTTATTTTAAAGGACACTGCCCCGGCAGAAGTGGGAGTTGTATATTGGCTACCCACCCCAGTCGATGCAAAACGACACATGTTCAAAAGAAATACAAACAGATTATCTTTGTTGGAGTCTCCTCTCTCTTTCTTCCTTATGCTTCATCGTTTCAGTGACAAATCCAATGATCAAGTCAAACATTTTTTCATTCATAATGGCTTTATGCATTAATTCTTGGGGCTCACCCAGAGGGGACCCCACCCTCAGCTGCAGCGAGGTTCGCCCTGCATGATATACAGGGCATACGAATATCACGTGATACGCGTCATCCACCACTCCACACTCGGTACACAGATCGTCCTCAGTCTTTCTTATACGATATGTATATGCCCGAAAGGATCCATACCCCGTCAAAAATTGTGTGAAATAATAGTTAACGCGCCTGTGTCTGCATTCATACCACCTCACTACATCAGGGATAAGGGTCCTCGTCCAGGCGGCTTTGCCTGTTTCTCTTGATCACTGATCCTGCCAACTTTCCAGGCTTCTTCTTCTTTCTTCTGGTCCTGAACTTATAGCTCCGTTACCCCTTCGATGCATTCGTACCCTCTCCTCTGTCAGAATGTGCACCGGCACAGCTCCGGCCACTACCTGTAGAGCAACGGTTGATACGGTTCTGTACGCGCTGCACACTCTGATCAGGGGTTTTCTTTGTGCTCTGAGAAGCATGTCTCTGTATTTGGCTTTATTTACGACTTCATGCCATACTAGAGCCCCGTATAATATTATTGACATAATGGATTGTAGCATTACTGCCCGTTTGTGTGATCCAGGGCCTCCTATATTCGGCATTAATTTTTGTAGGACTGAGGTCCTTGCCTCCGCTTTCCGACATGCTTCATGTATATGTGGGCCGAATGACCTTCTGTCGTCGAAGATTATTCCCAAATACTTAACTGTTTTCTGGGGTTTTAGTTCGGAGCCTCTGAACCGAAAATTAATATCTTTTCGATCCCGCCGTCCCCTCAAGATAATTATCTCAGTCTTTTCTACTGCCAATTTTAAATCGCTGTTCTCTATCCATTTCGCGGTTTTTTCTATTGCTGTGTTTACTTTATGTATGATGCCCCGATTCGTGTCGTCCTCGATTAGTAGGGCTAGGTCGTCTGCGTATGCTATTGCCCTTACTCCTTGTGTTCTATTTACCTCTAGTACCACATTGTATAATATGTTCCATAATGTGGGTCCCAGGACTGACCCTTGGGGTACTCCAGCAGTCATATTCATCTTATTTTTCTTCGTTATGCATACGCTTCTTTCCGATAGGTAGTCCTTTATTATATTGGACATGTAATCCGGGGCCCCCAGCTCGACAATCCTGTCGATGATGAGACCCCAGTTCGCCGAGTTGAAGGTATTTTTAATGTCCAATAGGACAAGTACCACCCACCTCTTTCTACTTGTTTGTGCCGCGTCTCTAATCCAGATCGCTGCGTCTACTGCTGATCGACATTTTCGAAATCCGAATTGTTGACTGGATAGAGCTCTCTCTCACTTGCCAATACCCCTTCCAGCCTCTTCTTCACAAGAATTTCATAAAACTTGCCAAAACAGTCTAGAAGGCATATCGGCCTGTAGGAGGATGCCGAGTTGAGGAGTTTCCCAGGCTTGAGTAGCAATACCAGATTTGCTTCCTTTAATTCCCTGGGAAAATCTTGATTCCGCAGTAGATTGTTAAATACTCTTCCGATCAAACCTGGTTTCTCTGTTGCTATTATCTTCAGTGCCTCGGGTGGCAGACCATCGAGGCCGGGAGCTTTACCCGATTTGATTTCCTGACCAGCGGCTTTTATTTCTTCCTCCGTAAACTCCTCCACTACCGTGGGGAAAATCTTCAAGAAAGCTTGCTCCTCCTTGGCAGGAAAGAGAAGTTCCGCAGATTCACGCCGCTGGTCTTCGTCTAGTCTGTATGGGGCGATCATTTTGAGAGACTTCATTGTTATTTTGTATGCGTCTCCCCATATGTCATTTTCTAGCGCGTCTATCAGATTCTGCCACCTTTCCTTTTTCTCTTTCTTTATTTTGTTGTTTAGATTCGTCTTCGCTGTTTTATATATCTCATTGAGCTCGGGGTTGCCCTGGCTTCTTGTGTAATTCCTCCGAGCTCGGAGGCACACTTCCCGTACTGCCGTGCTAAGCCCAAAGGCGGTAACTGATTTTTTATCGAAAATGACATTTTTGTATTTCTAGGTAGGTTTCATTATATTATAATGCTTCTACAACTCCAAAGACTTTGTAAATATATTCTAGATACCCATTATAATAGTTCTACAACTCTAAGGACTTGGTAAAAATATTCTAAATACCTATAATCTACGTAGAAATACAACAATCTCATTTTCGATAAAAAATCAGTTACCGCCTTTGGGCTTAGCACGGCAGCGTAGTTCTATTATCTCATCCGTCCACCAATAGGGGGTTCTTTCGATATTTTTTGTCTTTTCTGTGGCCAACTCAACGGCATTAGCGAGTGTCTTCCTGAGTTGGCCGAGATCTGTAATTGCATCTTCGTCGATTCTTTTAATCTACGACAGGTACCTGTTTTTGTTTAATATTTTCTCCCTTCGACCTATCGGTTTTCTTAGAACCCTCCCTTTAACCATCACCTCGTACGTTATGTATCAGTAGTAGGTGAATAACTGTTCGTCGAGGACATCCCAATTTTTAATGCGTCTGGATAGCCTTTCGGTTGCAATGGTTACATCAATATGTGATTTGCTAGCCCCTCTTACGAATGTGGGTTTGTTGTTATTGAGTACATGGAGGCCAGCCTGGGCTATCCATTCATTCCAGAACTCTCCCTTCTCATCATTCATGGGAGAGCCCATGACCTAGATTTTGCGTTGATGTCCCCGACAATCATTATTTGCTTCTCTCTTGTAGCGATGCTCATTATTTCATCTACTTTTTGTTTGTAGTCTCTGATGGGTAGTTTGGAGATATGTAGCATGCCAGGAGACAAAAATCCTTCATCTTAATGAGAATATAATTTCCGCCCCTGACTATGCCACGCACGCCAAGATCTTTATTTCTGAAGAGCACCGCCACGTTTTTGTTTGTATCCTGCACCCAGCCACCGTCCGACGTTATTTTTTTGTTAGGTTCCGGGACGATGAGTAAGTCGAGAGTCGTAAGACGAGATCGTGTGGCCGGTTTGCGCGGCCCACGTTCACCTGCATTATCCTTATACCAGGTTGATCCTTGAGATTCATTTTTGGTTCAGTTCCCTAGAGAGTTGACCCGTATCCGTTTGTATATATTGAACACAATAAATATAAATAAAATAAAGGTGTAAATATAAAATGAATAAATAGGTAAATAAATAAATAAAAGATTAAAATGGTATAATGGACAATACAAAACACACTACGATTTTTAAAATTATATGTGAAATTAAATTTTATATAAATAAAATGTGTATAGATAAAATTTTCAAATAAATAAAATAAATAAATATAAATATGTATGATTAAAATCGATAAATTTACCCTATAAAAGGTGATTTCCTGTTTCACTGGTGGGCTGTATAGGGGCCCACCTCCGTTCTTCAGGAAACCACTTCTTACCCTTTCGCTTTTGTTTCTTTTATTGCTTTATGGGTTCCCTTTCCCCTCCCCTGCCGTACATCCACGCCCTATAGGCTGGGAATATCATGCGGTCCATTCTATGACCCTCTTCCTTACAAGTTAAGCAGTACGCAGTGCTGCTACACTGCACCGCTGTATGCCCGTTTTTAAAGCAGTTGTAGCAGCATGCTACCCTGCTCTCCCCTGTGCACTCATAGGTGCTGTGACCATAATGGAGGCACTTATAACACCTTGCCGGCGTATGGCGTTCCATTATGGGGCATATAACCCAACCTATTACTATCATTCTATACCTCCGTAGCTCTTCTGCTTTTGAGGGGCGTACGGCCATGGTCGCCACCTGTTCCCCATGCATATTTATACGTAGCGTTTTGACATCTATTTCGTCCTCGGGGATACCGGTATATGTTGTTATCGCGCTTATTAGTTGTTCTTCTGTAAACCCAGGGTCTATTGCCGTGATGGAAAACTAATTTTCTTTCTTCCGAACAGCCATGCTCATTCCCGTTATTTTACTGTCCATCTCCTTCTTCAGTTTCTCCGCTGTTCCCTTCCCCTTTAGTTTTACGAGGATATCTCCCCCTTCTGTTTTTTTAGCCTATTTACGTTTAAGCCAATCTTCCCTATATCAATTTTCTGATTCATCTCTTTTAATACATCAGTGTATGATTTCCCCCCGTTTTGATTAGAAGCGCTTCTTCCTGCTCATGCCTCTCCCCTTTATCCATCTCCTTCCCTCTGATAACTATTTCCCATACTATATTTTCTTTTCTCCCCACAAATTAGAGAGCTTTTCACACATCTTCCTTATTTATCTCGTTGTTAACGATGACTCTAACGGTTTCCGGGGGTTTCTCCCTTTTTTTTATTATATTTATGGCCTTTACAGCCATTTCATACATTCCCTGTTCACCCACTTTGGATACATATGTGTACCACTGCCTCCTTTGGGTGGCCATAGAGCTTTTCTTTACATTTTCTATGTACTCTATGTCGCCCACTTTGCATTCCTCAATGATTTCTGCTACTTCTTCCCTGAGCGTTCTTATGACGCCCTCTACCCCCCGTCTTTTATTTCGTTTTTAGTTATTATTATGCATTCTTTTTTTTTAATTGTCTCTTGCAGTCCCCCATGTTCCCACTTCGTTTTTTTCAAACACCTTGTCCTCCCATTTCTTCTCGTGGATTTGACTAAATGTGTCTATGTCTCCTCCCTTGTTTACAATTCCTATTATTTTTCTGTTTCTTTTCTTTGTCTCTCTTGCTCGATCCTAATTTTACATTGTTCCCATCTTATATTTTTCTCCTCCCCTTGTGTTGTTTGATTTGGGCTAATTTTTCTGTTTTGTATAGAGTTGATTTCCCCTATGAGTTTTTTCATTCTTATTCTTTCGTCCTCTATTGGGCCTTCTGTATTAAGTATATCGAGTATTTGTTTCATTTTCCGTTGGACCTGTTCCCTGTCGGTTTCTTCTGGATATTTTTTGCTTTCTTCAAGTTTTTCTTTTTTGAATTTTTCATTTGTCTCAAGGCTGTCCCCTTTTCTTTTTTTCATTTGCCGCATTTCTCTTCTGTCCTCTTCGTCGAACAAGAAGGCTGTTAAAACACTCTCCTCTATATCTTCCCAAGTTCCTCCCCTTTCTTCTTCCGTTTTTTCTTCGTGACTTTCTGTGAAGGCTTTCGCTTCCAGGATTTTCACCGAGGGATCTTCCTCTTCTTCCTCTTCCTCCTCTTTTTCTTCTTCTTCTCTTGTATTAATTTCTTCCCCTACAAGTGACGAGTGCTTTATGGCACCTGTTTAGTTTAGGCTGTTGATCGTGCCGTTGTAGCAATTCCCTTTCAAACTTTCTCAGCTCATCTTCATCTATTGTGCCGTCTTGCGACTGTTCTTCCCTATTCTCAATTTTACTAATTAATGCGTCGTCATTGTCCTTTTGCCTTTGGTCGTCGTTATTTTTTCCTTTAGGTTTTTTTGAGTTGGTTTTATTCATATGAATTCCCACGAGTCGGGACGTGCTACGCGTCCGACGTGGCAGTGCGCCCTTACCACGTTAAGGCTAGGTTCTTCGGGAGGTCGCCAGGTATCCCGAAGGGATCGTTTGTGATGCTCTAACCCTCGCATCTCTCATATCTTTGGCACGATGCCTTCCACCGTGATAGTGGGGATTATTTTATTGAGGTTTACTCCTCTAGGCTTTTTATCACGGTTGCCTCCGGAGGCAGTAGCAGCCTGTATTCACAGGCTACCTGGAATTTCCGCGTAACTGCTGCCTCCACTGTTACGCGGGATTGGGAGTGGATGTGTGGTGGGAAAGGTACTTTGGCGGGGTAAGACATGGCGGCTACTCGTTATGGGTATGTCGAAAAAGATGTCGAATAGAGATTTGTAATCGGAGTTCGACGGCAGAGCCCCCGCATGGTGCGTGGGGCTCCACCATCGACCCCTGGCCACAACGCTGGAGTGGGTGAGATTAACTTTAGGAATTAGAGTAGTCGCAGGGAAGTTGGAGGGTGAAATACAACTGCTGAAGGCGAAGGCGTCGCAACTGCTCGCCTCAGTTGCGCCGCCTTTTAGCGTCCAGCGGCGGTGTCCGGCGACCACCCGGTGCACAGTCGCTGGACGCTGGGACTGTTCTTGGTTTCATCGGTCGTACTCCCCTCACAATTTTTTAGGGACCACGACCGGTTACTCGGCCCTCCCACCGTCGCGCGTCGTCGAGGTAGAATTACAGTCCCAGGGAGAGATGTTAAATCTATGGACTAATCTTTGCAGACTATCTTCAGCATGGGTTATTAATATTGCGTCGTCTGCGTAGCAGAGTATTTTTACTTCTTTGTTTCCCATTCTATATCCTCTTCATTTTTTGACGTTTTTGATGATTTCATCCATGATTAAATTGTAAAAGCATAGGACTCAATGAGTCTCCCTGTCTTATTTCGCTACTTATATCTATGGGTTCTGTAAGTTGTCCATCTATTCTGACTTCCATTTTGTTTTTTTTTTTGGTAGATGTTCTCAATAGTTATTATGATATCTAGAGGGACTTCTCTATTACACAGAAGATGGATTACATCTTTAAGTCTTACTCTCTCAAATGCTTTCTTTAAGTCAATCAGACATAGATATGCTGGTCTATTATACTAGTACAGTATACAGTACGAAAACCCTGTTGTTCATCTGCTAAACTTATCCTCTGATTCATTACGTCTTGTAAGATTTTAGTTGTAAGTTTAAGGGTAGTACTTAACAAGTTGATACTTCTGTAGTTTTCTGGCTGCTTTTTATCTCCTTTTTTGAATGGTAGAATTAGTTCGCTCGTTCCCCATTCTTCGGGTATTTTATTGTGTTTTATGATTTTGTTATTAAATGTTAATTGTTCTGTCATTGCTGCTCCACAATATTTCAGTAATTCGTTTGGTATTCTATCCTTACCTGCAGCTTTTCTGTTCTTCATCTTTTCGAGTGTTTTTCTTACTTCCTGTGCTCTTATATTAACATCTTCATTTGTGGTAATTTCTGGTGTTTCCGGTTCTAGCATCATTTGTTCTTCTTCTGGATAGAGCTTTTTTAGATCGTCAATTCATCTATCCTTTTCTATGTGTTTTGGTTCTTTCTATTAGTTCCTCTACCTCCGTTCTTTGATCTCTTATAAAGCGCCATATTTCCTTTCGGGGCCATAAAAATGATGTTCCATTTCTTTCGAAAAACGTTTCCAGTGATCATTTTTTATTCTTTTTACTACTGAATGTGTTTCGTTTCTTATAGTCTTTATAATTATCGTATGCCTCTTGTGTTTTAGTTGAGATGTATTTTAGGAAAGGTTTTCTCTTCTCTTTATATTTTTCCTTCACTTCTGTACAAAACCATGAGTTCTTCGTCTTGGAAGCGATTTATTTTTATCAATGTTTCTTTCACCAAGAACTTCCTTGGCTGAGGCTAAGATATTAGACTTAATTTTTGCCCAGCTTTCTTCGACTCCGTCACTTTCTGTGATATACATGTTGTTGTTTTTTTCCGTTAGTCTGTTTTGGAATAGGTATCTTGTGGAGTCGTCCTGTAAGGTTTCGACTTTAATCTTGGTGGTGTATTCTGCTGTTTTGTTATCACATATATGTGTTTTCATTCTGATTTTGCACAATACCAATTTATGATCGCTTCCTATTTCTGCTGATGTTAGTGCTCTTACATTAAAGATTAGAGACGGGTGTAACTCTATATTCGACAGAATATAGTGTATTTGTTTGTTCTTTGTGAGGGAAAAATGTATTGTTAATTGTTAATTCGTATTTCATTTATGCTGCAGAGGTCCGTCAGTAGGTCTCTGTTTTCATTTCTGATATTTTCATTATATCGCTGTTGTATCCCCGGAACTGTGTCATTGCCAATATGGGCATTAAATTCACCCATAATGATTATATATTAATCATTTGGGATCTCGTTTATTACAGTCTGAAGTTGTACATAGAAGTTTTCTCTTATGGTGGCATCCTCGTTTTTCTCAGGTGCATCACTAATAGCACAAGGACGTCCATAGGACGTCCTTTACGGACTTTAAGGACGTCCCTTGGACGTCCGTTTTCGTCCAAGGAACATCCTTTATACGTCCTATTTTGGTCCAAATGTTGCGCTACTCAACGTCCGATGGACGTCCATCTAAGGTTCGAGGGGACGTTCGGTGGACGTCAATTGGACCTTAATCGGAGGTCCTTGGGGACGTAAATTGGACCTTAACAGGAAGTCCTAATTTGGTCCAAACGCCACGTTGCCAAACGTCCAATGGGAGTCCACCTAACGTCCAAAGGACGTCCACCTATCGTCCAATGGACGTCCACCTACGGTCCGAGGGGACATAAATTGGATTTTAATCGGACGTCCTAGGGGACGTAATATGGACTTTAACAGGACGTCCTAGTTTGGTCCAAATACCACGTTACCAAACGTCCAATGGACGTCCACCTAACGTCCGAGGGGACGTTCGGTGGACGTCAATTCGACTTTCACAGGACGTCTCAGTTTGGTATAATGTCGTGCTGCCGAACGTCCATGTAACGTCCTGAGAGGACGTTAGGTGGACGTCTAGCGACGATATTTAGACCTGTGGAGAATGTATTGTGGGAAATAAAAAATATATTTTTGAAGGAACTATATATTACATTTTATAATAAGTTACGATTATTGGATATTACATTATTTACATTAAATTACAATTACACTGCTCCAAGAAATTCACGCACCACCAATGGGGCATTTTTGATGTCTCGAATTTCCTAAAGCTATTGTCCCATCTAAGTGATTTTTTTTATAATATTATAGCCTAGGCCTATAACCTTGCCATGCACGGGGAGCTATACTGTAATATATATATTATATCACATCGCTGAGGGAACTTTACATACTTTTCGAATGAAAACTTTTATTCTCTTAATATTATTACTAATGGGCCATTCCACGAACATACACCTGTTTTGGATTACTTCGACAACGAATATTTTACTATGCAACATAAGAAGTACGAAAGTAAATGGCGCTAATAATTATTCCAATAAACAACAATGTAATTTGCAAATTACTTTCGTTCTTCTTATTTTGCACAGTAAAATATTCGTTGCCGAAGTAATCCAAAACAGGCGTATGTTCGTGGAATAGGGTATAAAAAATGTATACTACATTCGTCTCGCTAAACTCGAAAAATAACTTATAAACCATAAAAATCTCCAAAAATATACCGCAAATCTCTTCAAATGGAATTTGCAATGCAAAATGACATAAATGAGAATTGGCACAATTATTATGGTTTCAAGTTGATTTTTTCAGATGTAACTACAATGATATTATGCAAAAAATTAAGTTGTATCGCAGATTTAAAATGGGTTTATCTCGAAAACAGTTATATTAAGTTTAGCGAGATGATTGTAGTATACTATTTTTTTTGTAAAAATATTAAAAGAATAAAAGTAGACTGGTACGCAGTCTGATTTTTGCATGAGAGTTTAATGAAATGGTAACAAGTCAATTGGAAGTTATGTCCGACTAAATACATGGAACGTTTTCGTAGTCTGACGTTCCAAGTTTTTAACCTGTTCCCCAATTAAAACTTCCCCTGTTCCAGTATTCCCACACATCAAAGTTTGTCCGACTAGACACCGTTAAGCTATCAACAAATTTTCAGCTTGCTATTAATCAACTTTTTTTGGTTCGCTGGATCCAGGTCTATAAAAAAAATACAATAAATAAGTACGCACTTATTTTTTATACGAGTACAATGTATCTAACATTTTTAGTAGAGCTGGTTTTTGGGATTTTCCAAGCAGCATTTAAAAACAAAATTAATAACCATTCAAAAATTTAACAAACTAATTTCAGATTTAATTGATCATATTGTGCTTATTGTGAATAAATCGTCATTCAAGAGCATACATTTAAAAACGTGAATTTCAAATTCAAGTTGCCAATATGTATTTTGATCCCTATACCGCAGATGGACGTCCATCTAAGGTCCGAGGGGACGTTCGGTGGACATCAATTGGACCTTAATCGGAGGTCCTTGGGGACGTAAATTGGACCTTAACAGGAAGTCCTAGTTTGGTCGAAGCGCCACGTTGCCAAACGTCCAATGGACGTCCACCTAACGTCCAAAGGACGTCCACCTAATGTCCGAGGGGACATAAATTGGATTTTAATCGGACGTCCTAGGGGACGTAAATTGGACTTTAACAGGACGTTCTAGTTTGGTCCAAATGCCACGTTACCAAACGTCCAATGGACGTCAACCTAACGTCCGAGGGGACGTTCGGTGGACGTCAATTCGACTTTCATAGGACGTCCCAGTTTGGTCCAATGTCGTGCTGCCGAACGTCCATGTAACGTCCTGAGAGGACGTTGGGTGGACGTCTAGCGACGATATTTAGATCTGTGGAGAATGTAAAGCCACAATGGATGAAACTCAGGCATGTGTACGAATACAAAACCACCGGACAGACTTTTTTAACATTTCGCAGGGACTAAAACAGGGAGATGGGCTGGCCCCAACATTATTTAACCTGGTACTGGAGTATGCGGTTAGGCAAATGCAAACTGGACGAGGAAATCTACTGACCAACCGAACGATTCAACTGGCCGCTTATGCTGATGATATTAATATTATGAGTAGAACATCAACAGGAGCACAGGAAACATATGCAGAGTTAAAAACACAAACAAAAATGCTAGGTCTGGAAATTAACACAGAAAAAACAAAAATAATGACTCAGACGAGAAGAAATATAGTCCCAGAAAACATTATACATGAAGATGACATTGAAACGGTTGAAAAGTTTACATACCTGGGAGTAGAAATATATGCCGACGGATCAGAAGATGGAGAAATAAGGAAGAGAATAACGCAGGCAAACAGAGCTTATTTTGCCCTCTCCCATATATTTCGGTCAAAAAGTGTCCACCGGAATACAAAGATGATAATCTATAAAACCTTAATTCGACCAATAACATGCTATGGCAGTGAAGTCTGGGTGCTGAAAGAAACATCCAAAAACAAACTCGACACATTCGAAAGGAAAGTACTTAGGAGAATACTAGGACCTGTGAGGGAAAACGGAATCTTCAGAAGTCGATACAACAACGAGCTTTATCAACTTTATAAGGAAACGCCCCTGTCAGACTTCATTAGACTACAAAGATTGCAATGGGCCGGACATGTGATAAGAATGGGAGAGGATAGGCTACCAAAACGAGCACTGAATGCTAGAATGCAAGGAAAGAGACCGGTTGGGAAGCCACGAAAGCGCTGGGAAGACACAGTAAACAGCGACGCACAAGCCCTTTTAGGAGTCCGTGTATGGAGAAGAGCAGCCACAGACAGGCAAGGGTGGAGGTAAAAAATAAAGGAGGCCAAGGCTCAATTTGGGCTGTAGTGCCGTAGAAGAAGAAGAAGAGAAGAAGAATGTATTGTGGGAAATAAAAAATATATTTTTTAAGGAACTATATATTATATCTTATATTAAGTTACGATTATTGGATATTACATTATTTACATTAAATTACAATTACACTTCTCCAAGAAATTCACGCACCACCAATGGGGCATTTAAGTTAGAGAGCAAACTTTGAGATTCTTTGGGTAAAACAGCTGAAAGAATAGGCTAAGTGTACTCTTTATTCCTTTATTGATCCAATATTTCGTCGATGGTCATCGACATCATCAGGGATAAGCTACAAATAGTTTTACATGAAGAATTGACAGTCTATTTCAATTTTTCTGATGTTACTTACAATTTGAGATTAGCGCCGTAATGAAAGCTGGTCAATATTATAAAAACTTGTATAAGTTGTCTTACAAAAAACATGTAGTGTATATTTACAAAACTGGTACAAAAAAACAACGAAAAAGGTGTTTTCTTTTTATGCATCGGACTGAAATAAGTCCTCTAGAGAGATTTATATCTTTTTTATTTTATTTTAATGCAGCACCTGAACCATGTGACATGTTGTAGGTTGGAAAACACTAACCTCTAAAATCTTCTTCTCTCTTAGATGGTCGAAGTAGAATGGAGATTTTAGTGGCCCTTGCCTTCATTGGATGTATATACCTATATTTGCTTAGAAACTCAAGTTCTAGCTAATTTTATTTATTTAAATTTTTTTTTGTACAATTGAAATTGTTAAATTGATTGAAGATCACTTTAACAAGAGTTTGTTTACTAAATCTTGGTTAATTTCAAGATCTAGTTCTTATGTAATTGAATATGTGCTGTTAGATTTGTTTCTAAAAGTCTATTGTTAAACTGTGTGATACTATGGTAATGTAATATTTTTATTCTAAAATGGAATATATTGAATTGTTGAATTTAATGTGTTGTTTGTCAACTGTTAGAAGAAAAGAGTAGATTTCACTAAGGTGGTGGATGTCTGTTTTTTTATTTATGTTGTTATCTGTTTGTGCTATGCAAGCCATTTCTAGGAAAAGATGTTTCTTGTAGTTGCTTTCCCTTTCTAGAACCTCTACAGAATCAAAGTCCATCTGGTGTCCTTGATTTACTGCGTGAAGCGCTAATGAGCAACGGTCAGGATGCAGTCTGCAGTCGCTTTTGTGTGACTTTAAACGATTTTTTAAATGCCTTTCTGTGTGGCCTATGTATTTTTTATTACAGTCTTTGCATGTGATGCTGTAAACTACATGTGACATCTGCTTTACTCTATTTAGGTACCTGCTAGATATTTAAGTATGTATTATAGGAAAGTTATAACAAAAAAAATACCAAGTTGGCTTAAATCGCAATATTTCAAAGTGTAAAATCTACTGTTTCGTTATACACTATATACTGGTTTTTAAAAAGTATATAGTGTACCGTGTAGAAAATAGTAATGTACCTACTCAAGATTTTGGTCTGTACTCGTATAGACACCTTAAAAGAAGTCCCGGTAGTCATCGTTTGACATAATATAATTAACTAAATACGTTACCTGAAAAAAATTCAAATGTACCGGAACTCATCAATATATGAGAAACTCAAAAATATTAGTTTTTTCAACAGTATATAGTGTACCTACCAAACAGGAAATAGTAAGAGATTTTGGGTCTCTATTTATACCTTAATACTAATTAACTAAATACGTTACCTGAAAAAAATTAAAATGTACCGGAACTCACCAATATATCAGAAACTCAAAAATATTACAGTTTTTTAAAAAGTTTATAGTGTACGCTCTAGAAAATAGTAATGTACTTAAGATTTTAGGTCTGTATACGGGGTTCTCCTTAAATAATTGTACAAAAATAAACAGTAGATTCTACATTTTAAAATGTTATAATTTAAGCTAATTTGCTTTAATGAAATGTTAATATTAAGAAAGATACAGGGTGTTGAAATTGCAATTTAAAATTTTATTTTTCGCTATAACTTTAATGAATGTGGACATTTATGTATAAAAATATACTTGTAAACTTGTTAATAACTTCAAAACACAACAGTTTTCGAGCTAATCGTATTTTTCAGACCAGCTGCATACCTTTGCTTAAATGCAATTACTGCAGGCAACAAAGGAAAAAAACAAAAACAACAATACTTGTGAATACGAGTACCTTTGACTAAGGTCATAGTTTCCAAAAGATTAACGGAAAAAAATAGTATACTCTAATATTTTTTACATACATCAGTAGGATACTTAATAACGTTTTATAAGATTTTATATCAAATATTTACGTTTCATATTAAATTAAAGTCATAATGAAATACATTTTATTTATAAACCAAAGTAAGAAATAGTTAAACTGAATAACATTAAACTTTTTTCAAAGTAAGTGCTCGATATATCCACCAATTTCTTCAATGTATTTAGGTATCAATACGTTCCATAAAAGATCGTCTCATATTAAATAGCATCGTTGGTTCAAAACAAACTGCTGTATTATCTGTTTCTTCCCAAAGTTGGTTTGCGAATGTTTATGGTATTCTTGTAAACACGTTGTTTCATTGCTCCCTATATACCACCATACACCACGACCAATCCAGCGTTCAGGAAATTCGGTAATTAGGTATGTTTTCACTGCCCTCGTATAATGTGGGGGTGCATTTACTTGCATGAACCACAAATTTTGCCTTAAGTTTAATGGCAATTCTACCAACAAATCAATAAAATCATTTTGTAAAAAATGTAAATAGTTCTCACCATTCAAATTACGAGGTAACCCGCATGGCTGATTTGAAAAATGCGATTAGCTCGAAAACTGTTGAGTTTTGAAGTTATTAACAAGTTTTTTCACACAAATAGCGATAATTTGAAAACCAAAAAAGTTAAGCCCAAATTTATGCCGTATACGTGGCATATGTGGCGGCCTATATAAGCTACATCAACGTATGTATCAAATTATAGTTGCACATACTCAGACGCCTCCAGTCATAAATTTTTATACATAAATGGCCACATTCATGAAAGTTATAGCAAAAAAATTTTAAACTTGCACAACACCCTGTATAATTCCTAATACATATCAATATTTTATTAAAGCAAGTTGGCTTAAATGGCAATATTTCAAAGTGTAGAATATACTGTTTCTTTATACACTGTATACTGTTTTTAAAAAATATATAGTGTACCGTGTAGAAAATAGTAATGTACTCAAGATTTTGGTCTGTATATACACCTTAAAAGAAGTCTCGGTAGTCATCGTTTGACATATAATTAACTAACTAAATACGTTACCAGAAAAAATTCAAATGTACCGGAACTCATCAATATATGAGAAACTCAAAAATATTACCGTTTTTTTTTAAGTATATGGATTTTGGGTCTGGATGGAAACCTTGAAAGAAGTCCCGGTAGTTATCGTTTGACATAAATAATTAACTAAATACGTTACCTGAGAAACTCAAAAATATTACAGTTTTTTAAAAAGTATATAAAAAGTATATAGTGTACCGTGTAGAAAATAGTAATATACTTAAGATTTTGGGTCTCTATTTCCACCTTATTAACAGAATATTAAGGTTGTCGAATCGTTTTATAGCGAAATGTATGAGAGCACCAACGCAATGCCAGAAGTAACATCATACGAAGTTAAAAAGACACTTTCAGAAATGAAAAATAATAAATCCCCTGGCGATGACGGAGTAGCTATTGAGGCAATCAAACAAGGTGGAAATAAAATTATCCAGGTTTTGGCCACACTTTTCACCGAATGCATTTACCAAGGAAAAACGCCTTCTCAATGGACCGATGCAGTAATTGTTTTATTGCACAAGAAAGGTGACATAACAGATCTAAAAAACTACCGTCCTATCAGTCTGCTATCACACATATATAAACTTTTCACAAAAATTATCAAGAAAAGACTGGAGGCTAAGTTAGACTTCTATCAGCCTAGAGAACAAGCTGGCTTCAGATCCGGATATAGCACTAACGACCACTTACTGGTAATAAAAAACTTGATCGAAAAGTCTGCGGAATACAACAAACCATTGGCACTGATATTCGTGGACTACGAGAAAGCGTTCGATACCATAAACCAGCAGAAAATGTTAAAAGCATTAACAGAATACCGAATAGACCATCGCCACACTAATATGATAAAATATATCTACCACAACGCAACGGCTAGCGTAAGACTATCTGATCAACAAACAAATAAATTCTGTATACAGCGAGGAGTACGGCAAGGAGACACAATCTCACCAAAGCTGTTCACAACCCTTTTAGAACACAGTTTTAAGACGGCAGATCTGAACGAATATGGTATCAACATAAATGGAGAGAAGCTCAGTCATTTGAGATTCGCAGATGACATCGTCCGTATAGACGATCGTATGGATGATGCAACAATAAAGTTGAACAAGTTATATCACGCTTCCTTAGAGGTCGGACTAAAGATTAACATCAACAAGACGCAAATAATGACTAATCTGGTGCTAAATCGTAATATTGTTGTTGATGGAATGGATATTGAGCAGACTGCATCTTAGAAGTAATTGGGACATGCAATTCGGTTGGGAAGAGATAACCAGACTTGCGAGCTCCCACTTCGCATAGGATTAGCCTGGGCAGCGTTTGGTAAACTGAGCTATCTATTTAAATCGGACTTACCCATATGCCTGAAAAGGAAAATCTTTGACCAGTGTGTATTGCCTGTACTCACTTATGGAGCGGAAACATTAACACTCACAAAAAAGGTAGTGAACAAGATTCGCACAACTCAGAGGGCTATGGAGCGCCAGATGTTGGGTGTCTCCCTGAGGGACCGAATCCCAAACGAAGAAATACGTCGTAGAACAAAAACAGCGGACGCTGTCGAAAGAATCGCGTCGCTTAAGTGCAATTGGGCAGGACACGTCGCCAGATTGTCGGATTGTCGGATGCTGCTTTGTTTTCTTTTACTGTTTTAAAGTGAGCCTTCTCATTTCAGAATGTTCAGATAATATATTGTAACCATGCAAAATAATTATTTGTTCCCTTTATAGGATGCCAGCTGAAATAAGCTGAAAATTTGTTAATAGCTTAACAGTGTCTAGTCGGACAAACTTTGATGTATGGGAACACTGGAATAGGGTAAGATTTAATTGTGGAACGTGTCATTCTGACAAGTTTATGATTGTAAAAACTAGCAGGTTGTTTTTAAGTTTATTCAATAGCAAACTTTTAATAATATATGAAAAAAATTTTGTCCGAAAAATATGTTGGGCATTTTAATAAGTCCGACACATAGAACATGTCAGAGGATAGGAATTATATTGGTGGTAAATAGCAGTCTGATTTTTGCATGAGAGTTTAATGAAAGAGTAACAAATCAATTAGAAGTTCTGTCCGACACAATACATGGGATGTTTTCATAATCTAATGTTCGAAACCTGTAACCTGTTCCACAATTAAAACTTCCCGTTCCAGTGTTCCTGTACATCAAAGTTTGTCCGACTAGACACCGTTAAGCTAATAACAAATTTTCAGCTTGTTATTAATAAACTTTCTTTTGGTACGCAGGATCCAGGCCTATTAACTCTTTAACTCAAGCAGATTCCATTTTACCAGCGAATATAAATCTCCTTCAAAATTCGGCATATCTATCTAGGTACTCCTCATTAACTAAATGAAATCTTACCAGAATAATAAACGTTTACTACCAGAACAAGAAAATTTTGATAATAAATTAAAGATTCAGTCAGCTATAGAAATGTTTCAACTAATAAAATGCAAATTTAGAAGATTAAAATTTGATACAGAAAATATTCGATTGGCGAACCTTGTATTTTACACAATTTTCTAATATAGAAGGCAATGTTCTGGATAAATCCAATATTGAGTAGGTATACTAAATGAAGAAATTAATAATATAACGGTGGGTGGAAAAGAACAAATTTTTTTTTATTTAGCTAATGCCTTGACAACTTATAATGGCCATTGGCATGGTAGGTAGGGTACATTTTTGCAATTAAGTACCTAGTGTCATGTGTAGTGTGTATGTTGAGTAAGTGTCATTGTCTTTGCAAAGAGACGTTATTTGTATCCAAACGTCTGCGGTCCCTCCGGTGAGTAAATAAAAAATTTGAAATAAC
The DNA here is from genome assembly GCF_917563875.1 of Diabrotica virgifera virgifera. NCBI lineage: Eukaryota > Metazoa > Arthropoda > Insecta > Coleoptera > Chrysomelidae > Diabrotica > Diabrotica virgifera. The sequence goes on from NC_065449.1 coordinate 124,364,699, forward strand.
TAATATTGAGTATTATGGTATAGGTGTATGTACCTACCTACCTATATTAAATTGAATTTTATTGTAGGTAAATATTAATTATAAATAGTACCTAATCAATTGATTGTTGGAAAATAAATGAGGTAGGTACCTACAGATATTGTGTTAATATTTCTAATAACTATAATTAAATAAAAATCAAAAAATCACATAAATATTTGTAATTTAATTTAGATAATAACTATATACATACATATTATTATTAATACTAAAATAACAACTACAAATAGTTACAATAAATCACATACAATAATTATTATATTTAAATTCCATTTCAATTAAATCGGCCATTTTCCTTTGAACTTAATTTTAAACTTGGCGGGATTCAGCTATCACAGCACAACAAATTTAAGGCTGAATAAAATGGCGACCGCTTCCAATCCGAGTAATTCAGCGCACCGTTCACTAGTAAAAGAGCTTCCAAGCCGCCTGCAAGCAGCCTCAAAGCTCTCTGTCTGGTGGACGCACCCAATGATCGAGGATCATTTTCATGGCGCCCATGATTAGTTAGTTTTATTTATTTTGTTCGTCTTTAGATATTATTCATATTCATTCATTTTCAGTACATTATTCTTATTTTATTATTTCACCTTTTAGTCATCATTACTATCTACTTAGAGCTACTGTTCTTCGACAGGCATGCAAAAGAGCCGTATCCATCCTTGAGTGTCAAGTTGTTCTCTTGCATCTCTTGCTAGCCAATTCTATTCAGTTTGCCTCTGTCTCTTCATACTTCTACTTCTATCCCATCTAATAACCCCTTCTCTTCAGTTATACATCCTTCCACTTTCCTCCACCAATACTACTGGAAAGTAGTATTTTTCCTACTGCGCTTTCTCCACGTGGAAGCCACTTCACTCCCTTCTTTACATCCCATCTATTTTCAGTGTTGTCCCACTAGTTATTCCCATGTTCCCTACTTATGTTGGAGTATATCTTTCTTTTTACTTTCACTCCAACAGAAGTTATTCTTCTTTTTTATTTGTATCACTGGCGTTCCCAACGTGGCGCCAACCGTTTATGGTTCTAAGACAGTAGTTCTAGGATTCTGGATTACTACCTTTTTGATATCTTTGTATACATGTTATTTCTGATTTATTTTTGTCTTTAATTTTTATTATTACTAAACAGGTAGACTTATACTGCTTCTTTGTTTCTGATTAGTTTATTTTCGATATCTCATTTTGGTTTTAGTGGTACAGCTCATACCTTAGTTTGAATTTTGTATTTTTATTGGAAACTTATTTGTGAATTTAAACTGAGTATACATAACTGACATTATGTTCTATTAGTGTAAATTTTTATTCCTTCTACCAATGGTAGTATGTTTGCACGTACAATTAATCGTTGACTATATGCCTACATTTTTTTCTAGTATGGTTATATTTTATACATAACTAGAAATCATTTTCAGTAGCTATTTAGGGATTTTATTAACTTTATTGATTTGATTATTTACATATTTTGCTGGCATTTTTGATTTGTTGGTGTGTCGCTAATATTTTCTCCATATATATTTGTCGTACAAACTTTAGATTATATTTTATATTTTGTATTTTTGATACTTGGGTTGTTTGGTAAGACAGGCACACACCACAAATCAATATTAGTCCAGATATTAGCATCTATACATGATAGGTTGAATTCGCATGGTTCGGATGATTACAGATGGTCATCCACAAATTTTTTCTTTAATTGGTAGTGTTAAACATAACAATTATAATTATTGTATAGTAAAGTAGTTCCATTATCCATTTCAGCTTCTAGTTTTGTTAATGTTGATAATAATATATCAGTGTGGGTACCATAATATACCTAATGCTTATATAAATCAGATACTTTAGGTTGAGATTTAAATATAAATTCTTTATTAGTTAGGAAAATTGGTACTTTTTCTATTATGTTTTAGAAAAATCCTCAGAAGAAGATTAACTTAACAGTGTTGTTCAAGCTAATCTCTTCTTCTGTTTGTCTTTAGCTTAGCTCAATTTTTAGTATGGTTACAAATTTTAGTCTGATATTTTTTTTATCATCTGATAATGCAGGTACCTACATACATTGCTTAATTTCATCTTTGGCCTTGTTGTTGATGACTTTAATTTATTACTTACTAATTTAATTATGTAGTACTTTATGTATGAGTTTATTTTTTTTTTGGTATTATAAGTACGTGATGCATGTTAATTATTATTATGAGTCAATATTATTAATTGCTGATCCTGTTAGTAGGATTATACAATTAATAAGAACTCCACTTGTATTTTTGTTTAGTTTTGCACACCTAACCCCTTAGTTAGAAGGGTTGTTGACTATTATATATTTATATATTTGGATAGGTAAGCTCATACAAGTACTCTTGTTTAATATGGATATTATTATGGAACTATATGTTATGCACTACTTATCTCAGTTTATGTGCTATATTTTGAATATTTGATTAGGTACTTACCTACTATTTTTTTTTATATTATTTCTATATCTTGTTCTTGGATTTGCCAAATTGGAAAAATGTTGTTGTTTATAATTTGTTATTGGGTTACTCTATTAACATTTGTCTCCAGTATCTTAAATACTTTATAATAATTCAGACCCTTATTTCCTACACACTATGATTCTGGAATTAGTTTGGAATTTTGATGTATGTATGGTTTCTTAAGTCTTTTATGATTTCTTCTTGTGGGCTTGTCTGTCGTTACTCTGTTAATGCTAGTGAGTGAGGACGTGGGTTCGAAATTCAGCAACTGATCACTGCTATCCGGTTTCGTAACCTATGTCTTCATGGCAGAGTATAGGCAGACGGTTTTTTTTCCATCATAATATTTCTGGTCAGGAAATGTCGGCCACATGTTCTAACCATTCTTGTGTAATTAGTCCAATTATTCCAGTTTTTTTTTTGCAATTTGATAGGGAAGTATTTAGTTCATATTAGGTCTTTTACTTAATAGTATGTTTGTACTTTGATAGTTGATGGATAAACATGGATAAATATCTTGCGCACTTGTTTATAAATCAATGCTTAGGCCATCCCTGTACATAATAGGTTCGTTAAGTCAGTATTTGGACTGTTTAGACAAATGAGTTTTTCATTTGAGTATATTCCCACTTCTTTCCTTAGGCATTAATTAGTTTTTTTATTCAGATTCTGGAATATTTCCTGAACACTTTCATGTATGCGAGAAGACATTATCCATCTGCAGTTTTATTTAAAACTTGTTGTTCATTCCCGTCAATTTTTTTACTATCACTTATCATATTTTTTTCTCATATTGTTCATCATAGTGCCATAGAACTTGTAAGTTCACCATTTATTCCTTTTTCTTTCTTACTTATTATTATATTATTGGTACTTTATCTGAGTCTGGTTATTCTCATACATCTGTTGTAGCAACATGCTATAGGGTAAACAACATAGTCATTGGACACTTAAGCGAACGGATATTACAAATTTGTTACTATTTACGCAATTCTTTTATATTAGACGATCTAACCATATTAATCGATAGCTGAAACATTACTTTATTAGCCTGTATGTTTATTTTGAAATAATTAAGACAAACAAAGTTTAAAAAAATATTTTATTGAAAGTCACGAAAAAATACAGTTATTGGACACTTTTCATAATTATTGGACAGACCGTAGATAGTTATTGGACAATTCATAAAATCAATTATCTTTGTAGTAATGTTGATATTGGGAAAAGAGTAGGTCAGTTTCTTCTGGATCATCGTCATCATAGTCCATATCTTCATCTTCTGAAGCACTGTCTTCCTGGTAACAACTGTGGCACACAAATAAATCATTATCTGCATCGTCCGGAATATGAATCTGGTGTTTCTTGGGAACGCATGACTTGTGATATATTTTAGAACAGTCATCACAAACTAAGCGGTTTTGAGAACTAACACATCTTTGGCAAATTGTACAAGAGTTTGTGGAATTTATGCTGTTTACATTGGGGCTGAATAGTACTCGTGTGGCACTCTGCACGTTTGGAGGAGTGCATTTTCTAGACGTTAAAGCATCTTTAAAGTTTGCTTTGGACGCTTGCTTTTGTTTTTCTTTTACATTAATTGTTTTTGTTCCTTTACCAAGTGCTTTTTTTTCTTCGCGTTTCTTTTTTCTTTCAGCCTTCTCTTCTTCTAGCTTTCTTTTCTTTTCACTCTTCTCTTTAAGCATTTTTTTGTATTTTTCTGAAGTGATTGCAAAAGGAAGACGTTCAGTATCACGTTTCCCCTTACGTTCAGGAGTTTTGGGACATACTAAATAATTACCAAAACCGGAATGATTGATAATTTTAAAGGCTGGACTAATATCTGACTTCAATTTGTGTGAATCTTCGATGCTTTTTGGTTTAATCAGATTTTCATTGTAGTGCTCTTTTTCTACAGATACTCCATTGGTTAGCGTTTTTTGTTTACTATTTTCACATGGCTTAGGTTGCGACAACTTACATTCTGGCGATTGTGGTGTGACATTTGCACTAGCCAGGTTATCCTGGCTATTCCTTAGTTCAACTAATGATTCACAAGGTTGGTTTGTCTGCTTATGACTGCTATTTGTTTGAACTTGAGTGACCATTTCTATTCTATTATCAGTTATACATTTTTCACTAATGGCAGTTTGTTCTCTGTATTGGTTTTCTTCTTGAGCAGGAATTACTTTTTCTGGTAAAGATTCCTCTAACGTTTTTGAACATGCTTTCGTAACAGGCAGATTTGGATTTTCAAAACATTTCCAAACATTGTAAAGAAGATTAAACTCTTCACTATTATGTGTCATTACTTCATTAAGTTTTATGTTACGAATCTGTTTTATTTTTTCCTCCCCAACAACATTTGTAAAAGCTTCATATGTTATGCTGGAGATTTTAGAGATGTCTGTGGTAACTGATGGTGCTGAATGATGTGTTTTGCCCAGACATTTCGAAAAATCTATATTCTCAACATTAAACGGACAAAGTCCGCAAACCTTAAAACCATTTATTAATGCTTCTGGATTTATCGACGTATTCACAACTTTCTCCAAGATACATGCAAAGTTTACTTTAGTCACCATTTCCTTTACATGCTGAGCACACCACTCTCTAACTGATTTTTTCCATGGAACTTTAATTGGACGAAAAACTGACACATCTGCAGGCTGGAGGATTCTGGTGGCATTGGGATATAAAGCTATAATAAAGCAAATATTTAATGAAATTTAACAAATTTAAGAACTTTATTATACTGTACCGGTGTTTCAAAGGTCTAACTTTGCATGATCAGGAGTTACATAAAAAAAATTATATTCACTCCGGGTGAGGCAAAGTTTGTACCTTTATGAAACCGGTCTAGTATAATAAAATTTTTCAATTCAAGAATAAAACTATTTTATTCTACAGGAAGTCTTATAAAAATATCAGGTGGCCATATCCATACAAAGAACAAACATTAACAATAACAAACGAGAAACTATTATTTATTATTATTACTCTACTTGTGCAGATCCTTTTGATTTTATTGTTAATATTTAATGTTACCTACTTAATCAGTATATTTGTGTAACCTAGGAATATGGCATATTTTTCTTTATTTCATTGCAAGATTTTTATGTTTTTTTGTTTATTAAATACATATTATTAATAAATATAATTACTGGACAGCAAGAATATAGTTATTGGACATGTGGGCAATAACTGTACAGGTAACATGAACCGTAAAAAAATAAATATTCCATGTACCTATTTGACCACATTATCTACAGCGTAACAGGTTCTATTATCGTTTTGGATCAATATTCAATATACAGTCATTGGACACCTTGTCCAATAACTGTAAACTACACAAATTTTAAAGACATTTATTGGACACATATTTAACCTCAAATTATTACAAGCAGGCATGTAAATAGAACATAGACAATTAAGCTTAATATGAGAACAATAACCCAAAACACAAAAATTTCCAGTTTAATAAACACTTACCTTATTATAGAACAAAATTTGAGGTCAATATTCTTAAGAAAATATTAACAATTTACTAACAGCATGCACAAATAAAATACAATTCACCATATTAGCTACAGTGGTGCCATCTTGCAAAAATCGTTGCTACTTAACGTAAAGTAGCAAGAAATAACAATTAACTGTAAAATAGCAGCTCAGCATGCAGGTACAGGATCCTTATTTTTTATGAATGACTTTCGAATGTCCCATCACTGTCACTGTCCAATGACTGTATAGTTTACCCTACCTAGTTCGCGAATACCAGCACGAATTAAGTTTATGTAGTTTCTATAATATTTTAGTCAATACACTTTAGGTATTCATCTTACCTTTGATATAGTTTGGTTACATCTCTGTTACTTAGTCTGTTAGTAATTTTTTTTGTGACTTATTTTAATTATTTAGTTTGGATAGGCTCATATTACCGGATGAGGGCGCATGTAGAGCTAATTGATTTATTTTGTATTCAGTATTATTTACCATTGGATCCAATAATTTAGTTTATTAAGTATTAGTAAGAATTGGTCCATAAATTTGCCTGATCGTTCTTCTTTGGATATGCTCTTATATAAATCTGGTGTCCACTGATAGTCCGATTCTGGATAAGTGTCCGATTCTTCATTTATTTTGTGTATTTGGTTGGATAGGTTCGTATAACCGGATGTGGGTGTACGTAGACCTGATTTATTTATGTGGTTTAGTATTGGTGTGAATTGGTCCATAAATCTTCCTGGTCGTTCTTCTTTGAATATGCTATTATTAATCTAATGTCCACTGATAGTCCGACTTTGGATTAAATGTCCGATGTCACATCTATTTTGGTTATTGACTTTTGGATTCCTTTGGTATGTTCAGTATTGGAAGTATTTGGCATTGGTGAGAATTGTTCCATAATTCTTCCTGATTGTTCTTCTCTGGATATACTATTATGAATCTGGTGTCCATTGTTAGTTCAATTTTGGATAAGTGTTCAATTCTTTACTTAATTTAGTTACTGATTTTTTTTATTCACTCTGGTATATTTACTTGTGATATAGTGCGAATTGGTTCCCACCTTTTCCTGGTTGTTCCGTCATTGGATATACCCTTTATAAATCTGATGTCCATGGATAGTTCAATTTTGGTTTTAGTGCCCAATTCGACACTTAGCATTATTATGAACTTTAGTACAATATTTAGTTTTGTTTGGCTTTTAAGCAATATGTTAATATTTGGTAGCAGAGAGTAACATAGTAACATTTTAGTATGAATTTGAGTCACATATTTATTTATTTTTCCTTGATCATTAGTTTATGCTGAGTGGTAATCTTGCGAATCAACGTGGATTGTTAGACTATTGTAAATTTAGTTGTTAATATTTTGAAGTTTAAAAAAAAATTTTGATAAAATTGTTTTCCTGAGTAGAAGGGGATTGTAACGGTACACCCCTTATGATATCATTTTTAGCGCTTTAATTATTTTTTAAAATTATTTTCTCTTGACCGCTTAATTAAATTTCTCTAATTTTCTGGTATTTCTCCATTTAGAAATATTATTTTCTCTTATATTTTAAGAAAATTATTTATTTTCAATACGTCACCATTAAACCAATTTAAAACTATCTTTTGGATTTGTTGGATTGGCAGCGGCCCTCTGGTGGTCAACATACTTCGCGTTCTGAGATAAACTTGACATTTCCTAGTGGGAGACGTCAAGTTCACTGACCACTTGATTTGTGAGCCAGGAATAGGTCGGTCACAGTACCCAAATGGCGGAATCTTTCTCTTAATTACTAAGCCTTTATTGGGAAATAAAGTTCCCTAGGATGTACATGGTGTTCACAGTGTTTTCCCAGACTCCACCCAGTGTTTTATAGAGGAAAACAGTAATGAAGAACTGAGAGATCCGGTAAATAGAAACATTTTTTTTTTGACATCACGAGGTTAATGACATTGCATGTTACATTATTTTTACATTTTATAAAATATTTCTTCCAATTCAATTTTCCCAGTAACTTTATTCAGTGAATTTAGTAGGTATATTTTAATTATTTCAATATCTTTAAGACATACTCATTCAGAAAAAATCCTAACCTTAACTTTTAAGCTATTTATCTGTAGGTATCTTTGATAGCTGTATATTTTATTGCAACATCTAATAAGTATCCTATAATTATTTTAAAGAAATCATATTTATTCTTTACTGTAATTTGAAATTGTCACATATTTCGCTCTGAAGGTCAAATTTTGGTCATGTACTATCCAATAATGAATGTTTTTCTTGTAGGTTAATGGCCCTTTTTTGCATTACAATCTATACTAAAAACCACTTCTTAGTTTCTCTTTTTTCTCCTTTGATTTTTTCCTAGACTTTTACATTGAAACTAAGACTGGGAAATATTTGTTTTAGCGTTTTGGGGAAATAATACACAAAACAACATGGGAAGTCATAGACCCTCACCCACCGGGAGGAACCTATTCCGGCTCCAGTCAGTCAACCTGGGAGCAAGCAAGAGCGTTTCAGCTTCATTTTAATTTTTTTACACCTGGACCTACAGGAGGTTCAGTTTTTGCACCAACAAGGTGCTCATTTTCCGATATGCTGTAGCAACCTTTTGAGAGGTCAGTTGGGATTGTTTGGGAACAAGGAGTGTTTGTGATAATAACTTTTTGTATATGGTGTTTCATATCACAGACATTTGGTTAATGTATTACGTTTAACAATTATTTTTCTAAAGATTTAGCTTGAATTTATTTGCTGTTTAATATAGGTACATATAATGTTAGTAGGTTCCTAAACTGTTGTATATACGGTAAGTTTTTGTGCACAGCAATAAGCCTAGAAAATTAGGGTTTTATACGTTATTGGTTTGATATTTATTTGGTATATTTCTCGGGTTTTCATTTTAGTCGTACGTAGCAAGCGTACTATCACCAGTTGGTAGAAGACTCATGTGAGTTGTACCTTATATGTAAGCAAGAGGTATTAAATTTTATAAAAGATAACATTAGTGTTGTTGTATTGTATAATATCATCTTTAAAATATAACGTATGTCATTTTAGAGGCACATGATATGCACTTGTGTAACTCAGAGATTGTCAAAAATCTAGTAGTAATTTTTAATAAATATTTACTTATTTTGTATATCATTTATTTTTATTATTCCTTTATGTTCACATTTACTGATTTAATTTATTTAATATTTAACAGCAGTGTAAGATACCTGGGAGAATGTTCGAAGATAATTTTCATGGCGCCCATGATTAGTTAGTTTTATTTATTTTGTTCGTCTTTAGAAATTATTCATATTCATTCATTTTCAGTACATTATTCTTATTTTATTATTTCACCTTTTAGTCATCATTACTATCTACTTAGAGCTACTGTTCTTCTACAGGCATGCAAACGAGCCGTATCCATCCTTGAGTGTCAAGTTGTTCTCTTGCATCTCTTGCTAGCCAATTCTATTCAGTTTGCCTCTGTCTCTTCATACTTCTACTTCTATCTCTTCTAATAGCCCGTTCTCTTCAGTTATACATCCTTCCACTTTCCTCCACCAATACTACTGGAAAGTAGTATTTTTCCTACTGCGGTTTCTCCACGTAGAAGCCACTTCACTCTCTTCTTTACATCCCATCTATTTTCGGTGTTGTCCCACTAGTTATTCCCATTTTCCTTACTTCTGTTGGAGTATATCTTTCTTTTTACTTTCACTCCAACAAAAGTTATTCTTCTTTTTTATTTGTATCAAGTGTACTAGGCCCTCTTTTATTTATTCTGTACATTAACGATATCGATATTTTTGTAAATTGTGAGTTTATTGACCTTTTTGCCGATGATACTCTAATCTGTTGTAGTGATGAAAATTTTGATATAGCCATTCAAAAAATTAATACTATTTTAGATATGGTTAACAAATACTTGATAATTAATAAACTTAAGTTGAATTTTGTGAATTTTGGGCAGACAATAAAATCTTGGAGCATAACCATCATAATTATGTAATGACTTAGCTAAAGTTTGGTCTATGATCTTAATATTTTTTAAGTGAGTAATGAATTTATTAATTTTGTTGGAAAATTTTGAACAGGGGTTGAGTAGTACCTAACGTAGTAGTAGTAGTAAGAGGTTGGTAGTACCTAACGTCATCTAACAATGATTGACTGAGGCTGATATATTGATCTTTATCCATAAGAACAGTGGCATTACCTTTGTCACTGGTGAGAACGAGAAGATTAGGGTGGGTTTTTAAAAACGATACCGTTTCCCTATAAATCTTATCTATTTCCGATATCGATTGCCTAGGGCGGTTAGTATAATTCAACAGAATGTTGTTAGAAGATGACCTTAGGGAGAGAAGATCAGCATTGTCTGCATGAGACAATATATTTTCCACATCTGCAAGGATCCTACTGATTGAATAATCTTTGAAGGTAGGTTCTAGACCAAATTTAGGGCCCAAAGATAATAACTTTAGAATATTTTGAGGAACATCCACATTAGAAAGATTCTTAATCCAATTAGGATTAAATGGAATTTTATGGAATTCTAGAGTACCCAGGTTATCAAGCTTCCTCTGAAGAAGTAAAATAGTTTTATTATAAATGAAATTAAATTTTCTGTGTAAAGAGTTCTCAAACTTATCTAACAATGATGCAGGTAAAGTGTGATCTAATAAATCAGTGACATTATTTATTTGACCAAAAATGAATTTAATATCTGAATGAACCTTCTATATATGGAAATTAAGTAATCGTGCCCTCACCTGTCTATTAAGAGCCTGGCTCCTACGTTGAAGTGTGTGATCGTGGGTTACTGTGGTAGTGGTAAGTATACTAGAAGTGGTGTCTGTGATAAATTTGGAATTTTCCTGGTTCTCCTGCACTCTAGAAGGAAAGTTCTTCTTGCTTCAGCTGTAGCTAGTTTTTTGGTAAGATTGGTCCATCTCTTAAGCTTCTTTACTGCTAGTTCCCCATGGATGCGCCTGGTATTAGCGTAAAAACCCTCTGTAACAGAAGACATCATAAAGGAGTACGACCGTCAATTCCAATATAAAAAAGGAGCACTCGCAAGTGTAGGGTTTTATCGGTCAAGTGGGTGAAAAAAAGAGACAAAGAATTCGGCTACTTCATCTATTTATTGAAGACGTTTCATCTACTGCTCAGTAGACATCATCAGTTCATCTACAAAAAGAGTGTTATAAGAAACAACATCCAAAGGAGAGGTAAAAAAGCACTAGCGTTACCTTAAAAAGACATGTAGCAATAGATAAGTTGTACATAGTAAAAAATATTATCCATGAACCAATGCAATGTAAACGTATATAACATTTAAATGTATTGTTAATATTTAAAAACTTTAATACAGCTAAAGACAAGACCATGTGTTAACAGTCACATATAAAAAACAAGTGAAAAAAAGCCGGCTTGCTTTTTTTAATGTCAAGGATGAACCAAGAAAAAACCAAATTCACACTTCCAGAATTAGTAGTATGGGCTCACAAATCAAGTGGTCAGTGAACTTGACGTCTCCCACTAGGAAATGTCAAGTTTATCTCAGAACGCGAAGTATGTTGACCACCAGAGGGCCGCTGCCAATCCAACAAATCCAAAAGATAGTTTTAAATTGGTTTAATGGTGACGTATTGAAAATAAATAATTTTCTTAAAATATAAGAGAAAATAATATTTCTAAATGGAGAAATACCAGAAAATTAGAGAAATTTAATTAAGCGGTCAAGAGAAAATAATTTTAAAAAATAATTAAAGCGCTAAAAATGATATCATAACGGGCGCCATGAAAATTATCTTCGATCGTTGATCGTTGAGAAACTAAATCAAAGGTAAGATGAATACCTAAAGTGTATTGACTAAAATATTATAGAAACTACATAAACTTAATTCGTGCTGGTATTCGCGAACTAGGTATAGCATGTTGCTACAACAGATGTATGAGAATAACCAGACTCAAATAAAGTACCAGTAATATAATAATAAGTAAGAAAGAAAAAGGAATAAATGGTGAACTTACAAGTTCTATGGCACTATGATGAATAATAGGAGAAAAAAATATGATAAATGATAGGAAAAAAAATTGACGGGAATGAACAACAAGTTTTAAATAAAACTGCAGATGGATAATGTCTTCTCGCATACATGAAAGTGTTCAGGAAATATTCCAGAATCTGAATAACAAAACTAATTAATGCCTAAGAAAAGAAGTGGGAATATACTCAAATGAACAACTCATTTGTCTAAACAGTCCAAATACTGCCTTAACGAACCTACTATGTACAGGGATGGTCTAAGCATTGATTTATAAACAAGTGCGCAAGATATTTATCCATGTTTATCCATGAACTATCAAAGTACAAACATACTATTAAGTAAAAGACCTAATATGAACTAAATACTTCCCTATTAAATTGTAAAAAAAACTTGAATAATTGGACTAATTACACAAGAATGGTTAGGACATGTGGCCGACATTTCCAGACCAGAAATATTATGATGGAAAAAAACCGTCTGCCTACTCTGCCATGAAGACATAGGTTACGAAACCGGATAGCAGTGATCAGTTGCTGAATTTCGAACCCACGTCCTCACTCACTAGCATTAACAGAGTAACGACAGACTAGTCCACAAGAAGAAATCATAAAAGACTTAGGAAACCATGCATACATCAAAATTCCAAACTAATTCCAGAATCATAGTGTGTAGGAAATAAGGGTCTGAATTATTATAAAGTATTTATGATATTGGAGACAAATGTTAATAGAGTAACCCAATAAATTATAAACAACAACACCTTTCCAATATGGCAAATCCAAGAACAAGATATAGAAATAATATAAAAAAAAATAGTAGGTAAGTACCTAATCAAATATTCAAAATATAGCACATAAACTGAGATAAGTAGTGCATAACATATAGGTCCATAATAATATCCATATTAAACAAGAGTACTTGTATGAGCTTACCTATCCAAATATATAAATATATAATAGTCAACAACCCTTCTAACTAAGGGGTTAGGTGTGCAAAACTAAACAAAAATACAAGTGGAATTCTTATTAATTGTATAATCCTACTAACAGGATCAGCAGTTAATAATATTGACTCATAATAATAATTAAAATGCATCACGTACTTAAAATACCAAAAAAAATAAACACATACATAAAGTACTACATAATTAAATTAGTAAGTAATAAATTAAAGTCATCAACAACAAGGCCAAAGATGAAATCAAGCAATGTATGTAGGTACCTGCATTATCAGATGATAAAAAAAATATCAGACTAAAATTTGTAACCATACTAAAAATTGAGCTAAGCTAAAGACAAACAGAAGAAGAGATTAGCTTGAACCACACTGTTAAGTTAATCTTCTGAGGATTGTTCTAAAACTTAATAGAAAAAGTACCAATGTTCCTAACTAATAAAGAATTTATATTTAAATCTCAACCTAAATAATTATAATTGTTATGTTTAACACTACCAATTAAAGAAAAAATTTGTGGATGACCATCTGTAATCATCCGAACCATGCGAATTCAACGTATCACGTATAGAAGCTAATATCTGGACTAATATTGATTTGTGGTGTGTGCCTGTCTTACCAAACAACCCAAGTATCAAAAATACAAAATATAATCTAAAGTTTGTACGACAAATATATATGGAGAAAATATTAGCGACACACCAACAAATCAAAAATGCCAGCAAAATATGTAAATAATCAAATCAATAAAGTAAATATAATTCCTAAATACTGAAAATGATTTCTAGTTATGTATAAAATATAACCATACTAGAAAAAAAATGTAGGCATATAGTCAACGATTAATTGTACGTGCAAACATACTACCATTGGTAGAAGGAATAAAAATGTATACTAATAGAACATAATGTGAGTTATGTATACTCAGTTGAAACATTTCTATAGCTGACCGAATCTTTAATTTATTATCAAAATTTTCTTGTTCTGGTAGTAAACGTTCATTATTCTGGTAAGATTTCATTTAGTTAATGAGGAGTACCTAGATAGATATGCCGAATTTTGAATGAGATTTATATTCGCTGGTAAAATGGAATCTGCTTGAGTTAAACAGTTAATAGGCCTGGATCCTGCGTACCAAAAGAAAGTTTATTAATAACAAGCTGAAAATTTGTTATTAGCTTAACGGTGTCTAGTCGGACACACTTTGATGTCCAGGAACACTGGAACGGGAAGTTTTAATTGTGAAACAGGTTACAGGTTTCGAACGTCAGACTATGAAAACATCCCATGTATTGTGTCGGACAGAACTTCTAATTGATTTGTTACTCTTTCATTATACTCTCATGCAAAAATCAGACTGCTATTTACCACCAATATAATTCGTATCCTCTGACATGTTCTATGTGTCGGACTTATTAAAATGCCCAACATATTTTTCGGACAAAAATTTTTTCATATATTATTAAAAGTTTGCTATTGAATAAACTTAAAAACAACCTGCTAGTTTTTACAATCATAAACTTGTCAGAATGACACGTTCCACAATTAAATCTTACCCTGTTCCAGTGTTCCCATACATCAAATTTGTCCGACTAGACACTGTTAAGCTATTAACAAATTTTCAGCTTATTTCAGCTGGCATCCTATAAAGGGAAAAAATAATTATTTTGCATGGTTACAATATTAGTCTGGGCTGATTATCGGAGAATAGGCCATTTTTGGGAAAAGTTATTTACCAGCAATTTTATTGCTGGAACCGAATTATAAGATCCTATATATTAATAATATAGGTATGCAAAGTCCTCAGATAGTGTGCTACTTTTTTTATAAACAAAATGGCGCCCGAAAATCGTGTTTTTTTCAATTATTGCTCTAGAACTCCGAAGATTTTAACTTTACAACAAAAACACTCAAATAAAAATTCACCGTGATTAAATTCTGCATAGAGACGTGTTTTTCCCGATCTGCTCTGACGAAAATTTTCCTCGAAAAATGCGGGTTTTCCCAACAAAATCTTTAATTTTCAAATAAAGTTTTTTTTTTTTTTTTTACTCCAATTTATTTAACAATCTGTTTCGTTAGGAACAATCAGTTAAAGTTATGACTTTCTTAGGCTATGACATGTAGGTAAGAATTCCAATGAAAACTTTCCTTTCTAAATTATCAACAAATGTATAGATAGTACTACTAGTAAAATAAAGTAAAACTTAAAATAGTTCTAATTTATCTAAAATCTATTTGGTAAGTCAGTTGGTTTATAACGCTTAAGTCTGCGAACTTCACCCTCCGTGTTTAATAATTCACTCGCGAAATCATTTGGATGCGCACTAAGTCTTTCTTCATACTTTTCACTGTATTTGCTGATTTCTTCTTTGATGCTGGGAACTTTCAGGTCTCTCTCTATTATTGCGTTGGGGACGTACCATGGAGCGTTTACTATGGTTCTTAATGCCTTATTTTGAAAACGTTGTATAATTTCCAAGTTAGAGTTACTGGCTGAGCCCCATAGCTGTATGCCATAGGTCCATATGGGTTTAAGTATGGCTTTGTATACCACTAATTTATTTTCAATTGACAGTCTTGAATGTCTACCCAGAATCCAGTACATTTGTTGAAGTTTGAGTCCAAGTTGCTTTCTTTTGGTGAATATGTGTTTTCTCCATGTTAGTTTTTTATCTAGATGTATGCCCAGGTATTTGGTTGTATCTACTTGTAATAATTGTTTGTTGTTTATGTATACTGGTGGACAGCTCTCTCTTCGCATGGTAAATGTCATGTGGGTGTATTTTGTTTCATTAGCTCTTAGTTTCCATTTTTTTAACCATTTTTCTATTTTATTTAAGTGGGCTTGTAAGTTATGCGAAGCTCTTTGGGGGTCTGTGTGAGATGCGATAATACCTGTGTCATCCGCGAATGTTGCGACTGTTGTCAATCTAGATGTAGGTAGGTCAGCAGTAAATAACAGGTATAGTAAGGGACCAAGTACACTACCTTGTGGGACGCCGGATTTTATTTTAAATAGTTCTGAGCGAGCATCTTGTTGTTTTACTAATGAAAAGCGATCTGTCAGATATGATTTTATAATTAAATAATATTGATACGGAAGATTTTTCTTCAGCTTATGGAGGAGTCCTGTATGCCACACTTTGTCGAATGCTTGGCTGATATCTAGAAAAGCTGCACTACAGTACCTCTTGTTTTCTAGATCATTGCTGATTTGTTTGACTATACAATGTGTTTGCTCTATTGTTCCATGTTTGCTACGAAAACCAAATTGGTGTTTTGGAATTAATCTTGTTTCTTCTATTATTGGTTCTAATCGACGTAGAAACATTTTTTCAAATAGCTTAGATAATATTGGTAAGAGACTAATGGGTCTATATGAGTTCAGTTCTTTGGGATCTTTTCCTGGTTTTTGTAACATTATGATCTCTGCTACTTTCCACTGATTGGGAAAATGTGCATACGTAAGTATTGCATTAAATATATGTGTTATTGCCATGATTGTTTTCTTAGTTACGTTTTGCAGGATTTTTCCAGTGACGAGGTCATATCCAGGAGCCTTTTTTGGATTAATTTCATCCATAATTACCATTCGGATTTCTTTAGGTTTAAATTTTTTTATTGGGAGATCCATTTGAAAAGGTATATCAAGAAAATTTAAGATTTCATTATTATCTTCGTCGTTTTGGTCCATGTTGTAAGGTTTAAAGACGTTGCTTAGGTGTTCAGCAAAGGCCTTTGCTTTTTCATTATTACTTCTGGCCCATGTTCCCGCAGAGTCTATAAGCGGAGGTATTTGTTGTATTGGTCTTTTCATTTTTCGTGTAGCACGCCATAGAGAATAATCTGTTGCTTCCGTAGGTGTTAGTTTTTTGAGGTACTCTTGTACGTTCTGATTCCTTATTGTGTGTAGTAGTCTTTTTAATTCAGATGCTGCTCTGTTATAATTCCTTTTATTGATTTCAGTTCTATTGTTTTGCCACTTTTTACGAAGTCTTCGTTTTTCTATGATTTTTTCTTTTACAATAATTGGATTATCACCTTTGGATTTATTATCGGCAACATTGGGAGTTGCGTGCCAGGCTGCTGTTTGAATTCCTTTTGTTAGATTTGCGACGGCTTCATCAATGTTCTGTGGTGTCTTGAGTGGAACGTTTAGTTCAATGTTCTCATCAAGTTTTTGTCGGAATAGCTCCCAGTTGGTCTTTAGGTTGCATAATTGAGGTTCTTGGTATTTTCTTATTACTTTTGCATGTAACGTCAATATTATAGGAGAATGATCTGATGAAAGATCATAGCTGCTTTCAATTTTTAGGTAGTTTGGGTTAATACCTTTTACGATGAAGAAGTCGATAGCGTCTGGTATTTTCGCAGGATCGGACGGCCAGTAGGTGGGCTCTCCTGTTGCTTTGATGCTTAAATTGTTACCTGTGATTGTGGTCAATAATTCTCTGCCCTTAGTGTTTGTAAGTCGAGATCCCCAATGTGTATTCTTGGCATTGTAATCACCTCCACTTATAAATTTGTTTCCGAGTGTTCCTATGTAGTTAGTATATTGTTCTTTTTTGTTGTTGTGTTTAGGTGGGCAATATGCTGCTGATAGAACCAGAGTACCAGTGCTACTTTCTATTGCTACACTGGTTGCTTGTAGGTATTCTTTTTGATAACTTTCTAATTCATAATGTTGTATACTGCTACGAATTATAACTGCTGTTCCTCCATGAGCTGTATTATCTGGATGGTTTGTGTGGTAGATGTTATATTTAGGTATTTTGAAATAGTTTTTATTGGTAAAATGTGTTTCTGAGACTAGAAATACATCAATGTTATTGCCGATGATGTAAGCTTTAATTTCATGAGCATGTAGACTCAGACCATTGGCGTTCCACTGTACTGTCTTTAACAATTTAGTATCCTTAAGAAAGTTTTGAAACAAGCGTTGTGATTAGATTCATGATCGTTCCCATTTGGGTTATTAGATCTCTCATCATATTTTTTAGTTCCGTGAGATCATTTGATTGTGATTGTTGGATATTGGTTGCTCCGTTAGGATTATTTGTTACGTTTTGCATTGTAACAACTTGTGCATATGTATTATCAGCGGTTACTGTGCGTGCACTATTAGTTGTGGTCGCTGTGTTTTTCTGTCGCAGTCTGGGGTATAACTTTTGTTGTAATTCTTTGTGTATTATGCATCCTCTATAATTTGCTGGATGGTTTTCCAGGCAGTTTACGCATTTGACTGTGTTGTCTTTTATATTTCTAGGACATTCAGATGTCTGGTGAAATTCTGTACATTTGACGCATCTGTATTCTCTTTGACAGAAGTTTTTTGTATGTCCGTACCTTTGACATCGCATACATTGTGGTATTGTTCTTCTAGAGATTGGCGGTTCGAATATTACGCTTGTATTCATGAACAGTTTGGTGTTGTATATATCTTTGTTATTTTCTTTGACCTTTAAGTCGACGAAGAACATTGGTAGTGGTTTTTTTGTCTTGTTTTGTTTCACATTCCATATCTGGACAACTTCATGGCCGAGGTCTTCTACGTTGTTTTTAATATGCTCAATGTTTGTTGAATGGTGGAGGTTCTTTAATACCACTCTAAAACTTTTGTCCTGTTTTGGTTTGTATGTATGAAATTCTGTTTTCTTCTCTTGTAGTGCTTTTGTGATTTTACTATACACTTCTCCTGTATTAGGTTGTAGTTTTATTTGTTTTTCTCCCAAGGCTTTTAATGTATACTGATTGGGACATAATTTTGTTAATAGATCGGTTAATGGATTGATATCTTCTACCTTATCTATGAATATTGGAGGAGGCTTGGGCTCATTTGTTTTTTCTAAATTACCTTCTGTGGGAGGGGCATCATCTTCGTTTTCGAGATTATTAAATATATTTCCATCTTTTCTATTCGAGCTCAGCCAGTAGTCTTTAATAGAGGTTTGTCTTTTAACTCTTGGGTTTTCTTCAGGGCTGCATAACCTTTTTCTGCTGACTGTTTGCCATTCGTAGTTTATATGAGACTGTTGTTGGGATCCACTTGCGGATGATGATATTGAAGGATACGGATTGATTTGGGATGTAGTTTGATCCATTGGTAGCACGATATTTGTTTGTTGTTGATCAGGCATTATCATTGTGTTTGGTGAAATATTTGTGGGCATAAGCTGTTGCTGTTGCGGCATCATGGCTTGGTTTGTTATCATTTGTCCATTTTGATCATAGTAAACCATTTGGTTTGGTTGTATTCCATTATTACTCATTTTGTTCCTGAGGTCACCCTGTATATGGTTCTACTCGTATTTCCATTTTTAATATTAGGATTAAATTAAATTATACCTATTGTTTAAATTACTATTGTTATCACTTACCGACCTAAATGAGTAGCTAACAAAAAGAAGTTTGTGTTCAGATGTTTGATATCACTTAATGAGTTTTTAATGTACCGCACTTAAACTACAGTATTTTTGAAATTCCGCTTAAGAAGTCTCCCCACTTCAACCGTGCGGAGGGAGACTTCTTAACAACCCTATTAATTTGTTTGTTTTATAATATTATTAATCAGTTTAATTTGAAATCTAATATAATATAATTAACTGTTTCCCATCACTAAATCAGATTTATTTTTAACACTCTAAATCCATTAAGGTGTAATTAGGTTTTAATCGAAAATTGATAGCAGCAATTATTTAGCACAGATAAATGTTTTACAGACAACCGTTCTCGGTCAAGTTTTGACGACGACTGTAAATAAAGTTTTAGATAAGTAATTATTTACCAATAATTAAATAATTTGGTGACTTAAAAGCTTTCTTGGTTTAGATTATAGTTCGAGAAGCTGGTGAAAATTAAACGAATATTTTAGCAACAATTCAATTGTTAGTTAATAATTTACGGTCGCAATAATAACCAAAATAATTATGATACACTGATCAAACTTTGAAATCTTATAAAGATGAGATGCCTATTTAACATTTTGTCGACAAAATATAATTTTTTTATTTTTTTGCATAAGCTTTAAATGTTTAAAAAAAATAGTTATAAACAAATTAATGTTTCTCAGAAAGTTTTTATTATATTATAATTTTAAAAAATAACTAAAATGCGCATTTCAAATATCTTGAAAATGAATGCTTTAAAACTTTTTTGCAATCATTTGCAAAAAAGTTATGAAACAGCAAAGTAAACATACGATTACTACGGTGTTAATAATTTTTTCAAATTCTTTCAAAGCGTAGAAGTGAGTTTAAAGTACAAGCTAATTATTTATAAAACAATATCGATTATCAGCTTAATGGTTATATTTTAATTAAAGATTATAAATATATTTTTTTGTAATTTACACGCGCGAAAGTAGAATAATACAGTACCGTAGCTACCCGCCCACATAAACAACTCGCGCGAGTTTAAGCGTGTCAGTCGCTTCGAGTGAACATTTTATCTCCGGCTCTGTATCAAGCCTCCTTTCGCGCTAAAAATTACAAAAAAAAGTATTTTTAATCTTTGATTAAAATATAATCATTGCACTAATTTTTGACATTCTTTGTGAGTAATTAGATTGTACCATAGACTCACTTTTAAGCTTTGAAACAATTAAAACAAATTATAAACAATAGAGATATCGTATATTTATTTTGCTGTTTCCTAACTTCTTTGCAAATGGTTGGAAAATTTTTTTAAAGCATTCATTTTCAAGACCTATGAAATACGCATTTTAAATATTTTTTAAAATTAGAATATAATAAACAATTTCTAAGAAATGTTAATTTGTTTGTAACAATTTTTTTAAACATTTAAAGATTATGCAAAAAAATAAAAAATTTATATTTTGTCGACAAAATATTAAATAGGCATCACACCTTTATAATCTTTCTAAGTTTCATCAATGTCTCATGATTATTTTGGTTGTTATTGCGACTGTAAATTGTTAATTAACAATTGAATTGTTGCTAAAATATTCGTTTCATTTTAACCGGCTTCTGAATTTATAATCTATACCAAGAAAGCTTTTATTTCACCAAGCTATATAATTATTGATAAATAATTACGGCCCAAAAAATTTATTTAAAAATTCGAGATTTTGTTGGGAAAACCCATATTTTCCGAGGAAAATTTTCGTCGGAGCAAATCGGGAAAAACATGCCTCTATGTAGAATTAAATTGAGGTGAATTTTTATTTGAGTATTTTTGGTGTAAAGTTAAAATCTTCGGAGTTATAGAGCAATAATTGAAAAAAATACGATTTGTCGGTGCCATTTTGTTTATTAAAAAAGTAGCACACTATCTGTGGACTTTGCCTACCTATATTAATAATATATAGGATCTTATAGTTCGATTAAAGCAATAAAATTGCTGGTGAATAACCTTTCTTTGTACTTTATTAATTAGACTACGTATTATAACTATTTTTTTTCAAAATTTAAAGATTATGCAAAAAAAAAGAAAAATTTATATTTTGTCGATAAAATAATAAACAAGCATCTTATCTTTATAATCTTTATAAGTTTGATCAATGTATCATGATTATTTTGGTTATTATTGCGATCGTAAATTGTTAATTAACAATTGAATTGTTGCTAAAATATTCGTTTAATTTTAACTGGCTTCTAGAATTACAATCTATACCAAGAAATCTTTGATGTCACTAAGTTATTTAATTATTGATTAATAATTACTTACCTAAAACTTTATCTGAAAATTATAGTTTTTGTTAGGAAAACCCGCATTTTCCGAGGAAAATTTTCGTCGGAGAAAATCGTGAAAAACATATCTCTATGCAGAATTTAATTGCGGTGAATTTTTATTTGGGTGTTTTTGTTGTAAAGTTAAAATCTTCGGAGTTATAGAGCAATAATTGAAGAAAATACGATTTGTCGGCGCCATTTTGTTTATAAAAAAAGTAGCACACTATCTGCGGACTTTGCATACCTATATTATTAATATATAGGATCTTCTAATTCGATTCCAGCAATAAAATTGCTGGTAAATAACTTTTCCATGAATTTTGCTAATTAGCCCAGAGTATATATTATCTGAACCTGTATTCGATAAAACATTCTGAAATGAGAAGGCTCACTTTAAAACAGTAAAAGACAACAAAGCAGCATAAGGTACTATTGGTTGGGAGCACTTTGAAGACATGGAAGCCCTATTTGTAGATGATAACACCATGTCTGTGTTCGTCGTTCTCTGATAATACCATCAATACAGATAAAATTATTTCTATGAGTATGGCTATGTCAAACGAAATAAGGATTGAGAGACTTTTTAGATGCTCTCAGTGAAACAAATGCAATTTTAGAGCCACAACCAAATACTAGGAAGGCTAAGGAAGAAGAGCCTTATTAAAAAAAGAATGAAGGGATAATTCTTGTTAACAAATTCTGCAAATTTATTAATTCTGTTAACAATTTCAATGGAGGAGGAAGATATACGAAAGGTTGTGTTACAATACATTTAGTTTTTATCTAAGCATGAAAATAAATAATATGAACACATTTGTACTACATTTATTTTCAAACAAACCAGTTTTTTATTGATTCATACAAAATTTTTATTTATTACAATTTACAATTAATCCATTCGCAGATAAAACTACATATGCATGCACTTACAAAGGGAAATTACTGTCTGCATATGAAGATATGTCCACAAATGTGTTAATACAATATTTACAATAAAATTATATTATAGAATATTTACAATAAAATTAAACTCGATATAAACATTGATATTCAAGATTAGTTATTTCCATTTTTTTTTAATTCTATATTATTTGGGTGAAAATCTTATGTCCAGAGCTCAAACCTATCTCCAGCAACAAATTCTCTGGTTTACTTTGCATCCAAATCCTAAACATTACTTTTTTCCAATAGAATTATTCCCTTTTCAAATTGGTGGATATGACCAATACAATTAAATAGTCCCTGGAAATATAACAATATAATATACTACATGATGTTATTAATTTGTTATACAATTTTACCTGGAAAGTAGTTCTGTACATACGAAAATGTTCTCTAAATTGGATATTGAATTATGGTTTATGTATATTTAAAATATTTTTAATTCTTTGTTATTATTTCATCTCATTCTTCTGGAATGTTTTGAGGTAGGTACATCCGCTAAATGTATAAAGGCATTTGCAAATTGAGGGATAATTTCGTCCCAAAAAAAAAAATCTTCAAGAATATTATCCATTTTAGTTTAGACACAGTTTAATTGTTTAATGGTTAAAAAGAAAACTGTCTAGGTTATATATAAATAACTAGAATAAAAACAAACAAATGGAACACAGAACACATTCAATCGAATGTCCAAAAATCAGTCGTTCACTAGTAAAAAAACTGTCGGCTTTTAGCGCAAATTAATCGGATTGCACTCGGATTAATTCTGGTGAACGCGACCATTCTCCCAGGTATCTTACACTGCTGTTAAATATTAAATAAATTAAATCAGTAAATGTGAACATAAAGGAATAATAAAAGTAAATGATATACAAAATAAGTAAATATTTATTAAAAATAACTACTAGATTTTTGACAATCTATGAGTTACACAAGTGCATATCATGTGACTCTAAAATGACATACGTAATACTTTAAACATGATATTATACAATACAACACTAATGTTATCTTTTACAAAATTTAATACCTCTTGTTTACATATAGGGTACAACTCACATGAGTCTTCTACCAACTGGTGATAGTACGCTTGCTACGTACGACTAAAATTAAAACCCGAAAAATATGACTAATATATATATATATATATATATATATATATATATATATATATATATATATATATATATATATATATATATATATATATATATATATATATATAGAAAGAAAACTTGGTTTAATAATAGCTGACTCAATTTAAATTATTTAAGGAGGAGAAAATAATTGGGTAACAAATAAGTAATAAATAATTTAGTAATTAATAAATATTAAATAATTATAATAATAATAATATTTAAGGTAAGTAATATAATAATATATATATATATATATATAGTGATTTTTTGAATATATATATATATATATGTGTGTGTATATGTTACACTTGAAGTTTCCGCGGGAGCTATATGTGCTTTCTGTTGTTTTCCGGGTTTGACTCCGCGTTGAATAATTTTGGTTTTGAGAAAAACCATTATTTTGACGACGTTTCGGCAAGTTCTCACTTGCCATTGTCAAGTCAGGTGGTTCCGCTTCTCGCTGCTGTTTCTTGAAAGCTGCCGCTGCTTCTTGAAAGCTGTTGCCGCTTTAAGTAAACTGAAAGTTTACTTCAAGCAGCAGCGAGAAGCGGAACCACCTGACTTGACAATGGCAAGTGAGATCTTGCCGAAACGTCGTCAAAATAATGGTTTTTCTCAAAACCAAAATTATTCAACGCGGAGTCAAACCCGGAAAACAACAGAAAGCATATATATATATATATATATATATATATATATATATATATATATATATATATATATATATATATATATATATATATATATATATATATATATATATATATATAAATAAATAAGCAAAATCATTGGCTAATACTCGTAAAGTGAATGCGAATTTAGTTGGAAATACATAAAATGATGAAGGGTCATCATTCCATTCATTTCTGTGCAACTATATACACCGGTGTTTCGGCTTATTTGGGCTTCGTCAGTATAGTGTAGCAAGTTAAAAAAGTTGTTTGTTAACTTGTAAAAGGATTACTACAGGAGCAAGGTTACCAATTTTGGTCAGGTTGTTAGAAGACCCGCAGTCGCAAGGCTACAACTAACATTGCGAAGGAGGTAAAGCTACCTGAGGAAATGAAAAGCCATAACATTATTAAATAAAATGATGTTGGATAATCGAGTACAAATATAAAAATAAATAAGCAAAATCATTGGCTAATACTCGTAAAGTGAATGCGAATTTAGTTGGAAATACATAAAATGATGAAGGGTCATCATTCCATTCATTTCTGTGCAACTATATACACCGGTGTTTCGGCTTATTTGGGCTTCGTCAGTATAGTGTAGCAAGTTAAAAAAGTTGTTTGTTAACTTGTAAAAGGATTACTACAGGAGCAAGGTTACCAATTTTGGTCAGGTTGTTAGAAGACCCGCAGTCGCAAGGCTACAACTAACATTGCCAAGGAGGTAAAGCTACCTGAGGAAATGAAAAGCCATAACATTATTAAATAAAATGATGTTGGATAATCGAGTACAAATATAAAAATAAATAAGCAAAATCATTGGTTATTACTCGTAAAGTGAATGCAAATTTAGTTGGAAATACATAAAATGATGAAGGGTCATCATTCCATTCATTTCTGTGCAACTATATACACCGGCGTTTCGGCTTATTTGGGCTTCGTCAGTATAGTGTAGCAAGTTAAAAAAGTTGTTTGTTAACTTGTAAAAGGATTACTACAGGAGCAAGGTTACCAATTTTGGTCAGGTTGTTAGAAGACCCGCAGTCGCAAGGCTACAACTAACATTGTCAAGGAGGTAAAGCTACCTGAGGAAATGAAAAGCCATAACATTATTAAATAAAATGATGTTGGATAATTAGTTGTAGCCTTGCGACTGCGAGTCTTCTAACAACCTGACCAAAATTGGTAACCTTGCTCCTGTAGTAATCCTTTTACAAGTTAACAAACAACTTTTTTAACTTGCTACACTATACTGACGAAGCCCAAATAAGCCGAAACACCGGTGTATATAGTTGCACAGAAATGAATGGAATCAAGTATATTCAAATGGGAAATAAGCCACAATTTTACCTAAAGACTTGGGCGTCGAAACGTTAATAAAATCATTTTTAGGTAAAATTGTGGCTTATTTCCCATTTGAATATACTTGGTTATAAAAATGCCACAAGAAAATAGCTTCAGAACAACATTAATGAATGGAATGATGAACCTTCATCATTTTATGTATTTCCAACTAAATTCGCATTCACTTTACGAGTATTAGCCAATGATTTTGCTTATTTATTTTTATATTTGTACTCGATTATCCAACATCATTTTATTTAATAATGTTATGGCTTTTCATTTCCTCAGGTAGCTTTACTTCCTTGGCAATGTTAGTTGTAGCCTTGCGACTGCGGGTCTTCTAACAACCTGACCAAAATTGGTAACCTTGCTCCTGTAGTAATCCTTTTACAAGTTAACAAACAACTTTTTTAACTTGCTACACTATACTGACGAAGCCCAAATAAGCCGAAACACCGGTGTATATAGTTGCACAGAAATGAATGGAATGATGACCCTTCATCATTTTATGTATTTCCAACTAAATTCGCATTCACTTTACGAGTATTAGCCAATGATTTTGCTTATTTATTTTTATATTTGTACTCGATTATCCAACATCATTTTATTTAATAATGTTATGGCTTTTCATTTCCTCAGGTAGCTTTACCTCCTTGGCAATGTCCTTCATCATTTTATGTATTTCCAACTAAATTCGCATTCACTTTACGAGTATTAGCCAATGATTTTGCTTATTTATTTTTATATTTGTACTCGATTATCCAACATCATTTTATTTAATAATGTTATGGCTTTTCATTTCCTCAGGTAGCTTTACCTCCTTGGCAATGTTAGTTGTAGCCTTGCGACTGCGGGTCTTCTAACAACCTGACCAAAATTGGTAACCTTGCTCCTGTAGTAATCCTTTTACAAGTTAACAAACAACTTTTTTAACTTGCTACACTATACTGACGAAGCCCAAATAAGCCGAAACACCGGTGTATATAGTTGCACAGAAATGAATGGAATGATGACCCTTCATCATTTTATGTATTTCCAACTAAATTCGCATTCACTTTACGAGTATTAGCCAATGATTTTGCTTATTTATTTTTATATTTGTACTCGATTATCCAACATCATTTTATTTAATAATGTTATGGCTTTTCATTTCCTCAGGTAGCTTTACCTCCTTGGCAATGTTAGTTGTAGCCTTGCGACTGCGGGTCTTCTAACAACCTGACCAAAATTGGTAACCTTGCTCCTGTAGTAATCCTTTTACAAGTTAACAAACAACTTTTTTAACTTGCTACACTATACTGACGAAGCCCAAATAAGCCGAAACACCGGTGTATATAGTTGCACAGAAATGAATGGAATGATGACCCTTCATCATTTTATGTATTTCCAACTAAATTCGCATTCACTTTACGAGTATTAGCCAATGATTTTGCTTATTTATTTTTATATTTGTAGTCGATTATCCAACATCATTTTATATATATATATATATATATATATATATATATATATATATATATATATATATATATATATATATATATATATATATATGTATATATATATATATATATATAAAGAAGTTTGGTATTATTGACTGACAATATGTAGACTTTAGTTTTTTATTGAGGTTGCAGTCATTTATTTCTAAGGGGCAGGGTAAGAAAAACTCTGTGTTATAATCAAGCTTTCGCAAAATTTATTTGCTTCGTCAGGATTAGCTAAAAT
This sequence comes from Diabrotica virgifera virgifera, assembly GCF_917563875.1. Lineage (NCBI taxonomy): Eukaryota > Metazoa > Arthropoda > Insecta > Coleoptera > Chrysomelidae > Diabrotica > Diabrotica virgifera. The sequence continues at coordinate 124,392,218 of NC_065449.1, forward strand.
TATTATATAGTTGTAAATAAATACAACGAAATGAAAGAACATTGCATAAAAATTAGTACAAAAACTTACAACGTGAGGTTTGTTCCTTAATTTAACATTTCTACAAAACATAAAATATCTAAAAAAATCTTTATAATAATGGTTTTCAAGTTCCAATGTTTTAATTTTTACAATTCATGATAAAAATTATGATTTAATAATTTAGTTCTAAATTTGACTAATGCCAGAAAGACACTTAAATAATGTCAAAAAGACGTTCGTAGGTATTTGTTTATTTGATTTTAAGTTGTTAAGAACTAGATTTTTGATTATTACTTGCTTGTGCATTTTAAAATTTTATAAATTATAGATATATATATTGAATACCAAATACCCAATACCCAAAAATATATTAAATACCAAATGAATATATAAATGAATGAATACCAAATACCCGTATATATATATGGCATTTATAGATTTTGAAAAGGCATTCGACTCTATAGAACACTGGGCAGAATATCACTACACAATAGCAGAGTAGATTACAGGTATACAGAACTAATCTCTAATATATATAGTAAGGCCACAACTACGATCCAACTTGAAACAGAATACACACCTCATACCTATCAAAAGGGGCGTTAGACAGGGAGATACGATTTCGCCGAAACTCTTTAACCAAGCACTAGAAGACATTTCTAAGAGATTACAATGGGAAAAATATGGAATCATTATTAACGGCCAATATTTAAATCACCTAAGATACGCTGACGACATCGTCCTTATCGCTACAGATAAGGAACAACTACAAATAATGATACAACAACTAGACCAAGAAGCCAGTAAAGTTGGATTAAATATGAATTACAGCAAATTAATGTCTTTTTGACATTATTTAAGTTTCTTTCTGGCATTAGTCAAATTTAGAACTAAATTATTAAATCATAATTTTTATTATGAATTGTAAAAATTAAAACATTGGAACTTGAAAACCATTATTATAAAGATTTTTTTAGATATTTTATGTTTTGTAGAAATGTTAAATTAAGGAACAAACCTCACGTTGTAAGTTTTTGTACTAATTTTTATGCAATGTTCTTTCATTTCGTTGTATTTATTTATAACTATATAATAATTTTAGCTAATCCTGACGAAGCAAATAAATTTTGCGAAAGCTTGATTATAACACAGAATTTCTCTTACCCTGCCCCTTAGAAATAAATGACTGCAACCTCAATAAAAAACTAAAGTCTATGTATATATATATATATATATATATATATGTTACAGTTCAAGTTGATTCTCAGTTAGAGTTGACTCCAACTAGTTGGAGTCAACTCCAACTGAAACGAGCAGTAAAAGTTGATTTTAAAAATTTAAATCAACTTTTACTAGTTGGAGTTGACTCTTCCTGGATCGATTCAGTAAATGTTGATTATACGAGAATCTCAAGTACATTTTTGATGAGTGTGCGTTTCTTTGTTTTGACCGTTTCAACTACTTATTAGTATAGTCTGTAACGTCGCCCCCGTTAGGTAAATTATTCTGATTCGATTTTTTGTACAAACTTTGTGTAAACTCAAAGAAATACATCCGTATAACAATCCTTATAACAAATACACAGGGTGTCACACGGTACCGCGGTCGAAAAATTGTTTAACAAATTTCAGTAAAGTCAGTCAGTAAAGACTCTTTATCGAACGAGTCTGATATTACGAGCAGAGGAACAGACGCGTTCGATAAAGAGTATTGAGGTGGTGCGTACAAAATTGTATCGTTAATCATAAAAAACATTAACACTTACTTACAACTTTGAGGAAATTTTTTTAATTTTAGACGAAATAAAAAATTCGTATGACAGTAATGAGAGTAATGACAGATGACTTTTGCATGATGGCCGGTTTTGATGTTTAATCGATAGTTATCAATATTGTATACCTACCTAATTACTAAATCTGTAAAGTTTTGATTCATTTTGTATGAATTTAATTGCGAAACACTACAGAATTTTACTTTTTGACATAAATTTTATTAATAATACGATAAATTTTGTACAATATTTTTAATAATTAAAGTAAATAAATTTTAATTTCACTCAAATAAATAATCGATTGCTGCCATTGACCACTTACATTCAATCTCGGTTAATTTGATTAATTATCGCGGCAGGTAAAGTAACATTCTTCTTTCAATACAACAAAGTGTTACTTTACTGCCGAAAATGAGGGCAAATGAGTACAATAATGAATGATTTTAGTGAAGTTTGGCGATAAACAATGATTTTAAACAAATTCGCAAAAATACATAGTTTTTTCACTTTATACAAATTTTTTTTAGATCCGTTGGGCCTTTTTTTCTCTAAAATTGACTGTTGTCGAGTTATTAGTGACTTAAAATTTGAAAAACGCCAAAATAACCATTTTCAAGGTTTAATAACTCGGTTAAAGATAATTATTGTGAAAGTCGAGCGAGCGGCCGTGGAGTAACGGCATAATCGCTGGCCTCATACGCCAGCGCACGTGGGTTCGAGCCCTGCTAAAGACAAACCATTTTCATTTTCAATAATGACACGAGCCGTCTCACCGTGCCTCGGAGAGCACGTTAAGCAGTCGGTCCCCCTGGGCTAGTGTACATCGACACTAGTTACTTGAAACAGGGTTAAAGATGTAATTGGCACCGGAACTGTCCGAAAGGCAAAAATGTCATATGATGTTATATATTATGAAAGTCAGAAACTAAAAAAATCAAAGATTAAAGCTACCTCTATAAGATCCTGAAGAAATTTTTGTCATTATTTCATTAATAAGATATTATTTTTAATTACCAACAATGAGCGCTAACCGTGTATTGAGGCGCCGTCAATGTGAGTGCGAGTGAGATTCACCATTGGATGGCTGGAATGGTGCATCTCTTTAGCACTAACCATTGACGGCCGCCTAATGCGCACTTAGCGCTCATTGTTAATAATTAAAGATAAAGCTTAGTAATAAAATAGTGACAAAAAAAATTTCTGCTGGATCTTGTAGAGGGGCTATAAACTTTGATTTGGTCACTTTCTGACTTTCATAATAATGGATTTTAACCGAGTTATTAAGCCTTAATAAATGGCTATTTTCGCATTTTTCAAATTTTAAATCGTGTATAACTCGACAACAATCAATTTTAGAGAAAAATCACAAAATATCTTTTTTTGCTCAGAATAACCCAAATGATCTAAAAAAAATTGTTCGAAGTGAAAAAATTATTTTTGTGAATTTGTCTAAAAAAATTGTTTAAAAGACAATTTATCGATCAAGGTACTGCCTGGCACCCAGTAGATTTGTTATAAGGACCTCTTTTTGAGTAAGTTTGTGCAAAAAATTCGAATCGGAGTAATTTACCTAACGGGGGCGACGATACAGCCTAGACTAATTTGAACATATTCAGTAACATTTAATTTCTAGAATCGGCTGTTTGTGTGAATCAGAATCAACTTTTACTAAATGGCATTGGGAAGAGTATACTTTTCCTAGTTGGAGTCTACTTTTACTAGTAAATGTTGAATATAAATCTTCATTTTATATTTATAATCAACTTTTACTGAAACCAGGCGTTAGAGTTGACTCCAACTAGTTGGAGTCAACTCCAACTGGATAATCAACTTGAACTGTAACATATATATATATATATATATATATATATATATATATATATATATATAGATATATATATTGACTGCATTCCCCAAAATTATTCATTATATATATATATATATATATAAATATATATATATATAAATTTGGTTATTGGGTTATGCAGCAATTGAAAAAGTGTACTCTTTTAAATTTCTTTAATCCGAGCTTTCGGTTAAGATTTTAACCATCATCAGGGTGCTACAAAGATATTTTTGGTGTAAGATAATATGAAAACATGTATAAAATTTTGTACTTACAAACTTATTGAGGATATTTCAAATATGGTGTAACTAAAATGAGAATCAAACTTAACATGGTCATGTAAATGCTTCAATGGAAAAAAACGTAAAATAAAGTAATAATTTAGTAAAATAAAAGTTAATTAATTTAGCACAACTTCAAAATCAATAAAAGATAAAATGACATTTAGACATGACATGACATTATTTGAAATATCTTACAAAAATTTTTAATATAGATGAACAATTTATTGAAGGACCAATAGGGTCAATGATAAGAATTGAAATATTTTTAATTTTTATAAAATATTGTTAACACTATAGAGGGATCGCTGTGATTGTGACTATAGGCCGACTATACTCAAAGGTAACACGAAACCTAATAGAAAATGATATTAAAGACAAAAAAACCCGAAGAACAAGCGGGATATAGGGCCGGACGCTCCAATATGGATATTTTTCATTAAAATTTGCAATGGAAAAACTAGTGCAGAGGAATAGAGAAACCATATAGCTTCAATAGAATTGGAAAAAGCATATGACAGTGTACCGACCTCCCAACTATGGATAGAATGGGTAAATTGAAAATAAATCCAATTCTTATTAACGCCACTCAAAATTACTACGAACAAAAGTTTGCAAGAATTAAAATGGGACAAGAAATGACCTCTCCTTTTCAAACAACAAAGGGACTTGAAACAAGGCTGCTGTCTGTCACCTACCTTTTTAAAATCTATTTGGACAGATTCTTAGTGAAATGGGTAAAAAAATTGTAGAAACATGGGAATAAAGGTGGAAGAAAACACTTTATATACGACGATCTCAGTTATATGGTAAGAAAACTGCAAGAAGAATATGAGGTGGCAGGTCTAAACATGAATATGACAAAATATGAATATCTCTATATGTAACAGATGAAATATGTGACCTAGTCTTGGAAGACGACAAAATCAAAGGCGTGCATCCTGCAATTATTTGGGGGTCATTTTCAACAAGAAGGGAAATAGCGCAGATGAAATCAGGGAAAGAATTAACAAGGGCAGAGCAGTAACTCGTTCCTTAAGCTATCTTCTCTGTGGCAAAAAATTTTGACAAGAAACCAATACATTTACGGAAGTATAGTCCAAAGTATTACACTTTACTGTTCGGGAGTATGGGACGTCGTCAAAGGTAATAGAAACAAACTTATGACGACAGAAATGGATTATCTGATACGAAGCTGCGGTAGATCAAAACTGGAGTTAGTTAAAAACGAACAATTAAAAACGAAATGAAAGTGGAGCGAAATATCAATGATGACATAGAACGAAAACATTATCTGGTTCGGGCGTTAAAATAATGCCAGAGTACAGATGGTCTAGAAGAGTATTGGAATGGATACCTTCTGAAAGAAGAAAGAGAGGACGGCCACGGAAAAGTTGGCACAAAGAAATTGATGGAGCAATGGTGGCAAGAGACTTAGAAGAGGCAACTGCATATGACAGAAGCAGATGGAAATTGGGGGTGGAGAAGCGGCGATAGCTGTAATCAATCCGTTATATATGTATATAAATAATTGTTGTAATTATAACTTACGGTTAAATTTAACAGGAGTAAAATTATTAATTAAAGTTAATTAATTTTTTTTAAATGATTAATACAAAAATTAATCTATTATGTTGTTGACAGGTTAGAGTATCTAGAAAAGGAGTTAGGAGATAACTCACGATTATCTAAAAAGAGTAAATAAGAAAACATTTCATTTAAGTGGCCTATATCAGTACGATGATTCATTGAATTTGGATTTTTATTTATGTGAACCATTTCCAAAAAGAGCCTCTTTGTAGTATGTGACTCACGATCCAATATCTGCACGTCATTGTAATTAATTTGATGACCATTATTGAAAACATGTTCACCCAATGCACTTCTACCTGGGTACAATCTACAGTCTGACTTGTGTGAAGTTATTCTGTCTTTTAGTCTTCTTGACGTTTGACCAATATATATTTGATTACAATCTAAACAAGAAAGCCTGTAGACTGTATCAGTTTTAGAAAGCAATGGAGTCTTGTCTTTAATGTTAGAAAAAACTTTATTGACTGTGAGAGCAGTTCTAAATGAAAGTTTGATGTTTTCAAAAGGTTTGAAAAGTCGAGTAAATTTCGGTGCAATATCACTAATATATGGTAATGTCATATAAGTTACATTAGGAACGGGAATCGTGATGGTTTGTGAGTTGTCTGTATTAACATTGTTATTAATAATTGTTGGTTGAATGTTGATTGTATTAAACAATAATTTCTTCAACAAAGAAGCTGGATAACCATTTTCCAAAAAAAGATGATATAATATTTTTAAATTTTTTGAGTGAAAAGAAACATCGCTAAATTTTAAAATGCGGTTTTTCATAGATTTAATTAGATTGATTTTTATAACGTGTTTATTGTATGACATATAGTTAAGATATCTGCCTGAGCTAAGTGGTTTACGATACCAATCCACTAACAAGATGTTATTCTTACGTATAACTCTAGTGTCCAAAAAAGGTACAGAACATAACGTGTCCTCTTTTTCAAGAGTAAATTGTATGTGATGGTTAAAGTTGTTAAAATAGAATAACAAATTATTAAGTTCATTAGTAGGTAAGCAAAGAAGAATATCATCTACATATCTTTTGATGAAAAATAATTTAAAAGGTAACACCCTTAACACAATATCCAAAATATAACTCATAACATAATCAGCTAAGATAGGGGAAATTGAACTACCCATAGGTGTACCGAAAGTCTGCTTGTAGAATTCACTGTTAAATACAAAATAATTATTTTTAAAAAGAAAAGTTAAAAGTTCAAAAAACGTTGACTTAGACAACTCACAATGATTCGAAATGTTAGACCAATTATAGTCAATGGCAGTAATACAGATATTAAGATATACATTACTAAACAACGAAACTACATCGAGGCTGGCAATCACGTAACCATCAGGTATTTTTAAATTATTAAACAATGAATTGACCTCAAAAGAGTCTTTTATGTAATATTCGTTGTTAAAATCATAAGATTTAGTAAGAATTTCAGACAAAAATTTTGATAGATTATCTGTAGGAGTGCCTATAGAAGCTAAAATTGGTCTAACAGCCAATGGGTTTTTGTGGATCTTAGGTAAAGTGTAAAATCAATAAACTTATTAGAAAATTATGTGATGATGGTAACATTTCAGAACCAACAAAGAAACGGTTAGCTAGCTATAGTGGTGTCCCCGGAAAATTTTACACTTTACCTAAGATCCACAAAAACCCATTGGCTGTTAGACCAATTTTAGCTTCTATAGGCACTCCTACAGATAATCTATCAAAATTTTTGTCTGAAATTCTTACTAAATCTTATGATTTTAACAACGAATATTACATAAAAGACTCTTTTGAGGTCAATTCATTGTTTAATAATTTAAAAATACCTGATGGTTACGTGATTGCCAGCCTCGATGTAGTTTCGTTGTTTAGTAATGTATATCTTAATATCTGTATTACTGCCATTGACTATAATTGGTCTAACATTTCGAATCATTGTGAGTTGTCTAAGTCAACGTTTTTTGAACTTTTAACTTTTCTTTTTAAAAACAATTATTTTGTATTTAACAGTGAATTCTACAAGCAGACTTTCGGTACACCTATGGGTAGTTCAATTTCCCCTATCTTAGCTGATTATGTTATGAGTTATATTTTGGATATTGTGTTAAGGGTGTTACCTTTTAAATTATTTTTCATCAAAAGATATGTAGATGATATTCGTCTTTGCTTACCTACTAATGAACTTAATAATTTGTTATTCCATTTTAACAACTTTAACCATCACATACAATTTAGTCTTGAAAAAGAGGACACGTTATGTTCTGTACCTTTTTTGGACACTAGAGTTATACGTAAGAATAACATCTTGTTAGTGGATTGGTATCGTAAACCACTTAGCTCAGGCAGATATCTTAACTATAATTTATACAATAAACACGTTATAAAAATCAATCTAATTAAATCTATGAAAAACCGCATTTTAAAAATTAGCGATGTTTCTTTTCACTCAAAAAATTTAAAAATATTATATCATCTTTTTTTGGAAAATGGTTATCCAGCTTCTTTGTTGAAGAAATTATTGTTTAATACAATCAACATTCAACCAACAATTATTAATAACAATGTTAATACAGACAACTCACAAACCATCACGATTCCCGTTCCTAATGTAACTTATATGACATTACCATATATTAGTGATATTGCACCGAAATTTACTCGACTTTTCAAACCTTTTGAAAACATCAAACTTTCATTTAGAACTGCTCTCACAGTCAATAAGATTTTTTCTAACATTAAAGACAAGACTCCATTGCTTTCTAAAACTGATACAGTCTACAGGCTTTCTTGTTTAGATTGTAATCAAATATATATTGGTCAAACGTCAAGAAGACTAAAAGACAGAATAACTTCACACAAGTCAGACTGTAGATTGTACCCAGGTAGAAGTGCATTGGGTGAACATGTTTTCAATAATGGTCATCAAATTAATTACAATGACGTGCAGATATTGGATCGTGAGTCACATACTACAAAGAGGCTCTTTTTGGAAATGGTTCACATAAATAAAAATCCAAATTCAATGAATCATCGTACTGATATAGGCCACTTAAATGAAATGTTTTCTTATTTACTCTTTTTAGATAATCGTGAGTTATCTCCTAACTCCTTTTCTAGATACTCTAACCTGTCAACAACATAATAGATTAATTTTTGTATTAATCATTTAAAAAAAATTAATTAACTTTAATTAATAATTTTACTCCTGTTAAATTTAACCGTAAGTTATAATTACAACAATTATTTATATACATATATAACGGATTGATTACAGCTATCGCCGCTTCTCCACCCCCAATTTCCATCTGCTTCTGTCATATGCAGTTGCCTCTTCTAAGTCTCTTGCCACCATTGCTCCATCAATTTCGTTGTGCCAACTTTTCCGTGGCCGTCCTCTCTTTCTTCTTTCAGAAGGTATCCATTCCAATACTCTTCTAGACCATCTGTACTCTGGCATTATTTTAACGTCCGAACCAGATAATGTTTTCGTTCTATGTCATCATTGATATTTCGCTCCACTTTCATTTCGTTTTTAATTGTTCGTTTTTAACTAACTCCAGTTTTGATCTACCGCAGCTTCGTATCAGATAATCCATTTCTGTCGTCATAAGTTTGTTTCTATTACCTTTGACGACGTCCCATACTCCCGAACAGTAAAGTGTAATACTTTGGACTATACTTCCGTAAATGTATTGGTTTCTTGTCAAAATTTTTTGCCACAGAGAAGATAGCTTAAGGAACGAGTTACTGCTCTGCCCTTGTTAATTCTTTCCCTGATTTCATCTGCGCTATTTCCCTTCTTGTTGAAAATGACCACCAAATAATTGCAGGATGCACGCCTTTGATTTTGTCGTCTTCCAAGACTAGGTCACATATTTCATCTGTTACATATAGAGATATTCATATTTTGTCATATTCATGTTTAGACCTGCCACCTCATATTCTTCTTGCAGTTTTCTTACCATATAACTGAGATCGTCGTATATAACATGTTTTCTTCCACCTTTATTCCCATGTTTCTACAATTTTTTTACCCATTTCACTAAGAATCTTTCCAAATAGATTTTAAAAAGGTATTTACTACTTTATTTTACTTTAGTAGTTAAAATTACTACTTTATTTTACGTTTTTTCCATTGAAGCATTTACATGACCATGTTAAGTTTGATTCTCATTTTAGTTACACCATATTTGAAATATCCTCAATAAGTTTGTAAGTACAAAATTTTATACATGTTTTCATATTATCTTACACCAAAAATATCTTTGTAGCACCCTGATGATGGTTAAAATCTTAACCGAAAGCTCGGATTAAAGAAATTTAAAGGAGTACAATTTTTCAATTGCTGCATAACCCAATAACCAAATTTATATAATTACTGTCAGCAAAGACTCATTATTTTCTTATATATATATATATATATATATATATATATATATATACAGATTCGGCACTTTTTTAACTACCCTATGGGTTATTCAGTGTGTGGAACAAAGATAATACTTAATTGTTTGAATGCAAGTGAGACACAATCCACTCATGTTGTGGATCGTCTCCCCACTCCAGTCAAGTAAGGAGTCTGACAATTCGACAGTGTTGCTATATTTCTGTTATATCATTCCTTCTAAAATATTAGTCGGATATTGAATGTAAAATAATATTTAAATCCGTTACAGTTTACTGTCGAATGAAAATTAATATTGTCCCAACAAAACTTAAATGAAGTAGTCATGTAATTGTTATTTTTTAAACGATTCCATCAATTACTTGATTAATTAACACAGAACACTCACTTTACAAATTGATGAGTGACAACAGCGCAACTTTACTAGACAGACAGCAATATTCCCCTCATTTCCCTAAAAGGCTAGGAGGGGCTTATGATTTGCTTCTATTTTTCGTATTTTCGCGTTCAACAGGTCGAATTTCAGATTTCAGGTTCTATTGTTTACATTTACAAGCTGTTGTCACATAAGGTTGAAAATTAAAAAATAATTAACATGCCAAACTTTTATAAACGAGAAGAAAAGATCCAAATGATAAAATGGTATTATGTGGGACATTATATTCTGACAATAATACATTTATTTATTGGTGATTTTGAAAATCGCCCAATTCCAACAAAAAAAAACAGTTCGGTCAATAATTAAAAATTTCGAAAATTTTGGTTGCATAAATAACTAGAAAATGTCGTCCTGCGAATCAACCACGACCGAAAGTAATTTCTGTCGAACGCGAAGCTCGCGAAATGCAAGTCTGCTTAGCTGCTGAAGAAAAGCCTTGTTCGAGCAGACAAATTGCGGACGAAGTTGACCTAAAGGAGAGCACGGTGAGGAACATTTTAAAGCGACATGGATACAAGTGCTATAAAGTTCAAACCACACAAGAACTTTTCCCAGACAATAATTTTAAACGTATGCAATTTTGTCAAGCTATTATTGAGAAGTCGAATGTCGACAATACCTTTTTAAAAAATATTGTGTTTACTGATGAATCTTCATTCACCATCCACAGACGTCATAATCCATCTGTCGTCCGCTATTGGTCTAGGAAAAATAAACGATTGAGTATTGCTGTGCGAACACAATACCCAAAAAAATTAAATGTGTGGACTGGACTTTATAGCGATCATATAATTGGTCCATTTTTTATTATGGGAAATCTGAATGGACGTAAGTACCTAGAATTATTGCAAAATCAGATTATTCACGCAATTCGAAACGTCGCGCCCAACTTCGACGATGTCTGGTTTCAACAGGATGGTTGCCCAGCACACAATTCAGCCGCAGTCAGATTATTATTTGGAACAAACATTCCCGGGACGATTAATTTCTACTCGAGGGACAATAGAATGGCCCCCTAGATCACCAAACTTAGCACCTTTAGATTTTTATTTCTGGGGTATGCTAAAATCCAAAATATATCAGCATGAATTTGGACGAGCGACCACTTTAGCAGAATTACAACAAAAAATTGTTCAGCTCTGCAGTGAGGTAGAGCCAGATCAGCTGAATGCAATGAGATTGTCGTTGTATGATCGATTCGGTTTTTGTTCACTGCAAGAGGGTGGTTTGTTCGAACATTTACTTGTTTATAATTGTTTTTGCCTTTAATTTTAATTTAATTAAGTATTTAGAATAAATTTTTCAGTTGGTTTTCTTATAAAAAAATACTTTTTTAAAATGACTTTAATTTTAATTTCATTATTTAGAATAAATTTTTCAGTTGGTTTTCTTATAAAAAATATTTTTTAAAATGACTTTAATTTTAATTTAATTATTCAGAATTGTTATTGTTATGTTGGTTATATTTTTATAAAAAAAGTACTTATTTTGTTATTTAGGTTAAAAATTTTTTTTGAGGATAAAGGGGTAGAATGCGAAAACATGGAGATGATTCCAGTTTACTCCAATTAGCCTCTTCTACTCAAATCCGACTCTCACCTTCACGTTGGTGTCCCCTCTTAACCGAACAACCCAACCTAGAGATCCGGTATCCAAGCCCGGGTGGAAAGTTGGGTCGGGAAGTGACGAGAGCGGGTGAAATGGCCCTCCGAAAAGGGGGTTTGGCGTTGGGTTAACTACCCAACCCCGTAAAAATCCATAGTTACGAAATCTAAAGTTGAAAATGCTGGACGGAAATCTCGACGACGACCTATATGCAACGAAATAAGGACAAATATTAAATTGTATGAAGCCATGGATGAATTCCACATCCCTGATAAACTGATAATATTGGTTGCAATAAGGCTACAATGCGTAAAGTTGTAAAGTCGAAATACAGGGCGAACAATGGCGTTTGAAACGCATGTTGGGCTGCGACCGGGAGATGCGCTGGTGTGTCTCATTTTCAACATAGCTCTGGAAAAGTCGGTTGAAATGCCCGAATAGACAACAGAGGAAATATTTTTAATAAATCATCTCAAATTTTGGCATATGTAGATGACGTGGACCTAGTTTCCCGACAACACGCAAGCTAGAAGAAATGTCACCTTCTCAAATGCTTCAAAAAATATAGGGCTCCAAGTAAACGAGGAGAAAACTAAGACGATGGCATCAACACCCAACAATAGAGCCAGAAACATCGGTCACCAATTCACTGTTGATAACTCTACCTTTAAAGCGGTGGACAAATTCACATCCTTAGGCACCCTGCTCGCCAAAGAAAACGTCATGACGGAAGAAATCAAGCGAAGGATACCTACAACATTTTTGTTCAATTTATTAGATAATATTTTGTATTTTGACAACGACATTCGAAGTAGGAGTTTTTTAAGTTCAATTGTGGCTTATTTCCCATTTAGAATAATAAATTACATAAGTAAATGCCACAAAAAATAGAAGCTTTTTATTAGATAGAACAATAGAAGAAATAGAACAATGTTTTAGGTGAAATATGTTTTAAATACGTATCCATAAACTTATAAAAATAAGAATCCATTCGTAAATACCGCGTAGATATGCATAGAAAGCTGCAATCGTGCAAGTAGTTAGTTTCATTCGGTTCCCTTGGCGCGATGCAGACCCTTAAGTCACATATCGCACCGGCAGAGGATATCCGACTGAACTGAAGTTTAATTTTGGCAGGCGGGCGTGGCTTATTTTGCTACGAATTGAGGGGAATAACGCGTAGTTGCCACGCATCAATTCCTTAAGTCAATGTTCTTTGTTAACTAATTAAGTAATTAATAGAATCACTTAGAAAATAACTATTACATTGCTACTTTATTTAAGTTTTTTTTGTGACAATATTAATTTTAATTTTACAATGAACTCTAGTGAAATTAAATATTATTTTACTCTTATGTATCTCACTAATATTTTAGAAGGAAAGATGTAACAGAAATGTAGCAACACTGTTTCAAGATCAAACCCACTCATTCGAGATCGTGACTGCATCTCACTTGTATTCACACAATTAAATATTATCTTTATTCCACACACTGAATAACCCATAGGGTAGTTAAAAAAGTGCCGAATCTGTATATATATATATATATATATATATATATATATATATATATATATATATATATATATATATATATATATATATATATATATATATATATATATATATATATATATATATATATATATATTGATGCACGTTAAGTTGTGACTTCCGGTATACAGAAGAGGCTGTCCGACTTCCACCTTTTCTACTAGGAATTATTTTTTAAAAATTGTGTATTTGGTAAAAGGGGGGCTTATAAAATGGGTCTACCTATTGAGGGGAAAGGATTTACCAAAATAAATTTTGTATATATATACGTATATACCGAAGCGTACAGCATACGTTATGGCTTCCATATATAGGGTAGTTCAAGGTGCGTTGTCACTTCCAGCGGTGTTGTCATATTTTGGAAGTCACAACGACTCGTCTGCTGATTTACCTCTTACTTTAAGCGTAATGTGTGATCTTTTGAAACTTTTACTGTGAATACAGTTGTGAATGCAGTTCTATGTTTTAAAGTTGTCTATTTAAATTAAAAGATTGATATTCTTTTGATTAAACAGGTTTACAAAAAAAATACATTTCGGAATATTTGACGAAACCATATGACTAGGGGGTTTTTGGGGTCGCTGGTCACGAATCCGGGGTCCGCTGACCTCTATCACGTCAGGTAATGGTAATCTCAAGGTCAAATCAAGATAAACCGACAGTCGCTCTGAAAAAGTATATTAGGGGGTTTTGGTGGTCGCTGATGACGAATTTGTGTCCGCTGACCTCTATCACGTCTAGCTCAAGGTCATTTCGAGGTCAAATCAAGATAAATGGACACGATCGCTCTGAAAAAGTATATTAGGGGGTTTTTGGGGTCGCTGATCACACAACTGGGGTCCGTTGAGCTCAACCGCGACAGGTAAAGGTCATTTCAAGGTCAAATCAGTTTTGTGGACTTGTCCTGATTTGGCCTTGAAATGACCATTATCTTACGTGGTAGAGCTCAACGGACCGCAGTTTTTATGATCAGTGACTCCAAAACCCCTATATTTTCAGAGCGATTGTGTCGATTTATGTTGATTTGACCTTGAACTAGACGTGATAGAGGTCAGCGGACTAATGATTCGTCATCAGCGACACCAAAAACGCCCTAATATACTTTCTCAGAGCGACTGTCGATTTATCTTGATTTGACCTTGAAATGACCTTTACCTGGCGTGAAAGGGGTGAGCGGACCCCGGATTCGTGATCAGCCACCCCAAAAACCCCCTTGTAACATGGTTTCGTCAAATAGTCCGAAATTTAGTTTTTTTTTGTAAACCTGTATTATTTATGATATGATTGATATTTATTTTACAAATACTAATATTTTATTATTGCTGCAAAATGGATTTTTTGGAATTAATTAAAAAAGTGTTATTAGTAAGTAATTTATTTATGAAAATTATATCAAAAATTTTAATAAATAAATTTGAACTTATAGGAAATTTTAATATTTATTATTTTTCTTGATTAAATTTTGAATTTTAGATTTTATTACAGGCACCGTCCTTTTAATTTTTGATGTACCAATAATAATGTGTAATAAGAAAATTAAATGGCTAAATACACCAGGTGGGGTTGAGCTGCTAAAAAGCTATCTAGATCCATCTTTTTAGAGCAGATTAGTCCCAGTCTGCTACTCGATACTATTGACTGTGCTTCTCCAGTTCTTTCTATCCTCTGTCTTTTTCTGCTAGTCTCTAATTCCTGCCCTATATAAATTTTCCTTTACTTCCTGTAACCATTTATTCTAGTTCCTCCGCGTCTCCTTCTAACTCCGGGTTTCCATTGTAAAATTGAGTTTATAGTTGTTACGCTACCTGCTCTCCATATATGCCCCAACCATCTAACACTGTGCTGAAATCTGAAAATCTGGAATAATATCTACCCGGGTCGAAACATTTTTTTTAATATATGAAAATAGTTATTTATGAAACAGTTCGTGAAGTATGCTTTTTACGAATGCACGTGATGTTTAGAGCACAAGCGACAACGGAGCGAGTGCTATACATCGCTTAAGTTCGCAAAAAGTACTTCACGCCCAGTTTCATACAATATTTTATCTACGATAAACAAATAAAAAAACTGTAACTCTTCATCACTGGAATTCATTCCTATTCTACAATTTTTAGAACTTATTTAAACATTCTAATTTCTTTCAAACCACAAAACTGTCAAATTTTTTTTGTAATTTATTGCTCATTATGTCATTACCATGACAACGCGAAAGTTAAGGATATTTGATTATATGAAAGTGTGTCAAAAACAGTGCGAAAAAGTAAATCCCGTTTAAAATACATTGTTACTTCACGCACACGTTATCCATTAAATAGATCGATGCAGATCGGCCTTATATCGGATCCTCTACTATTAGTCCGTTCGCTGACGGTAAAATATTGCAAAACACATAAATTTTAAAAAACCGCTTAGATCAGGGGTGGGCAATTACTTTTAAGCGCGGGCCAAAATGAAAGTTTCAAAATGTCTCTCGGGCCGGAGGACTATACCGGATATGTACGCTGTGCCCACGCGAATTTTTTTGGTGTAGTTTATTCCCTGCCCAAGAAATAAATACTATAAGTATTATTTTAAAGCATTTGGACAAAAAAATTTGACTGTTAATAATTAGAAAATGGTAATAATAAATTGTCCTACTTGGGAATACATGCGAAAAACTTGTGCCCAGTAAAATATGTCACGTAATTGAAAAAAAATGGTCATTATATTAAATCATAAGAAGATCCAGAAAAAGAACCAGATAAAAAATGAAGATATTGAGCAAGTGGACAAAATGAAATACTTACTTAGGAGTCTGGATTACGGAAGATTTAAATTCGAAATCATAAATTCGATCAAGAATAGAGCAATTGAGGGTAGACTTTTTGAAGATGAGGACATTTCTGAGTCACCAAAGACTCAATCTGCAAATCTGATATTAGTTGTTAAAATGTTGTATATCCACTCTATTCTTTTTTATGGTGCCGAAGCTTGGATTGTTAATGCTGACTTAATGAGAAAGCCGGAAGCTTTTGAGATGTGGCTTTTTGGGAGAATTTAGAAAATACCATGGACCGATCATATACGAACAAAATGATGTTGCACGAAATGGAAAGAGACAGAGAACTTTTGACCTCCACTAAAAGGAGACAGACAGCATATTTACGGCACATGCTCAGAAATTATATGTACGAGTTGTTCGAAGGAAAAAGGGGTCCTGGTAGACGACAAATATTCTGACTGAAAACATTTGAGACTGGACCGGGTTAAACACACAGACGCTTTTAAGAAAAGCAGAAAATAGAGACGAATTTGCAATGGTGTTTTAGCCAACCTTCATTAGTGGAGTCGGCGTTAGAAGAATAATAATAAATTAATGGTAATTAAATAAATCAGTTATTGAAAGATTTTATTTTCTTATTTATTTATATTTTAACGATACAAATTAATTTATATTGATACATATTTTGTAAATATACCTAATATTAAATAAAATTATAAAAAAAAAGACAAACATTAAACGTTAAAATTAATAATCTTTTTCTCATGATCATCTTTCAGTGCGTCACAGTTTTTCGATTTCTTTCTAAAGCATTAAATTGTATGTGACAGAAAAAAAGGCACGTCGGTGATTACTTCTAGTTCTGTGATTATTCTAGTTGTCGATAGATGGCGCCATAATTAAAAAAAAATAATTTTTTTTAATTAGTTAATAACATTACAAATATAATCTGTATAATTTATAAGACTATACAAATCAAAGAAAATACCATTTTATAAATGCAAGAAACACATTTGATTTGTTTTTATTCTAAATTGAAAATAAAATGTGACAACTGTCAGATTTAACTAAAATGTCATGTTAGAATAAATGTCATAAATGTGTATTATCACGGACTTACCCTTTTTCCTATCATTTGTGACGCACTGAAAAATGATCATGAAAAGGACAATAGAATACTCATTATAAGTATAACTTCTATAATAGTTAATGCGAAACGTGAAATCGCGAATGTTCATGTGAAATTTCTTCAAAATTGGGATCCAAATCACTTGTAGCAATCCTTAATACCGAGTGTAGATTTTCGTCAGTAATTTGTGATCGATATTTATTTTTCGTGGAAACCATCAACGAAAAAGTTCTTTCACAAATATATGTCGAACCAAATAAAACTAGGTATTTTTGAACATAGTTTAAAAAATGTTTAAAATGTTCTGTATTCAAAGCACCGTAGAAAGCACTCAATTCGTTTGATTGAACATTTTCTTTTAATAAATTATTTGCCTGTAAGTCAATTAATTCTAGCTGAATTTCAACAGGAGCTTCTTGCACATCGAAATTGAAAGGTTGACTAATTAATGACAAAGGTTTTTCAATAGCTTTGAAATCTTGAAATCTTCTTTGGAATTCAGTATGCAGGTCTTGTGTTACTGAACTATATTTAAGAAAATCAGAATTTTTCAATAATTCTCGTCGTGTTTGTAATGATGGGAAGTGGTTTAATATTTTTTTATTAAAGTTCTCAGCAAATAAGTTTAGTTTTATCATAAATGCTTTGACATTTGAGTGCATATTGAAAGCGAACTGGTTTTTCCCTTGTAAATTTACATTAAGTTCATTTAAATATTTTACAATATCTACAGAAAACGACAAATCGTTTAGCCATGCCTCATTTTTCAATTCAGGAAAATCATGTAGTTTTTCTTTTATCGACAAGAAGGATACTATTTCATCAAGCAAATATTGAAATCTGTCCAAAACTTTACCGATGCTAAGCCATCTCACCTCAGTGTAGTAAGGAATTTCGTAAAAGTCACTTTCAATTTCTTTCAAAAATTCAACAAACTGTCGATGATTTAAGGCACGTTCCCGGATAAAATTTACAACTTTTGTCACAACAGTAACGACGTGATTCAATTTTAAAACTTTTCTACATAACACTTCTTGATGAATAATGCAGTGTAAAAATAATATGTCTTGTTCTGGCTGCAACTGTTTTACTTTGTCGCTGATTCGTTTTAGTAAGCCCACATTTTTCCCTGTTAAACTAGGACAGCCATCCGTAGTGATGCTTACTATTTTGTTCCAAGGTAAATTTACTTTAACTAAACACTCTTCAACAGCGTTAAAGAAGTCTTCACCGGTAGTTGTATCTTTCATTGGATGCACACTAAGAAGTTCCTCGCGAATTTCACATTTTTTGTTAATGCCCCGAATAAATATTAATAATTGACTTGTGTCAGTAATATCGCAGGACTCATCCAACGCCAGAGAACAATATGTAAAATCAGCAATTATTGTTTTTAGCTGGTCGAGTAAATTTCCTGAAATATTTTCGATCCGTCGTACTATTGTTCTCCTTGACAGGCTTAAATTTTCAAAAATATGTTTTTTTTCAGGACAACATATCTCCGACACTTCTACCATGCACTGTTTAACAAATTCTGCTTCAGAAAAAGGTTTACATAACTTAGCAATTTTGTGTGCAATAACATAACTTGCTTGTGTGGTAGATTTCTCGATGTTACTTTGTTTGCTAAAAATATTTTGTTGTTTATTTAAGTTTTTTGCTAAGTTGTCTGCAGCATTTTTAAGTTCTTCTAAAGAAAACGATGCATATTTTGGATGTTTTGATGTAAAATGCCTCTTTAAATTATATTCCTTGAAAACAGCAATGGTTTAATGGCAAACTAAACAAATTGCTTTCTTACCAATGTTCGTAAAAAGGTATTTTTCTGTCCATGCTTCATTAAAATTTCTGCATTCCAAATCAACTTTTCTTTTTTTAGATTGTATCATTTTGCAAATGCCTACAAATAAATATTTTAATACAATAAAATAAAAACAATGTTTTCAAATTTTACTTACAAAATGTCCTCCACTTTTTCAATTTATTATATATTTGCAAAATAACACACTGTATCAAAAGAAATATGAGGAGTAATAGGAAATACGACCAGTGCTAAATCAAAATAAACTTATACGCGTCTTTCGAAGTAGTTGTAAAACTTCGGCAAAAATCGGCAACAATGAATTTTATGCTGAAGTAGGTATTCCAAACAACCATACTTAATTCAGATTTAATAAATAAAGAATCATATTATTGGGACCAAAGTGCTGAGGTATTTAGATCATAAACTGTCAGTGATATGGTTGAAATAGATACCCAAACACCGAGTGCTTGTCTTGAGACCTTGAGAGTTAAATACGATTATTAATACCGAATAAACAATTATGAATCTCCGGGGATTTCCCTATATTTTAAAAGAAATTTAAAGTAAATAGTTACAATTAAACAGTTTTTAAAAATATAGTTAGCTAAGGCTGTTCGTAATTATAATACTCTCTATTATTTATATATTTAATAATTTATGTGAACACTATGCAAACTATTACTGTTGATTTCAACAAAATCACATAAAAGGGATTAAAAAGATTAGGTACTTGCGGGGTTTTTCAACGGGCCGGACAAAGTAAGCGAAAGGGCCGGACCCGGCCCGCGGGTCGGCTTTTGCCCACCCCTGTGCTATAGCCTTATTCTTTAACTATATCGCTGTAATAACATTGTTTCTAGACAGGTAAATTATCATTGTATACTGGGCGTACCAATCAAACTTTTTTTTTTTTCAATTTTCACAACACCCTGTGGAATATTCTAGCCTTTATACAATATTGAAATTAAAACCCAACTATAGCCCCAGGTTTTCTTAACGTTCTGTTTGTTATTCATTCGCTTATGTTGGATAATAAAAAAGTTAGGGACTTTAACAACTAAACATGTTCTTTATCAATACATGGTGTTTCTAAATAAGTGCGACAAACTTTAAGGGGTAATTCTGCATGAAAAAATAATGATCGTTTACTTGATAAAGCTATGTCCGCAAATGCTTGCAAATATAAAATTCTTTTGCCAAACGATCATTATTTTTTCATGCAGAAATTACCCCTTAAAGTTTGTCGCACTTATATTTAGAAACACCTGTATCGATAAAGAACATGGCTAGTTGTTAAAGTCCTTAACTTTTTATTATCCAACGTAAGCGAATGAATAAAAAAACAGAATGTTAATAAAACCTGGAGCTATAGTTAGGCTTTGATTTAAATATAATATAAAGGCTAGAATATTCCACAGGGTGTTGTGAAAATTGAGAAAAAAAAACCCAGTTTGATTGGTACACCCGGTATACAATGAAAATTTACCTGTCTATCAACAATATTATCATAGCTATTTTGTTAAAGAATAAGGCTATAACATATTAAAAAAAATTACTTAAATCGGACAACAGGTTTGGGAGATACGAGACATCAAAAATTACCCATTTTTTTGGGGTGTCCGTTTTTCGTGCCGGTGAGTGTAGATTAAATTAGAAGTTCATTGTAAAAAAGGAAGTAAACAAAAACACGAGAAAAATGAATTTATATAAGTAAATAGGTAAGTAAATATTATAGATTAAAATAAGTACAGAAAATATATAATTATAGAGATATATAATCACTTATTGTAACTTCATTTAAGGCTAACTTTAAAAGTAAAGCAGATATGCTATTATTCATGTTTAAAAACAAAAGGCACACAAAACACTAAGTACGATTAGGACCGCGAATCTACAACAGATAAATGTCTGGAAACCGTTACACAGGGTTGCCAAAAAACGGAAGTCACACCGAGCGGTGTGGTATACGGAAGACGCTACGCGTTGTGTACATAGCCTGTATAGTAGCACGGGAGCGACACTAGCGCTGGTGATATACCGTCGAACTAAAATCTGATCTTATGAGTATGTTAGATACGATATGACTTCCAGCGAAATTTTTAATATAAGCCTTCTGATACCATCTAGTAGCCAAATTCGTAAAAATATAGGCAAAACGTTGTGACTTCCGAAATCGGAAGTCATAACGGTATATATGAAGTAACAACGTATTACGAGAATCTACTTTGGAAGTCACATGGATACATGTATCAATATATATATATATATATATATATATATATATATATATATATATATATATATATTGATGTGATCTTGATTATTGATATGAGATAATATTCTTATATGTCATTTAATTTAATCAATGCATTAATCATAATCTAATTAATTTACCAGATCACATATCAATATGTTTTCAATCTCAGGGCGAATTATAAAATTAATTACTTACTCTCGTGGCTTCCAAGTATTTCTCAATGGTTCCTAATCGGGATAGGAAAGAAAAGAGTAAAATAATACACACATATGGGTTACAATTATAATCAAAATATTGTTTATTTTATTTAAATGGCAATCACTGCTTAATATTTGCTATATCTTATTATTCTTAAACATAACATTTACACATGGGAATCTTATTTCCTTTTGGTTTCCAATTGAAAGTTTTTATTAACATTTAACTATTAGGATTTATTAGCAACAATTCTATTTAAGTTTGATGAAGCTTTTCTGATATTATTGATTTTGTTCTTCAATTTTAAATGTGGTATTTAATACGAAAAACCCATACAATCATGTCCAAACAAATGAGACTGACCTTTTTCTGGTGAACTGAGAATGTCTTCACATAAGACCCATTTCCTGCTATCCTTGGCTGCGATCAAAACCTCGTCCTGGCTTCCAGTAATGTTCTCCTTTGAAAACTAGCTTGTATAGCTCCCGTTCCTGCTTCTGTCGTGATGCCGTGTTTCTACCTTTTTCGAAACTTCAATCAGCTACCGGGACACTCTTGGCTCAAGGAGGTTCTTTACTCTCGACCTGGCCTACCTCTCGTTCCACGATAGATACTCCACACTCACGGAACTACACCGGCTTTCTCACTCTCCGTACACTACCGTCTACTACTGGACTTCACTTCTCGACAGCTCAAAACATTCTGCTCTCTGTTTGTCATTCATTCCCCTACTTTCTAAATATCCCTTCCAGATTCACAAATCAACCTTCCACCACCAACTCTCATTCGCAGTATTCCTCAAAACCAATTTTTAATCTTTCTAAATATGCTTAATGGATTTCCAAAAAAAATAGTTAATTCCCATTCTAAAATTACTTTCTACTATTTACAAAATTTAATGACCTATTATCTACTTCAAATGAGTCTTATTTAGCATAGGCTAATGATCGAACCTTCCGCGAACAACGATAATGAACTATTATCTATTTCAACTGAGTCTTATTTAGCATAGGCTAATGATCGAACCTTCCGCGAACAACGATAATGGTACGCGCCATTCATTTTGTTTATTCTCTGCGCATTGTCCCGAGTTTCGTAAGCTTCTTCTAATCACTTCTTAAAATTACATATAACAATTTGTTGTATTCAGGTTGTTATAAATTTATATGCCCGTGGTTGGGAAAATTGAAAATATTTTATATTAAATTGAATTCTGTTTATAATTATCAAAATTGAATTTTCATATCAAATAGAAATATAACAAATCCCCGCCTTGTATTCGATAAAATTTATCTGCATTTTTAAATAAATTTTCTCGAGGCAAAACCAACTCCCTGTATATTTCCTTACTTTAATCTACGTCTTATACCCTAACTTACTATCTACTTCATGTAATTCTGTCTTTTATTCGTGATATTTGTATACATCGTGAATATTATAAATTCCTCGGATCTTTTCCGAGTTCCTGTGCCTCAACTCATAACTATTTATCCCATTTTCATTATTCACGATGTACGGGCCTTCGAAAACAGGCATCAACTTTGCGCAAATGCCCCCAGGAAGATTTGATACTCGTAATGCCCTCACGAGTACTTTTTCACCCTTTTGGAAAGTCACTGGTCTTCTTTTTCTATTTTGTTCCTGTCTTTGGATATATTTTTCGTTGCTTCGCCGTAATCTTCTCTGTACGGTTTCAATCACCTGTTGATATTCTTTTGGATCTTGGTCTTCCCATGGCTTTATCGGCAGTTCACCCTTCATGATGTATTCTGGGGTCTCTTTTGTTACTGTGCTCGGAATTGTATTTAGATACCTTTCTATTTCCGCCATTTTCCTGTCCCAGTGGCGATGTTGACCATCTGTTGCAATGCGAAGAAATTTCGTCACTTCCTGTATGAATCGTTCCGAAGGATTACTCTGTGGATGCCTGATGCTGACAAAATTTGTCTCTATTCCTCATTCTCGAAGTTGTCCCTTGAAACGATCATTTCGGAAATATGTTGCATTGTCCAGTAGAATCTTTTTTGGTGTTCCTACTATGGCTATAAAATTGTCGATTTTTCTTAATATTTCTTCCCCCTTTGTGGTGCGGCAACTATATAATTTTACGTATTTTGAAAACACATCCACCATTACCAGAATATGTTTGTTCCTTTTAGTGGTCATAATTAGATCGCTTAACATATCTATTGCTACAATGTCTAGTTTGTTTCGGGCTTCAATATTTTTGGCAACATTTTCGTTTTTGAAATTCCGACTCTTATACTTTTGACATACATCGCACTTCTGGGTAATTTCCTTTGCAATGCGGTAATCCTGTCGGCTGATGTAATTTTCCCTAAAAACGAGCCAAACTTTTCTGCTACCGATATGCCCATTGTCCTCATGTAATTTCTTTATTATCTTTTCGGCCAATGTCTGTGTCACTAAATATAGTTCCTTTCCGTCTATTCTCTTAAAATATGTGTTATTTTCTACTTCCGCTCTTCTTTTTTCTCTTTCCTCTAGGTCTTCCTGGTTTGTCCTTATCTCATTTAACGAATATATCCCTTCTTCTTGTATTAATCTATTTAGTCCCACCTGTAGAGTAATTGTTTCCTTTTTTCCGGTGTCCTCATCCCGTGTTAGAGCGTCGGCTATTATCTTGTCTTTCCCTTTTATATATCGGAACTCAAAATCATACTCCTGTAATAATAGAATGCCTCTATGTATTCGATTATTTACTAATCTATTCTTCATGATATGTACTAAAGCTGCATGGTCTGTTTCGATTGTGAATTTTGCTCCCAATAAGTAAAACCTCAATTTGTTTACGCAATATAGTACACTGGCAAACTCCAATTCTGTAACACTATATTTTTTCTCATGTGTTTTAGTCACTCGAGATATAAAACATATCGGCACTTCTTGGTCGTTTTGTATTTGAGACAGAACTCCTGCAAATTTTTGTATGGACGCATCAGTTCGGAGTATAAAAGGTAAATTGTAAATGGGGTTTTTCCTTGAAAAATGAGGGATAAAATGAGGGATTTCCTTTTGGCTCAAATCGGGAATCAGCTTTTTAAAATAATTTATCGTGCCAAGAAAACCTCTCAATGTTTTCAAATTCGTTGGTCTTGGGTATTCATCTATGAGCTTGACTCTGTCTTCGGCTAATCTTACTGTTTTGGTGTCCAATTGAAAACCCAAATAAATGACTTCTTTTTGAAAAAATTGACATTTTTCAATGTTTAATTTCAATCCCGCTGTGTCCAATTCTTTCAGAATTATTTCTATGTGTTCCAGATGACTCTGAGTATCTTGTGAAAAAAATTAATAAATCATCGATATAATGAACTATGAAATCTTCATGGCGATTCAAAATGGTATGTAGAGCTCGGACGAGTGCAGCACAAGCACTCTGCAATCCAAATGGCACTACCTTAAACCGGTAGACAATACCATCAATAGAAAAAGCGGTGTAGTTTCTACACTTTTCAGCTAACGGTATCAACCAAAAACTGTGTTTTAAGTCAATTTTCGAAAATATGTGTGACCCGGTGATTCTTCCAAAAATGGCCTCGATGTTTAGAGGTGATTCATATTGTGATACAGTGTGCTGGTTGATATTCCTGGCATCTAAACATAATCTCAATTCTCCATTGCTTTTCTTTACTATCACAATCGGGTTAACATACGGTGAATCACATCTTTCGATGATTTGATCTTCCAACATTTTATTTATTTCGTCTTTCACCTCTTGTCGATACTTGTATGTAATCGGGTAAGTCTTTGATCGAAAATTTCCCAAGTTTTTCTCCTCAAATGAATGTTCGTACTTTTTAGCCACTCTGTTTTCCTCATTGATCAAATTTTCGTAGTTTCTTAACATCAACCGCAATTCTTTTTGTTAACAATTGAGTTAACCAAGTGTCCAAAAATCTTGAAAAGATCTTGGATTAGAGATGTACAAGCACAGGTGCAGGATCGTAAATAGAAGAGCTCTTGCTTTAATATCGAAATATCAATATTGTGCCTCAAAAGAAATACTGTAGATGGCAAAGGTACTAAAGAGAAAAATGAGCTGACATATAATTCCACTAAAGCTAAAGATAAATTAAAAAGAACGTATAACTAGGACAATTGTATATTGTAAATGAGAAAAAACAAAATAATAGTGAACAAGAGTACAAAAAATATATAGTTAAATGAAAAAAACCTGAAAACCCTACTCTAGCTGAGCTTTAGAAATAAACATAACAATAACTTAACTTACAAACTTACAGATGTTGACTAGTCCGTGACATAAACTTACTAAAATAAAAACGGAAAAAAAGTTCGTCTTTAAATCCCAAAGGGTGTGGAGAGTGAAGGGTGAGGTTGTCCAATCTGAGAATTTTCACTATAATTCTTGGAGTATCTGGAGTCAGGTGGTAAAATATTGCGTTATCTTGAGAACAAAAACTTGAAGAAACGAAGTATTGCTTCTGATCAGTAAAAAACTATTATTTTACATAAAGTAATATGTAAAACTTGGAGAGAAACAAAGTATTGTTTCTTGTGAGTGCAAACTTTTAGAAACAACGTATGTCTTCAAGAGAAAAAATTCATCTAACTTTTTTATAATTTTCTGACTTTTCTTGTTGAAGTTTTTTGTGACAGTCCAGAGCACGGTGAATTGTTTTCATGTCCTTACACATTGTCACTTATTGCTAATCTTAAACTATACTTACAAATATATTATAATGACAAATTGACATTAAAGAAAATGGAACTTGACGAAATATTTTAAATTATTTCGTATGTTTAAATGAAATTTAAACATACTCCCCACCGCCGAGAAGAGAAGAAGAAAACAAAAAACTAAATGTTAGCAATGTATTTTCAAGACATAACGGCTACTACTATTTAATCGTACCCTGTATCGATAGGGAGACGGGCGATCTTACGAATTGAGCGAGTATAATATTTGTCTCTAGATTTTAATCTAACATTTCGAATTAATCCATCTTTACTAAGAATTAATTCTGTAATGAGAGCGATATTCCATTTAAGTGGAGGGGAAAAATCGTCTCTGACTAAAACAACATCCCCAAGTTTAAGTGTGTCTGTGAGTTTTTGCCATTATGGGCGATTTTGAAGTAAATTGAGATAATCAATTGACCATCTCTTCCAGAATAGCTGTTGTATCTGAGAAATTCTTTGATACATCGATAACTTGTTTGTTGGTGAGTCTGTGACGTCTACTTCTGGAGGTGCCATGAGTGGTTTGCCTATAAGAAGGTGACCTGGCGTTAAACAACTAGGGTCAGATGGATCAGATGACAGTTTGGTGATTGGACGAGAATTTAATATGGCCTCAATTTGGCACAAAATTGTATAGAAAGATTCAAAAGTAAGAATCTCTTTACCTATGAGTCGTTTAATATGATATTTTGCAGATTGGATTCCCCGTTCGTGAAGTCCGAACTGTTCTGGGTGCAAAGGGGTACCAAATTTAAAATCTATATAATTACTTGTGCAAAAATTTCTGATTTCATCTGAAACATCTTGTTTAAGAAATAATTCGTATAATTCATGCAACTCGTTCTTGGCTCCGTAAAAGTTTGTGGCGTTGTCTGACCAAATGCATGATGGTGCAGAACGTCGAGCTATGAATCTTTTGAGACATAGTATATAAGCTTCAGCAGTAAGACCAGTCACCAACTCTAAATGAACACATTTGGAAGTGGTACATATGAAAAATACAATATAAACTTTATATACGGGAGCTTTACGAAGGTGAGATGATTTCACATGAAAATATCCTCCATAATCTACCGAAACATACTGGAACGGACGTGTACCAATCACACGATTATAATGCAGATCTGCCATAAGCTGCGTGGAAGGTTTCGTGGAGAATCTGTGACACTTGACACAGTTGTGAATGACCTGTTTGACTTGACGAAGTCCATTCAAAGGCCAGTATTTCAGTCTGAAATGTGAAAGAGTTGATTGAGCACCAATATGCCCTAATGAGATGTGTGTATTTTGAAGCATTAGAGAGACTATATAATTTTTTCCTGGAAGTAAAATGGGATGCTTTTGGTCAAAACAAATATTTGCATTCTCAAGGCGACCGCCTACTCTTAGGGTAGAATCCGACGGGTTATAAAAGGGGTTCAAAGATCTGAAATTTTTATTCGTGAGCGGTTTATTGTTTTTCAGTTCTGAAATTTCCTTAGAGAATGCGTTAAGTTGTAGGTATTGAATAATAGTGAGTGTGGATTTATGGATCTCTTCGACAGACAAGGGTCCAACAATTAGAGCTGTTGACAATCTTCTATTTTTAAGATTAGTTATGAACCGCAATATTTGTGCCAAAACACGTTGCATTCTTATGAATGTTGAATAGCGAGAGAAAATCTGTTCAAGTGTATCATTATCGAGATCCTTGTTTACGATATTAGCTAATGAGGTTTGTGTTGTACGTAATTCAGGTACATTCACTGTGAGAGGAATTAATTTAAAGGAAGAATAATCAATTTCTGGATTTCTTAGAAAATTTGGACCAGTCGTCCACATTTTAAAGAGGTCTGAGTCATTTACTAGATTTTTACATCTTGTGGGAATATCAGCGGGGTTATCCGAAGAGCCAGTGTGATGATAAATGAATGTATCATTGATAGATCGTATTTTATTTACCCTGTTCTGAACATAAGGCGTATAAGAGAATTTTTTAGAGAGCGACCATGTGAGAGCTATCAAACTATCTGAGTATATATGAGTACTTGAAATAGTGAATCTATTGTGTAAGATCTGAAGAACGTTTTGTGTCAGAATAACACCTAACAAAATTGCATTTAATTCCAGGCGCGGAATTGTTAATTTTTGTTTTATTGGAGCAATTCTACTTTTTGATGTTATCAAATGAGATGATACTGACTGATCATTATAGAGTATTCTGAGATATATACAAGTGGCGAATATGACATTTGAGCTGTCGCAAAATGTATGCAACTGAAAACTTACAACGTCCTTATCTAAAACTAAGCAACGTGGAAAACTCAGTTGTTGAATTGAACTAAAATTTTCAACTAATTTGTCCCACTCTTTCATTAAAGTAGAGTCGTTTATAGGCTCATCCCATGAGAGAGTTGCAATCCAAAGCTTCTGCAACAATAATTTTGCAGCTGAGAGACATGGTGAGATTAGTCCCAAGGGATCAAAACATCGTGCAATCACACTTAAGATCTTTCTTTTCGTGAGTGGTGGCTCAAAATCCATACACGGGGGAGAGAAAAAAAAATGTGTCTTCTTTCGAAGACCATTTAATACCTAATACTTTAGAAGATGAATTTTCCAAATTTAAATTCACTTCAGAGTGTGGATTTAGGTTGTGTCGATTTACAAATTCTATATTGTTAGAATGTATTTTATGCAAAGAGAAATTATGCCTTTGTAACAATGAAGAAAGTTGTGAAAAGAGTATCTCCAGCTCATTTGGTGTGTCTACGCCGCTGAGAAGGTCGTCGACATAAGTGGAGCATAAAAGAGTTTGTGATGCGAGTGATGCATCTGAGTTGTTTTCTGCAATATGCTTTAAAACACGTGTTGCGATAAAAGGAGAGCAGTTTAATCCAAAAGGGAGTCGAGTCAATTGGTAACATTTTAGAGGATCTCGTTGATTATCACGCCACAGAAAATTGAGCAAATGTCTATCCTTTTCAGAAACACTAATTTGCATGTACATAGCCTTTATGTCGCAGGTTAGTGATTGGCGGAAGGTACGAAATCTAACGAGAATTTGAAACAGATCTGGTTGGCAAACAAAACCTTTGTCTAATACTTTATTTAGAGAAAAATTTGTAGAACTAGAACTATTGGGATCAAATACTACTCGAATACTAGAGGAATTGTCTTTGAGTACTGGAAAGTGTGGAAGAAAATAATTTTCCTTATTTTGAGGAGTTCTAATAGCCAACGGAACTTGTTGAATTTGATTATTTGTTAAATAATCATCAATAATTTTTTTATACCCTTCAAATAGACCAGGATTCGAGTGTAGTTTTTTTTCTAATTGAAAAAATCTACTTTTTGCTACAGAGAGAGAATTACCGACGTTTAAGTCATCGACTATTTCTTTAAAGTTTAGAGACACTTGATATCTACCTGAATCAAGAATTTTTACTGACTGTAAGAAGTTAGTTTCTGCAGGATGAATTGAGCTATTAGAGATGGAAAGTGGGATTTCTTCAGATTCCCAAAAGGATTCAAGCAATTGCGATAAGTTTTCTTCTTCCGAAAAGTCTTTGTTTGCATGACACGTAATTAAGTGATTTTCATACATGTTATGAGAGGGTTTCTTTATTATACACGAATTTGGTATGCGACCACTTACAATAAAACCAAAGGTGGAATCTTGCAATATAGGTAAATTTTTACTGAGATGAATAACCTTATCTAAAAGTATGTCACTGACATATTCTGCGCTTAAAAGTATATCAATTTCTGAAGGAGTGCAAAAGCTACTATCGGCAAGTTTTATTTCGGGAGAGATATGCAGTTCATTTGCATTAATGCTTACTTGAGGAAGTTTGCATGTGATCTGATCCAAAACCAAACAACGAACATCCAAATATGACTTAGAAGATACCGAATTTATGCGAACTATGGTCTCCTGGTTGAAGTCACTAGACAAACAGCCAATTCCACGAACTTTTACTATGTGTTGTTGTGAAGGAATATTTAATATTTTTAACAGTGAGCTTCTAATAAAAGATATTTGAGAGGCTGAATCAAGCAATACCTTCACAAATACTTTTTTCCCGTTCGAAGAATTTATGTAAGCTTCTAATGTACCCAATAATATAATAGAATCCCTATTATTGACCTTAGAAGTAGCTAAACTTATTGAATCTTTTTGTTTCGAAGTAGAGGGCCTATTTTGCGATGGAGAATCGGAACGTGGTTGATTACGAATCGGAGCGGCATGTTCGGAGTTACTTGAGAGAGTGACTGATTCTTTTTGTTCTGCAATGTTTACGTTAGGTCTATGAGGTTGAGGATCTTTAATACCCTGTTTATTAGAATCAAAATGTAGAAGAGTGTGATGTTTATGTCCACAATGAAAACAGGTTCTCTTAGAAACGCAATCCTTGATAGAATGTTTACTGCCCAGGCAATTAAAACAAAGTGAATGTTGTTTGGCAAAATTTCTACGAATGTTAATATGCTGAGCTTTAAAATCGTTACATGAATAAATTGAGTGATATTTTCTTTTACAATAACTACAAGAATTGTTAGAGTTAGATTGAGTCGATGAACTGCTTTGTTTATCATCAAAGCTAGTGTGTAGAGAATGCTTTACATGTTTTGGCGAATGAGAGTTTAAGTGTAAGTTTTCCAAATGCTTGGCACGAACATTAATATTTTCTAAGAATTTACTGAAGTCATCCATTTGATCACCTTCTGAGGTAAATTCAAATTGTCTAAGAGTATTAAAGTCTAACTTATTAGAGACCAGATATATCAAAATTAAATTTAACAATTTTTCAGGTGAGAGGTTCAGGTTCAAAAGAGAGTTGTATGCATTTGATACAGAAATGTGTAGATCTCGCAATTGTGAAAAATGGGCATTGTTTTGTAAACTTTTACAATCAATGATCTTAGAAAGCAAATTCTTAATAATCAATTTGTTATTTGAGTATCTATTAACTAATGTGGTGAGAGCTAACTGATAGTTAGTTGCAACAAGTGGCAAGTTTTCTATTAGTTTGTATGGTTCGCCCTGTAACAGCGACCGCAAATAGACAAATTTTTCAATAGTTGACAGAGAAGAGTCTGAATCAATTATACTTAAAAAAATTTGATGAAACGTTTGAAAATTGTTAATGTCGCCATTAAAAGATATGTTATGTTAAGATATTGTTAATGTCGCCTAATACTAGAGTTGTGACCTACTGATTCGGAACTTAAATTGTGTGATTCATTATTTGAGGGCGATTGAAAATTTCGCAGCTTATCTTGCAAAGTTGAGATTATAGAAAAATATAAATTATCAATAACATCTGAATCTTCTGAGGAATTGTCATAATCTTCCTCAGAGTCCAGCAAATCTTGTGAAGAGGTATACAGAGTGTAGGCCTCCTTTAAATGAACAATTCGTTCCTGTACAGAGTGAATATCTAAATCATCCAAATTCTTTGTCAACCAATTGCTTATTTTGGTAATTTTAATCTTAGCTAAACGCCGTGACTTTAACGATTTTTCAAGCTCCATTTTCCGTTTGTTTTAAATCCAACAATTAAATCTAATATACAATTGTCCCACTATATTCGAAAACCTGGAACGCTAATAAGGGAGTCTAGCAAGAAATTTGTGAGTTGGGATGAGTTAGAACAAGATTATCGTTATTGTGGTGCTTGGGTGGTGTTGTCAGATGATTTAGGATTTCAGAGGTACTAGAGAAAACGTTTGAGGACGATTTTAGTGGAATTTTTGAACTTTTCACAAAGTGGAAATTTCGGTGTTTGAGCAATAAATTGAAAACAATGATTAGAGCAGAATAGAGCCTCTAAGATCCGGCTCGAAGGACCAAACAACTTGTGTTAACAATTGAGTTAACCAAGTGTCCAAAAATCTTGAAAAGATCTTGGATTAGAGATGTACAAGCACAGGTGCAGGATCGTAAATAGAAGAGCTCTTGCTTTAATATCGAAATATCAATATTGTGCCTCAAAAGAAATACTGTAGATGGCAAAGGTACTAAAGAGAAAAATGAGCTGACATATAATTCCACTAAAGCTAAAGATAAATTAAAAAGAACGTATAACTAGGACAATTGTATATTGTAAATGAGAAAAAACAAAATAATAGTGAACAAGAGTACAAAAAATATATAGTTAAATGAAAAAAACCTGAAAACCCTACTCTAGCTGAGCTTTAGAAATAAACATAACAATAACTTAACTTACAAACTTACAGATGTTGACTAGTCCGTGACATAAACTTACTAAAATAAAAACGGAAAAAAAGTTCGTCTCTAAATCCCAAAGGGTGTGGAGAGTGAAGGGTGAGGTTGTCCAATCTGAGAATTTTCACTATAATTCTTGGAGTATCTGGAGTCAGGTGGTAAAATATTGCGTTATCTTGAGAACAAAAACTTGAAGAAACGAAGTATTGCTTCTGATCAGTAAAAAACTATTATTTTACATAAAGTAATATGTAAAACTTGGAGAGAAACAAAGTATTGTTTCTTGTGAGTGCAAACTTTTAGAAACAACGTATGTCTTCAAGAGAAAAAATTCATCTAACTTTTTTATAATTTTCTGACTTTTCTTGTTGAAGTTTTTTGTGACAGTCCAGAGCACGGTGAATTGTTTTCATGTCCTTACACATTGTCACTTATTGCTAATCTTAAACTATACTTACAAATATATTATAATGACAAATTTACATTAAAGAAAATGGAACTTGACGAAATATTTTAAATTATTTCGTATGTTTAAATGAAATTTAAACACTTTTTCTTTCCCTTCTCCACATATTAATTTTCTGTCTTCTTTCTCAGATTCTTCACACATGTTTACCATGCATTCTGCATCCTCGTTTGCATATACCTCCTCTTCAAATACCACTGTTTCAATCATATTCTTTTCACTTTCATTTTTTAGCTTTATTTCTTCTTCTCCTGAGCTCGTCTCTTCTTTTGAGGAATCCCAGGTTTCCTTTGTTTCTGATACTCTCAAATTTTCTTCTTCTGGGCTCAACTTTTCTTTTGAGGAGCCACAGGTTTCATTTTCTTTTATCTTTTTCTGACCTTTTCTCCTTTTTTTTTTCTTTGTCCTTGCTTCGCTGCCAAATTCATTTCCACTGTTTGTTCTTTACCTGATTCGTCCGTATTTTGTTTCTCATGTTCCTTGTCCTGTTCTTTTTCTCTTTCTTCTGTTAGTTTCATCGTATTATTTTTAAAATCTATCACTACATGTTTTTCTGCCAATTCGTCAACTCCTACTATCATGTCATGTGACATGTTTGGCATTATTACACATTGTAGTGCACACATATTCTTACCCAGTCGTACCATTACTCGTATGCCTTCATTTATAGTTGCCAATGTCCGTTTGTTTGCGCCCACTAAATTTACCCTAGGTATTTTGTAAATTAAATTTGTTAAGTTAACTTCTTCTATTAGTTTTCTGTTGACCAATGTTATTTCAGATCCAGTGTCTATCATAATTTTAATTGGTTTCTCGTTGATAAATCCATCCACAAATTTTAAATTAACTCCATTTTTCTTTTCGTTGTTTCCTGCCAATTTAATAAACTCCTTGGGGTTACAAAAGATTCCTGTTTGATTTTTGGTTTTTAGTGAGCGCCGTCGTGAAAAGACGCCGGTTGCTCATCGTTGTTTATATTTTCGTCATAATGTCTCTCTCCGTCATATTCATCTGTCTGGGTATTATTTACTTCTCTTCTATTTTCTCTTGGTCTGTCGGATCTGTTTCGGTTTTCTCGATATCCCTGTTCATTTTGTCTACCATTATTTCTGTTTTCTTGATTTGAGCGTGTGGTTTTTCCATTCTGGTATTCTCGATTTCTGTCCTCATTCCATTGCCTATTTCTTTGTTCATAATTTCCTCTTCCGTTGTCTCTATTTTCGTTTTCCCTTCTGGGATTAAAATCTCGTCTTGTATAGTCCCTCCTATTTTGATTTCTATCTCTGTAATCTTGTGTTTCTCGGGGCCTGTAATCTTCTCGCGACCTTGTTGATTTCCTTTCTCTTAGACGTGATTCTCTTATTTGTAGGAATTGGCATAAACTATCTATGTCTTTGTAGTTTTGCAATGTGATATGGTCTTCCAGCGTTTCTTCGAAATGTCTTGCAATCAGTTCGACTAATTGTTCCGATGAGTAATTATATTGTAAATGTTTTGCATTATTGTAAATTTGTAACGCATATGTCCTTTCTGATACACCCATCCTATCATTGTATTTCCCATTTTGCAATTCCTTGTTAATTTCCAATTGTTGGACCTTTCCCCAGAAATAATTCAAAAATTTATGTTCAAATTGTTGCCAATTGCCGAATTCTTCTTCTTTGCTATCGAACCATAGGCTTGCTTCATATTTGAGATGGTTTCTGATAGTTTCTTTTGCTGTTTCGAAATTTCCGATGTGCTGTATTTTCTTTTTCAGGCTATTTATGAACGGCACTGGGTGTAATCTTCTTACATCCCCGCCAAAACTTATCTTCACGTCATCTGTGCTATGTATAACCATTTCTCTTCTTTCTCCGACATTCTGTTGCGTCCTGTTTTCGGTGACTTGTTTTTCTATTTCTGTGATTATTTTTTCCACTTCTTCTCTGTCTACTTGGATAGCATTTTCCAACTTATTTTCCAAATTTTCTAGTTCCTTTTTCTGGCCATTCGTTAACTCCTCCATTTTGTTTTGAATTTTCATTTCTTGTTCTTTCATGTGGTCCTTCATTCTAATTTCTTGTTCTTGCATGTGATCTTTAATTTTCATTTCTTGCTGTTCTATCTCGTTTTTCATTGTTGTCAAACATCCTTTTATTTCCTTTTCATACTTTTCTATGCGTTCCTC
Source organism: Diabrotica virgifera virgifera (assembly GCF_917563875.1). NCBI lineage: Eukaryota > Metazoa > Arthropoda > Insecta > Coleoptera > Chrysomelidae > Diabrotica > Diabrotica virgifera. The sequence goes on from NC_065449.1 coordinate 124,427,456, forward strand.
TATTTTCTTATTGTTCTCTTCTATTGCTTGTTTTGTTTCCTTTTGATTGTCATCCATTTTTTGCTGTGTTTCGTCCATTTTTTGATCTACTTTATCCATTTTCTTTGATGTTTCTTCCTGATTTTTATCCATTGTCCTTTTTGCTTCATCCATTGCTTGTTTTGTTTCTCTTTGATTGTCATCCAGTTTTTGTTCCATTCTTTGTGACTGGAGTTGCATCATTTGTAATAATTTATCTATTCCTGATAATTCTTGCTGTTCTGATGCCATGATTGTCGTGTCTAAAATATCTTCTTGGTCTGAATTATCCTCTTGATTTGAATGTTCTTTTTGTTTTTTATTGTCTTTGCTTTGGCTTCTTGTCACAGACATTTGTTTTCAAGAAGTACTGTCCCCGCCAAATATGAAATTTTACTAGGATGTTACCAAGACGACTTTTTCTCACCCAAATATTATAAATTGTCAATAAATATATCAAATGTAAATATCGTAAAAATAAAATATTAAATCAGTTATGTAAATTTGTACCTAAAGAGATCTAAAATTTTATGTTATCAAATGTAAGTATCTCACTTTTTACCACAGGCATATAAATTTTCAAATACCGTCTTTACTCTTTCTATCCTTCAAATTTGCCACTAGAAATACTTTTCCATGCTTTCCACGTTGGACGACAGTTGATGTGATCTTGATTATTGATATGAGATAATATTCTTATATGTCATTTAATTTAATCAATGCATTAATCATAATCTAATTAATTTACCAGATCACATATCAATATGTTTTCAATCTCAGGGCGAATTATAAAATTAATTACTTACTCTCGTGGCTTCCAAGTATTTCTCAATGGTTCCTAATCGGGATAGGAAAGAAAAGAGTAAAACAATACACACATATGCTTAATACTGCTTAATATTTGCTATATCTTATTATTCTTAAACATAACATTTACACATGGGAATCTTATTTCCTTTTGGTTTCCAATTGAAAGTTTTTATTAACATTTAACTATTAGGATTTATTAGCAACAATTCTATTTAAGTTTGATGAAGCTTTTCTGATATTATTGATTTTGTTCTTCAATTTTAAATGTGGTATTTAATAAGAAAAACCCATACATTCATGTCCAAACAAATGAGACTGACCTTTTTCTGGTGAACTGAGAATGTCTTCACATAAGACCCATTTCCTGCTATCCTTGGCTGCGATCTAAACCTCGTCCTGGCTTCCAGTAATGTTCTCCTTTGAAAACTAGCTCGTATAGCTCCCGTTCCTGCTTCTGTCGTGATGCCGTGTTTCTACCTTTTTCGAAACTTCAATCAGCTACCGGGACACTCTTGGCTCAAGGAGGTTCTTTACTCTCGACCTGGCCTACCTCTCGTTCCACGATAGATACTCCACACTCACGGAACTACACCGGCTTTCTCACTCTCCGTACACTACCGTCTACTACTGGACTTCACTTCTCGACAGCTCAAAACATTCTGCTCTCTATTTGTCATTCATTCCCCTACTTTCTAAATATCCCTTCCAGATTCACAAATCAACCTTCCACCACCAACTCTCATTCGCAGTATTCCTCAAAACCAATTTTTAATCTTTCTAAATATGCTTAATGGATTTCCAAAAAAAATAGTTAATTCCCATTCTAAAATTACTTTCTACTATTTACAAAATTTAATGACCTATTATCTACTTCAAATGAGTCTTATTTAGCATAGGCTAATGATCGAACCTTCCGCGAACAACGATAATGAACTATTATCTATTTCAACTGAGTCTTATTTAGCATAGGCTAATGATCGAACCTTCCGCGAACAACGATAATGGTACGCGCCATTCACTTTGTTTATTCTCGGCGCATTGTCCCGAGTTTCGTAAGCTTCTTCTAATCACTTCTTAAAATTACATATAACAATTTGTTGTATACAGGTTGTTATAAATTTATATGCCCGTGGTTGGGAAAATTGAAAATATTTTATATTAAATTGAATTCTGTTTATAATTATCAAAATTTAATTTTCATATCAAATAGAAATATAACAATATATATATATATATATATATATATATATATATATATATATATATATATATATATATATATATATATATAAATTCGGGAGAACCGGCAACGGTGTAGAGCCAAGAGAAGGTTATTGAAATACCACCTACTATTTTACCGAATTTTGGATGTAGTAGTGGAAATTAAATAACAGTTTCCAATATAAAGTGAATATAAAAGTGCATACTGACGATACAAGAGAAAAAATAAACAAAAATTACTAATTAAGTGTGAATTAAGAGTGTATAAACAAACAAACACAAAAAACGGACATAGGAAAGTGAACGAGTTTCAACAGCCAGCTGGTAGACGGGTCACGCTCCACGTCACGGCGACGTTGCCAGACTGTAGTAAAAGTCGCGGAAAAAGGGAAAACTCTAAAAATTAAAATACTTAGCGAAGAAAAATAAAGTAAACTACTTAGTTTGAGGACTCAAAGAGGAACCTAGCTTTTGAAGAGTCGATCTGGGCGAAGTTCCTATCGTTGAGATACCAACTAAGATACCGTGAAATAAACAAGAACATGGCGGAAGGTGATAATAAAATAATACAAAGCGAAACAAACAAGAACATGGAGGACAGCGACGACTGTTCGGACGACAGCAAAAGGAAAAGAGATCCGGATGATGCGACTCAAAGATCAAAAAATAGAAAACTCTCACAAATACCATCTAAAACAAATAGTAAAGAACAAAAACTAGATCTATTAATAGAGATGGTGTCGGAGCTCAAAAAGCAGAGTGACAAAACCAGTGAAGATATAAAAATGATAAGAGAAGAAAATAAGATATTGAGACAAGAAAATCAAAAACTAAAAGAAGAAAATAAAAGAGAAGCTAGAGGAAACAAATGATATAATTGAATGGCTAGAGAGAGAGAAAAGGAAAAATAATATAGTGATGTCAGGAATTGAAATTGAGACAGAAAATAAAACAGAACTTAAACAATTCGTGGAGAACATAATAAAAAACACTCTACAGATAAATATTAATGTAAAGCAGCTCATAAAATAGGAAGAAAAGTATGCTTAATTGAAATAAATAATGAAGACGAAAAAGAACAAATCATGAAGAGAAGTATCCATTCTCAAATGTGGTCTCGAGGTAAGAAAGTAGAAAACTCAAAGAGGTACCACAAAAATGTATATTATAAAAATGTCATACAAGGACGCGTTTCGGCTCTTACCGAGCCATCATCAGCTTGAAATACAGGAGCAAAGTCTAAAACTGTCCTACAATATAAAAAGCAAATTTTTAAGTATGTGGTGATCACGCCCACCTCGGCAAAGGAACTTACCAGACCAGGAAGGAGGAAGAATCTAATGGCTTACATTGTATTGGGTTCTTTAGGTTTCATTCTAAGTTATAAGTAGTGTATTAGACATTAAGGGTATAAATTCATTTTAAGATTTAAATGACTTCCTCTTTGAGAGAAACCATCTTGCGAACAGATCAGGTGCAAGGAACTTTTCGGTGAACTGTCAAATTGCTGTCAGTGATGACAGATGACATGTAGTACTCAAGAATGAATTTGTCGTTAGGTGGTAAATGTTGTAACTAGAAGACCCCACAGACTAGGGAAAGAAAAAAGAAGAAGATTAAACGTCAAATTCAAAATTCGTAAGGTGAAAGAATAGAGGAAAATAAATAGGACAATATTGAATGTATACGGTATTAAAACGAAGAGGAAAAGCTGAAAAACAATGAAGAATAGCAATAACCAATAAAATTTGATAAGTAATTACCGAGGTGGACAAGACCACCCCAAGTTCAAAAAGAAGTAGGAGAGTTTAAGAAAAAAGGACAAAGATTCAATCAGGACAAAACATATTAAGATAGCTCCATATAAAATACATTAAAAAGTCAAGTATCACAGTACAGTTGTGTCAATACAACTTATTAAATTAGATATCACAGTTTTTTCCCGTGTCACTGAAAGATTAAACCCAACCATACCAACACCTAGTTCACTCATAAGTATTTGAAATAGAAGAGTCTATAGACTCAGTGTATAAAGTTATTAGGTGATATTATAGGTGTTGTCACGGTTCTGCTGCAAGATGTTACAATCGTAATGAAGCCCTACAATGATAACAGTGACAAAATTATTATTGAAAATTAAAGGTGTATTTGAATGTGTTACCTGGCAGTGGTATCATTAGTAGTATTTGAAATAATAAAGAATTAATGTTGAAATGTTGTTGTTTGATTGAAAAGTATAAAGTAATTTATAACTATATTATGACAAAATATTATATTTATTGTAATATGGGAAATGAAGACAAGTAGAAAAGTGGCTATGTTATTGAAAAAATTAATTAAAAAATTATTATTATTATTTGTCAAAGAGACCATTAAAAACAGGTCATAACGACAACAGCAGCTCAACCCCAAGTAGACACCACCAATCACTTCATTGTTCAAAAGAGCCAAGAAAAAACTAAATAACTCCACCCGAGTTATCAATAGTATACTTATATTTATAGAAGGTAAATGGAAGAGGAAAATTAGGAAAACCAAAAAAGTGTTATCTAGTAGAAAGGAAGAGGTAACGATTAGGTTCAATATGAGTAAAAGTTAACCAAGAACTTAAGGAAGATCAAAAATTATTGGTTGACTGAAAACTATTGTTTGTTTTTATTTTAAAACATTAAATTAAGACAAATATAAGGTTCAGTTGGTAGGAGTTGTTCATTAAGGACATTTACAGATGTGTTGTTAGTAGCTTCATGTATTTCGAAAGCTTCAAGTATGTTTAATCTATTTCCTTTATTACAAGCATGAACTATTTGAAAATCAGAGGTAGAAAAATTGTGATTGGTAGATAGAATATGATTGGCAAAAGCAGAATTAGTATTATGGATATCAGTATCTTTATATTTTTCTATAACTTTCAAATGTTCAGCAAAACGAGTGTCTAGACGTCTCCCACTCTGTCCAATGTAAATAGAATTCTGAACTTTGCTGTTCTTCTTGTAATTCTATTTACATTGGACAGAGTGGGAGACGTCTAGACACTCGTTTTGCTGAACATTTGAAAGTTATAGAAAAATATAAAGATACTGATATCCATAATACTAATTCTGCTTTTGCCAATCATATTCTATCTAACAATCACAATTTTTCTACCTCTTATTTTCAAATAGTTCATGCTTGTAATAAAGGAAATAGATTAAACATACTTGAAGCTTTCGAAATACATGAAGCTACTAACAACACATCTGTAAATGTCCTTAATGAACAACTCCTACAAACTGAACCTTATATTTGTCTTAATTTAATGTTTTAAAATAAAAACAAACAATAGTTTTCAGTCAACCAATAATTTTTGATCTTCCTTAAGTTCTTGGTTAACTTTTACTCATATTGAACCTAATCGTTACCTCTTCCTTACTACTAGATAACACTTTTTTGGTTTTCCTAATTTTCCTCTTCCATTTTCCTTCTATAAATATAAGTATACTATTGATAACTCGGGTGGAGTTATTTAGTTTTTTCTTGGCTCTTTTGAACAATGAAGTGATTGGTGGTGTCTACTTGGGGTTGAGCTGCTGTTGTCGTTATGACCTGTTTTTAATGGTCTCTTTGACAAATAATAATAATAATTTTTTAATTAATTTTTTCAATAACATAGCCACCTTTTCTACTTGTCTTCATTTCCCATATTACAATAAATATAATATTTTGTCATAATATAGTTATAAATTACTTTATACTTTTCAATCAAACAACAACATTTCAACATTAATTCTTTATTATTTCAAATACTACTAATGATACCACTGCCAGGTAACACATTCAAATACACCTTTAATTTTCAATAATAATTTTGTCACTGTTGTCATTGTAGGGCTTCATTACGATTGTACATCTTGCAGCAGAACCGTGACAACACCTATAATATCACCTAATAACTTTATACACTGAGTCTATAGACTCTTCTATTTCAAATACTTATGAGTGAACTATAAGGAACTTATAGGTGTTGGTATGGTTGGGTTTAATCTTTCAGTGACACGGGAAAAAACTGTGATATCTAATTTAATAAGTTGTATTGACACAACTGTACTGTGATACTTGACTCTTTAATGTATTTTATATCTTAATATGTTTTGTCCTGATTGAATCTTTGTCCTTTTTTCTTAAACTGTCCTACTTATGTTTGAACTTGGGGTGGTCTTGTCCACCTCGGTAATTACTTATCAAATTTTATTGGTTATTGCTATTCTTCATTGTTTTTCAGCTTTTCCTCTTCGTTTTAATACCGTATACATTCAATATTGTCCTATTTATTTTCCTCTATTCTTTCACCTTACGAATTTTGAATTTGACGTTTAATCTTCTTCTTTTTTCTTTCCCTAGTCTGTGGGGTCTTCTAGTTACAACATTTACCACCTAACGACAAATTCATTCTTGAGTACTACATGTCATCTGTCATCACTGACAGCAATTTGACAGTTCACCGAAAAGTTCCTTGCACCTGATCTGTTCGCAAGATGGTTTCTCTCAAAGAGGAAGTCATTTAAATCTTAAAATGAATTTATACCCTTAATGTCTAATACACTACTTATAACTTAGAATGAAACCTAAAGAACCCAATACAATGTAAGCCATTAGATTCTTCCTCCTTCCTGGTCTGGTAAGTTCCTTTGCCGAGGTGGGCGTGATCACCACATGCTTAAAAATTTCCTTTTTATATTGTAGGACAGTTTTAGACTTTGCTCCTGTATTTCAAGCTGATGATGGCTCGGTAAGAGCCGAAACGCGTCCTTGTATGACATTTTTATAGTATATATTTTTGTGGTACCTCTTTGAGTTTTCTACTTTCTTAGAACAAATCATGAAAAACAAATACAAATTAAAAGAACTGCAGCAGGAAAAGGTATACATAAATCATGACATGACAACAAAGGAGCGTGAGAAGAACAAGCAAATAAGAAAAATGGCAAAAGAAGAAGAATTAAAAGGAAATAAGGTGAAAATTGGATACAATAGAATAACTATAAATGGCGAGATATGGAAATGGAATAAGACTATGAAAAAACTAGAAGTAATAAATCCAAAAAACGAATAGCAGAAATTGAAAGCGACATGAAAGCAAACACAACGAACCTGGCAAATAAAACTGACACGAATAAAAATATATATGAAGCTACAAATATAGCGAGGAACAAAAATGGTGAGATATATAAAAATCCATTACTTTTCTCAATGGTACTAGATGACGCAATAAAGCAATGCAAGGAGAAATCTAAAGACATGATATTGGGAAAATGGAAAATGAACAATGTACAAATACAAGAATTACTATTTGCAGATGATATGGTATCGTTAGATGACACGGAAGAGAAACTGCAACAAATAATAAACACTTATATAAAAGAACTAAGAAAAAAGAACATGGAAATAAACACAGATAAAAGTAAAACAATGGTTATGGCAACTACAAAAAAAGTGATAAAAATTAAGGTAGAAGGACAAGTTATGGAACAAGTAAACAGCTACAACTACTTAGGTACAATTATTGAAGAAGATGGTAAAATAGACAAAGAAATAAACAATAAAATAGGAAAAGCAGGGACAATTTATAATACATTAAGAAATACGTTCTTTTTAAAGAAAGAGGTACCCAAAGAGGTCACAACACAAGTGTACCAAAAAGTGGTTCGACCATCAATCGTCTATGGGAGTGAGTCGTGGACGCTAACAAAGAACAACAAAAGAAAAATCAAAGCTACAGAGATGAGATTCTTGAGAAAAATAGAAGGGGTCACACGAAGAGACAAAATGAGAAACGACACAATAACTCATGCTCTAAAGATAATGGTTGGGCCACATCCACAGACTAAACGACACAAGAATAACGAAAAAAGTATATGAAGTCAGAGTACACGGGAAAAATAAAGTAGGTCGCCCAAGAATGAGATGGGAAGAACAAGTTAGACAAGAAGCAGAGAAGAGAGGACTGCAATGGAGTATGGTAAAACAATTGGCTCAAAATAGAACAGCATGGAAAAGAAGTATCAAAGAAGCACCACAAGATTAAAACATATGGACAGAAAAATGGTTCAAATAAGTAATTTATATTTATTAAAATTGTATGGTTAAAATAAAAGTTTTGTATAATTATTAAAATGTATTGAAATGTAGATATTGAACTAGTTGTAAACAGCCCAACACCGAAAGGTACGAATGGGCTTAACTGATTAAATAAATAAATAAATAAGTATGTTAGTTATTTTGTAAACCACGAGCAGTAAGTTTTTATTTTTCTAGTTTTCATCTAAATTTAAACATTGGTATTTTTAGATTGTCTTGATAAAGGAAATAAATTGTCCGAAAGCTCGACAAAAGTTCAAAGTGTTTCACTTCTAATCAGCCCAAAACACATTGACTGCATTCCCCAAAATTATTCATTTTATATATATATATATATATATATATATATATATATATATATATATAAAACACTTTTGAGTTTCGGTGGGTTGGAGTCAATAAAAAGGGGCTGTTAGAATACTATTTTTTATTACTCGAGCTTTCGAATGTGTTTACATTCATTTTCAAGAGCTAAAAAGTAACTGATAAAGTGGAAACAAAGATCATGTAAAAATATAACTCACCAGATAAATCTAGATTGGTTATTAAAACTTGCTAACATTAATACATATAAATAAGAGGAAAACTATTAATATCCATAAAATGAATTCTTCCCAGACTGCATAATATAAATTAATGGCCAAAAGATTTAAATTTTTGAAATGAATTTTGAATTTGAATGATCGGTAAATTGGAAAAAAATTTTAATACAAAAAGTCAATGTCAGTGAAAAAATCAGCCTACATCGACAAGTAGCTAAAAGTAATTTATTTAAATATATTATAACGTGATGATTTGTTAAAAAAAAGAAAGAAGAAATAAATAAGTAGAGAAAAAAATATTTTAGTAGTTTACAGAAGTACAAAAGAAATGTAATAAGGATGTGAAAAAAGTGAAATATTTATGGTGCTCTGAATATTATTTAAAATTATAAGGAAATGATGTAATTATAAATTTTGTTTAAATTTTGAATTTCTGATCTTTTATTTAAACTATGATCACTTCTACTAATAGATACCATTTCCAAAAAAGTCCTTTTGAATTTATTACCTTCATTGCACAAAATTTTTATGTTGTCAAAATCCATGATATGATCTTTGTCAATCACATGCTCTGCCAAAGCACAAGACGGTTTTTTGATTCGGCAATCACTTTTGTGGGAAATTACGCGACTAGATAAATTCCTGCCAGTCTCACCAATATATACAGCCTTATATATGTGATTGACAAAGATCATATCATGGATTTTGACAACATAAAAATTTTGTGCAATGAAGGTAATAAATTCAAAAGGACTTTTTTGGAAATGGTATCTATTAGTAGAAGTGATCATAGTTTAAATAAAAGATCAGAAATTCAAAATTTAAGCAAAATTTATAATTACATCATTTCCTTATAATTTTAAATAATATTCAGAGCACCATAAATATTTCACTTTTTTCACATCCTTATTACATTTCTTTTGTACTTCTGTAAACTACTAAAATATTTTTTTCTCTACTTATTTATTTCTTCTTTCTTTTTTTTAACAAATCATCACGTTATAATATATTTAAATAAATTAGTTTTAGCTACTTGTCGATGTAGGCTGATTTTTTCACTGACATTGACTTTTTGTATTAAAATTTTTTTCCAATTTACCGATCATTCAAATTCAAAATTCATTTCAAAAATTTAAATCTTTTGGCCATTAATTTATATTATGCAGTCTGGGAAGAATTCATTTTATGGATATTAATAGTTTTCCTCTTATTTATATGTATTAATGTTAGCAAGTTTTAATAACCAATCTAGATTTATCTGGTGAGTTATATTTTTACATGATCTTTGTTTCCACTTTATCAGTTACTTTTTAGCTCTTGAAAATGAATGTAAACACATTCGAAAGCTCGAGTAATAAAAAATAGTATTCTAACAGCCCCTTTTTATTGACTCCAACCCACCGAAACTCAAAAGTGTTTTTTATAAACAAGTCAACAAAGTACTTCTTTTTTCTTTACATTTATATATATATATATATATATATATATATATATATATGTATATAATATATATATATATATATATATATATTATAATACGAGTGGTCGTTAAACCAATAACCTTGGATCTTTGGTTCACTGAGTGTGTTTCAAAGATCTACATCTTATGTTTATATATATATATATATATATATAACAGGTATATATATATATATATATATATATATATATATATATATATATATATAAATTCGGGTTCCAAACGTCTTCCGACGTTGTCCGATGCCTTGTTGCCAATATCTTCTCTCATTGCAGTTTTTATCTTATAATCCTCGTACACTCATTGATCGTCTTAATCCTTGTATCCATGTCGTTCTTGGTCTTCCTCTTTTTCTGTTTTCTGTGGGTATCCATTTCATAATTTTCTTTGGCAGTCTTTCCTCCCCCATTCTCTGAACATGTCCGTACCACGTTAATTGTTTCTTCTCAATGCATTCTACAACCGTTTCCTGTAAATTCACTCTTCGATTTACTTCCTCATTTCTAACCCGGTCCAATCTCGATGTTCTACTTACTCTTTTTAGGGCGTCCATCTCAGTAGCTTCTATTTTTCGTTTTAGGTGTTCCTTTATTCTCCATGTTTCGGATTCGAATACCAATGTGCTCTTAATCATGGTGTTGTATATTCGCATTTCTCTTTGTTTCCCTATCTCAGTACTCCACAAAACTCCGTTCAATGATTTAATTATCGTTTTTGCTTTATTTATTCTGCTCTTAATTTTTGCATCGTCAGTACCTTCCTTGTTGAAATTAATGCCCAAATACTTATATTTATCACAGCTAGTTATTTTCTGATTATTGTCCAATATCATATCAGTTGAATCCTCACCTAGGCATAAATATTGTGTTTTTTCTACATTCATCTGCAATCCCTATTTTTCGTATTCTTCCTTCAATTTGCGAGTCCATAACCTAAATAGCAACAACGTAACCAAAGATAGACTTAACGACAAAGATAGTCCATAACCTAAATAACAACAACGTAACCAAAGTTATAAGTTATAACCAAATAACGATAAGAGGCGGAAGGAGTATAGGAAGAAGGAGGGTGTCATGGTTAAAGAATTTAAGGGACTGGTTTAGATGCAGTTCTATAGAACCCTTTAGAGCAGCGGTGGATAAAGTAAGGATAGCGATGATGATATCCAACCTCCGATTAGGAGACGGCACTTGAAGAAGAACCAAAGTTAGAGCAGAAGACCAGTTCACTGAAAATATTCCAACACCGGGAGGATTTAGACAAGGAGACAGTTTAAGTCCCTTCTTGTTTAACCTACTCATGGGAAAAATTATAAACAAAGTAACATCTCTTATTCCCGGATATAGAATGGGCAACAAAAGAATTGGTATGGTGTGTTACGCAGATGATTCAGCAATTATTGCTGAATCAGAAGATGATTTTCAGAGACAGCTCCTTCAGTTCTTTCAAGTAAGCCGCCAACTAAATATGAACATTTCTACCAACAAAACTAAATGTATGACAATAGCAAAAGATCCGCTCAGATGTAAGTTAGTGGTTGAGAACAACCCCATAGAACAGGTGATGCAATTTAGATATCTGGCCATAGATATATCAAGCACTCACGACCCAGTAAAGGACCTGAGGAGTCAGATCAACAAAGTATCTGCATTGTCAGGATGTCTGCGGGAGATAGTCTGGTCAAATCCGTATATGCGCACACATAGTAAAATTAGAATCTACAAGACTTGCATACAACCTATCATGACATATGGTATAGAAGTACGCGAAGACACTAAAAAAACGAAACAGATGCTAAGAGTTGCCGAAATGAAACCCCTAAGAACAATAGTGGGGAAAACAAGAAGAGACAGAGTTAGAAATACAGACATTAGAGAGCAATGCAAAATTCAAGATATTGTAAGATGGGGAAGGCAGCGCACGAGGATGTGATACAAGCATGTAAGACAAATGGATGAGAATAGACTCCCAAAAATTGCCCTAGAAAACAACTCGGCTGGTTCAAGACCCCCCGGAAGGCCACCTAAAAGATGGAGGGATAGTTGGCAATCTACCTCCCAGGAAATTAACCAGATGCAGCTTCAGAATTAAACAGATCGAAAGATCTCCAAGAAGTAAAAGAAGAAGAAAAGGTATTAAATAAGTGGTTCCCTGAGTTAGAAATGATGCTGTTTCCTGCGGATTAGAAATACCATTATTAATTAGTGTTGATAAGCAATCATGAACACTCCAAAATTTTTAAGCCAGAAGTTTTGAACTCCGTCTGGTCCAGGAGATTTCCAGTTATGAAGATCTTTGATGATGTTTTAGACTTCTTCAGTAGTGAAGGTTTAGTAGAGAGTATAGAGAGTATATAATACAAATATGCTTTATTGTCACTGAAAATTATACAATTTTATGGACAAAGCTTAACATAGAGTCACAAATAAAATGTACATATAACAATAGCAAATACAATTTTCTGTAACTAGATAAATCGTCAATAAAACAAATATAAACAAGTTTAAAAAGTGAAGCAAGAAACAAAAGCAATATATTGCAAAATTACTATAAATTGCAAAATTGAACATACAAAATATATTATAAAACACAAAGAAAGGAACTAATAAGTTTAAGCTGCTGTATGTGACACCCAAATACAGGGTGTTTCATTAATAATTGTCCATATAGTAACTGGAGAAACGTTAGCACAAAATACGAAGATTTAACCTAAAACACTTAAAATAAAATGTGGTTCCTTTCTGAGTTACAGGATGTTTTATCTAAAAATTTAAAAATTATTTTTGCTCAGCATTTTAAAACTATTTGACGTATCCTTTTCATACTTGGCAGGAAGTATAGGTACTGTACAAACTACTAAATTGTGTCAAACAAACGTTTCTGGCTATTACCAGAGGCGTACGACGGGGGAAAGTGAATGGTTGACCCTTTCCAAATTCTACGCCACTGGCGGAATTGCTATTTTAGTTAAATTTTTGGATTCTCCAATACTTTCTATGAAAATAATATAATTTTCATTCGTAACGATAAAGTCATTAGTTTTCGAGATATTTGAAGTTAATAATGAAACGAAACGGTTATTTTGATTAATGTATTGTGTCGCTTCATTTTTAATTTCAAATATCTCGAAAACTAATCATTTTATCGCTCCGAATGAAGAGTATATTATTTACATAAAAAGTATTGAAAAGTCAAAAAATTACACTAAAATAGCAATTTCGTCAGTGGCGTAGAATTTGGGAAAGGTCAACCAGCCACTATCCTCTGTTGTACGCCTCTGGTAGTAGCTAGAAACAATTATTTATCTTAATTTAGTAGGGTGTACAGTACCTACAATTTCTGCCCAGTATGATAAGGATACGCCAAATAGTTTTTAAGTACTGGGTACAAACAATTTTTAAATTTTAACCATATGAATCATATTATCATAAATTAATCAAAATAACTGTGCCGTTTCATATTTAACTTCAAATATCTCGAAAACTAATGACTTTATCGTTACCAATGAAGAGTATATTATTCACGTAGAAAGTATTGGAGAATCTAAAAATGGCACTAAAATAATAATTCCTCCAGTGCCGTAGAATTTGAGAAGGGCCAACCATTCACTATCCCCTGTCGTACGCCTCTGGTAATAGCTAGAAACGTTTGTTTATCATCATTTAGTAGGATGTATAGTATTCGCACTATCTGCCAAGTATGAAAAGGATACGTCGAACAGTTTTAAAATGCTGAGCAAAAATAGTTTTTAAATTTTTAGATAAAACACCCTGTAACTCAGTAAGGAACCACATTTTATTTAAGTGTTTTAGGTTAAATCTTCGTATTTTGGGCTAAGGATTCTCCAGTTACTATATGGACAATTATTAATGAAACACCCTGTATAGATAAATATACTTTAGTTACTTGTTACTTACTTATTTCCTGTTACTCCGTAAAGGAGCATAGGGCATCCACATAGCTTCTCCATTGGACTCTGTCTCTGGCCATAGCTGCTACCTCTCCCCAGCTCTTTCTCATACCTTTGTAGTCAGCTTCAATTGTTCTTCTCCAGGTCGTTGCGGGTCGTCCTTGCTTTCTTCGTCCTGCTACTGTCCATTTTAGAGCTTTCTTTGTTATATCTGAGTTGTCCTTCCTAAGGGTGTGTCCCAGCCAATTCCATCTTTTCCTTTTAATTGCAATTTCAATTGGCTCTTGTTTGGTTTTCTTCCACAGTTCTTGATTTTTTATTATGTTGGGCCAATATACTTTCAAAATTTTTTGGAGGCACCTGTTTACAAATACTTGGAGTTTTTTGACAGTTCCGTCTGTTATTGCCCAGGTCTCGCATCCATACAGTAATACTGTTATAACATTACTATTAAACAGTCTTATTTTGGTGTTTTGACTAATTTGTGTTGACCTCCATATGTTTGAGAGTGTTCCAAATACTTGTTGTGCTTTTCTAAGTCGATGTTTAATGTCCGCCTCGATTCCACCATGTACGCCAAGTATACTTCCTAGGTAGCAAAATTCTTGTACCTGTTTTACTTCTTCTTTACTGATATATAATTTTTCCTGTCGGAGTTGGCCTATTCTCATCTCAACTGTCTTATTGACATTTATTCGGAGACCAATTTCTGCCGCCTCTTTCTCCAGTTTACTTAGCATGTTCTGCATATCATCTATTGTATGGGATACGAGGCATATATCATCTGCATATTCCATATCAGCCAGTTTCTTACCATCTAAGTAGTTCCAAGGGATTCCGTTTTTTCTGTCTATGGTTTTTTGTAAAATGTAGTTGAGACATATATTGAAGAGTAGAGGTGAGAGTATACAGCCTTGCTTTACCCCCTTCTCTATTTCTATTTTGTCCGTCATTTGACCCTCATGTAATACCTGGAATGTTGTTCGGTTATACATCATTTGTATTATTCTAATGATCTTAGGTGGAATTTTCGCGTGGCTTAAAATGTTCCAAAGAGCTTTGTGTTTTATACTATCAAACGCTTTGGCAAAGTCTACAAACGTCATTATCAGTGATGCATTTTTTCTTTAGTTTCTTCTATGATGATAGGTGATGTAGCAATCTGGTCAATACAGGATCTTCCCCTTCTAAAACCCGCTTGTTCATTGCGAAGATTTTTATCGATTTCGACGTTAATTCTTTGATGTACAATATAGGCTAGTATTTTATTTATAGAACACAATAGTGTTACTCCTCTCCAGTTTTCGCATAGCTGCGCGTCACCTTTTTTTGGGAGATTTATTATGATTCCATTATTCCACTCTGTAGGCACGTGTTCTTCATTCCATATCTCTATCAGCAATGGTGGCAGTAACTCCACTGTTCCCTCAATGTCAGCTTTCCACAATTCGGATGGGATACCGTCAATTCCTGCTGATTTGTTATTCCTCAGGTGACGGATTGCTTCACCTAATTCTTTCTTCGTTGGGCTCTCTGCATTTATTTTTAAACAGTTTTAAATTGGTCCTGCTGCATGGTCTTCTTGCGCAAACGGTTCGTTTTCTTGCTCTGCTATGAGTTCTTGGTAATACTCTTGCCATCTATGGGTCTGTTCTTCTGTCGTTGTGAGAACTTGCCCTCTTTTGTCTTTTAGTGGTTTGTTATTGTTTGTGTTCCTGTTTGCCAAACGCTTGGTGTTTCTATATAATTCTCTTTGGTTATTTGTTGCTGCTGCTTCTTCTGCTGCTCGAGCCATTCCCTCAGCCCATTTTCTCTTGTCTCCTCTAGCACTCTTTTTTACCTGTTTATTTGCAGCTTCATATTCTTGGGCTATTTTAATTTTGTCGTCACTTTTTTGTGCTCTATTTAATGTGGCATTGAGGTCCTTTCTTTTTCTAATAAGTTGCCAGGTATTTTCACTTATCCACTCTTTCCGTTCTTCTTCTTGATATCCTAAGATTTCCTGAGCATTTTGATGTACGGCAAGTTTAATCGATTCCCATTTCTCTTCTACACTTATCTGCATATGGTTTATAGTTTCTGCATTCAATTTTATTCTATTACTCCATTCATTATGAGT
This sequence comes from Diabrotica virgifera virgifera, assembly GCF_917563875.1. Lineage (NCBI taxonomy): Eukaryota > Metazoa > Arthropoda > Insecta > Coleoptera > Chrysomelidae > Diabrotica > Diabrotica virgifera. Next base: position 124,443,673 of record NC_065449.1, read on the forward strand.
TTCGCTATCACTCAATTGTTGTATGTTGTATTTCTTGCGTCTGTTGAAATGTTTATTGCTATTTTTCGCCCTTATTTTTACTTTTATTTCCCCCAATAGTAGGTGGTGGTCACTCCCTACATCTGCTGATCGCTTATTCCTTACATCCAGTAGGCTGCTTCTCCATTTGTTACTAATCAGAAGGTGGTCTATTTGATTTTCTGTTTTCTTATCAGGTGATACCCAGGTTATCTTGTGACACTTTTTATGTGGAAATATCGTTCCTCCAATTACCATATTCTTTTCTAAACTAAATTCTATGAGTTTTTCTCCATTTTTTTTTCTTTCCCCCAGCCCGTGTACTCCCATACTTGCTTCTGGTACATTATTATCCTGACCTACTTTCGCATTCAGATCCCCATAACTATGATAATATCTCCTTTGTTTATCTTCCTCATAACTTTATTTAATTCTTGATAAAACTTTTCTTTATCCTCTTCTTCACTTACTTCTGTAGGTGCATAGCAATGCACGATGGTTACCTTCCTTATAAACGAGTTGAACTGGGCCACTATTATTCTATCTGACACTGGATACCATTTAATTAGGCCTCTTTTGGCCTCCTTGTTTACAAGTATTCCGACTTCATTTCTTCTATCATTGGTTATGTCATTTCCTGAGAATAGTAGTACACTGCCATTTGATGTTGTCTTCTCTCCTTGTCCAGGCCATCGTATTTCAGATAAGCCCAATGTAAATTTAACTCTGTCATTTCTTTTTCTACTTGAGCCAGTCTGGACGCTTCGAGCATTGTCCTGACATTCCAGGCTCCAATTCTACAGCGGTTTTTGCGATGGAAGTTTTTTGTGGTCTTGGTTTGCTTCGTTTCAGTTTCTTTGATTGTAAGATTTAAGGTGAGTGAGTTATCAGCTCTCTGCACCCGAGAGTCCGTTTCGTCGTCTTCTTCTTCTGCTTCTTCCACTCCTGTTTCTTGATTTTCTTTATCATTGTTTTCTTTTCGTTGCATTTAGTTCAAGTCTATTTTATGCATGTTAACTTTCTGTTAATTTTCCTTCTCATTTGTCTGTTTGCTTTGCTTAGTCGTCATCTTGGTGCCAGTTTCGTGTCCTGCTGTTAGATATTTGCATTGCTATCTTTCTCCTTCATTTCTACTAGCTTCTGTTGCATGTGATCCCATTTTAGTTGTCTCCCATTCACATCCATCTTCTGATAACCCACTTTCACCACATTTCCTTTTTTCTTCTCTTCTCTAGCAACATCTCTCATATGTTTCTGGATTTTTTTTCATTCTTTGTAAGGTCTGCCTCTATGAATATGTCTTTCCCCCTTAACTTTGCTTTCTCTTTTAGTATCTTCACTTTGTCCCCCCATTCAGCCATTTCAACTATGCATCTTTCTTGGCCGATTTTATGGGCCTTCTTTATCTTTGTTTTCAGCATCAGTTCTTGTTCTATCATTTTTTCCATAGCTTCCTCAAGTATACTGTTATTTTGAGCATCCATGGTGATTCCAGTTATTAATAAGTTGTTTCGAATTTTTTGTCTTTCTATTTTTTCCATTCTGTCTTCAGCTTCTTTGATTCTGCTATATACTGCTTCTTTTTCTTTATCCCATTCCGCCTTTACTTGGGTGATCTCTTCCACCATAGATCCCATTTCTTCTTTGCTTTTCTGTATCTCTTTTTTCATGTCCTTTATATCCTCTCGAATTTCCTTAATATCATTTTTAATTTCTCGTTTTATTTCGGCCATATCCTCTTTAAGAGATTTATTAAATTCGCGCAACATATCCTTTATTTCCTCCATATTAATTTCGGTTTGCTTGTGTGTTCTCTCTCTTTGGGGTGATCTAGCAATTATTTTACTCTTTTGAAATACGTGTTGTTCCCCCGGAGATGTATTGTCGTCGATTCTTTCCCTCTTGCTTCCCCTTGGCGTCTGGGGTTGGATATTATTCATATGTCCGAACTCTCAGCTCATTTATTCGTATGTAAGCCGGACCTGCGTTTGTTTATTTTGAGAAATTAACTGTTATCGCGGGCCATAAGTTTGCCAGAACCGGTCGTTCCGTCAGATACCTGCAAGGCGAGCTTCTTTTGCACAGTTATCTTAATAAAAAAATAAACAAAACAAAAAAAATGTACTTACAGTTAGTGATTTTTAAATCTGTAGTCACCCTTGCACTTTTTATAGCACTACTTAAATATATCTATTATTATTTATAGTAACAAAAATGCCGTTAATTTTCACTTTCTTCTATGTCATTAAGGTATAATTAGGTTTTAATGATTTATAAATTACTATAAATTGCAAAATTGAACATACAACATAATATAATAAAACACAAACAAAGGAACTAATAAGTTTAAGCTGCTGTATATGACACCCAAATATAGATAAATACACTTTAGTTACTTGTACATTTCTGTGATTTCTTAGTTAGTCATTAAGAAACTCTTCTACTGAATAATATGGTCTTTTAGTTAAATGAGCTTTTGTCATTTTACGGAACTTGTGGAAAGATGTTGCAGATTTAAGTTGTAAAGGGAGAAAGTTGTAATACACTTTCGTTACTTGTACATTACTGTGATTTCTTAGTCATTAAGAAACTCTTCTACTGAATAATATGGTCTTTTAGATAAATGAGCTTTTGTCATTTTACGGAACTTGTGGAAAGATGTTGCAGATTTAAGTTGTAAAGGCTGTATGACACTATGCATTTTCTTGTATCATTTCTAATATCGTTTCTGATATCGTTTCTTGTATACATTTTCTTGTATCATTTCTTGTACGTACATTTGTGCCCTGTATGACACTATGCAAGTTCTTGTATCGAAAATTGTATGAAATTCGGCACGTGATTGGTCGAAATTTTGTTTGTCACCCTGTGTCACGTTATGGTAGTACTGCATCTACAGACACAGCTGATTTTAAATATTTTATAAAATTTATAAACTTTTATATAATTAACATTTTAATTTTAACCAGAATTTTACGTTGACTGAGGTTGATTATTTGTGTTTTTATTTTGTTTTGATATTTTTGCTAAAATATTTGCATTAGAATTATCTTCAGTTTGATCCAAATTAGGAACTATTGTATTTTCGTCTATTAAAAAATTATGCACCATGAAACCTAAATTTATAGTTTGAACTTTACTAGGAGCTAAATATATGGTTATTAGTAGAACAGTAATCCATACCAAACGGTATATTAAGTATCAATAAAAAAATTATAAATAATACCTACAAAAACACAAATAAATTCATCAATACATTATTCCATTTTCATTTCAGCCGCCACTATGAGTAAGTAATTTTGACATTTTAGATGTTTTACCAGCAGGTTTTACGTTTTTGCTCTTTGCGCAGAAATTGGCGCAGTTCTTGTACAATAATCTGTGCCTGACACAAATTCTTGTATCGTTTCTGATATCGTTTCTTGTATCTGTGTATGACACTATGCATTTTTTTGACATATCAGAAACGATATTAGAAATGATACAAGAAAATGTATAGTGTCATACAGCCTTAAAGGGAGATAGTTGTATAGTTTTTTTGCGGAATATATTATAGATTTCTTTACTTAAAACGGGATCGGTAAATAGTCAACAAAAGTTGAATTTCTGGTGGAGTAGTCATGATGAGGCCTTGCTGGAAAGACATGCAGGTGTTTACGAATTAAGCAAACAGTTTCTTAATGATACAAAGGTAAAAGGGTTAAAATTTCGTGATCTTTAAAGTAACTTCTGCAATGAGTTGATCTTCTGAGGCCAAACAGATATCTTATTGCTCTTTTTTGTAATTTAAAAATAACATTAAATTGAGCAGCTGTACTAGACCCCCAAAAAATGAAGACCATATCGAAGATGAGACTCGAACAAAGAAAAATATGTTATTTTAGAAGATGCTAAATTGAGTTCCTTCGAAACAGATCTTATGGCATAGCAGGCTGAGACGAGTTTCTTACTTAACAAATCGATATGAAAAGACCATTTGAGGTTGCTGTCTAAAAGAATACCAAAAAATTTTACAGAATCAACGGTAGAGATCTGGCTGTTATTCACAAGCAGGGGTTGAAGAGCACCTTTATATGATAATGCTGCCGTTTTATCCACGTTAAAGGAGAGTAAATTAGAGTCAGACCAGGTTTTTATCGTAAGAAGATCAGAAGTTATAATTGCATGAAGAGTTGCAATAGTTGAGTTGCTCGAAGTGATACTGGTATCATTGATGGTAAAAAGAAAAATTTTTCCATTGATTTTTAAGTTAGTGATGTCATTTATAGAGATAAGGACAAGTAGAGGACCCAATACTGAATCTTGTGGTACTCCACATACAATGTTTTTGAGACTAGAGTCAGTATCATTTGCTCTAACCAGTTGTTTCCTATTATCTAAGTAAGATTTGAACCAATTCAAAGAAATACCTCGAATTCCATAGAAATTTAGTTTTTTAATTAAAATGTCATGATTTACACAATCAAAAGCCTTGGTATAGTCACAGAAAACAGTGGCAGTATAAAGATTATTGTTTAGTGCTTGGTAAACCTCGTGAAGTACAGAAAACATGGCATCAGTAGTACATTTATTAGTTAAAAATCCGAATTGATTTTGTGATAAAATATTGTTATCAAAGAGAAAGGACATAAGTCGGGTTTTTCTGAGTCTCTCAATAATTTTGGAGAGTATCGGTAGAAGGGCAATTGGTCTATAGTTGCAGGCATTGGATTTTTCGCCACCTTTATGAAGAGGAATAATAATGGCTGTCTTTAGGCACTCTGGAAATTTACCATTTTTAAAGGAATCATTAATTAGTGAGACGAGGAGTTCTAACACATTATCTGTGAGATTTAAGAAGATTTTTATGGATAGTCCATCAATACTACAAGATGATTTGCTTTTGATACTATTGATCGTTTGGATCAATTCAGATTTATAGATTGGTCTTATAAAGAATGAATTCGAGACAATTCCTGATTTAGGGAGATAGAAAATGGGATCTTGTTGAGACTGAATAGTTGATGTTATATTTTTACTCACGTTAATGAAGTATTCGGTTAGATTTTCAGGATTTGGAAGGGCAAATGTTTGAGCTGCGTGGTTTTTTTTTTCGAAGGTCGTTTATTATGGACCAAGTTTCTTTTGCAACACTTTTGGAGCTTTCCAGACGATATTGATAGTAGGCTTTTTTAGCTGATTTGATGAGTTTTAGGTAGGTGACTCTGTAATTGGTGATATATTGAGTGACAGAGACGTTGGTAGTAAATTTCTTGATATACAGTAGTGAACGCATATTTTTGGCTGATATGCGGATACCTTTGGTAGCCCAGAGTTTGCGATGTTTTGGCTTAATCGTAATTAAAGGAAATGCCTTATTAAAGATACAGACAAGCTTCCCTAAAAAATCACTGAAATTATAGTACATGTCCGTAGAAGGAAAATGTCACTCAGAAGTTAAACATAAATTTTGGAATTTATGAAAATTCCGAGCGGAAAAACCTAAACTGTCGGGCTTTCAAGGAGGGTTTGCAGAAGATGTTAAATTTCGTATATACTGCTTCATGATCCGATAGTTCCGCATTAATAACTGTAGAGCAGACATCAAGGGGTGAGAAATCGGAGACAGTATAATCGATTATGGTAGATGTAGCTTTTGTAATCCTTGTAGGAGAACTAACGTGCATTGAGAGACCATATGATTCAAATATGTTGACCAAGAACATTTGGGTAGCACAAGCAGCAGCAGAAACTATGTTGAAGTCCCCGCATAGAATTTTTCTGCTTTTGTGAGGCAAGTCATCTAACAAATTTAGCAGGTTCTGAAAAAATTGTTCCACGGAAGAATCAGGTGATCTATAGATGCAAATAATGTAAAGATTAAGATTTTTATTAAAAACTAAAGAAAACTCAAAGTAGGCTTCATTCAACAGAAAGTCATATTTTGTTATCAGAGAAAAATCATTGATTACAGAAAGAATTAGGGTGCCTCCATAAGCTGAGTTTGGACGATCATACCTAGCAATTGTGGTATATTTCTCTACAAAAAAAGTCTCGTTGACTTCAAGCCAGTGCTCTGTAACCGCAACTATCTGGGGAAATCCTAATTTCTCTAGAAACAAAAATAATTCGTCAGTTTAATTTCTTATAGAACGAATATTAATGAGAACCATACTATATTTGTAATCACTAAAATTATTCGAGGTTTCTAGTTCCTTACAACACGTCGTATTACTTAAAAATTTCATCTTGGAGAGCTAGTGGTGACATTCCCTTGATAATTTCGGTGACATTCCCTTGATTTTTTCAGGTGAATAATTCTTTCCGAAGCAAGAAAAGACCTAAAAGCAGCAAGATCAGCGTCTACCTCATCTGCACCAATTCCATAAGCATCGTTGAATTCTAGAAGTATTTTTCTTAGATCTTCACTCTTATTCGGAAGTCCTTCGAAAGCAAGAAACAGTTTAACACTTGTGTTGGTGTACCATACTGATGCATCATAAAATACTGATGCAGCCAAAGTTTAATGGCCTTTAAGATATCCGGTTCCCTTAATCTTGTAACAATTAGAAATAGGGAGGAAGAAGAGTTCAAGTAGGATGAATACTATTTTTTAAATAGAAAGGGGTCTGGAGAAAAATTAGGGCATATTTCTAAAAGCTACTTGCTACGACAGCTCATGGTTGTGCGGTGGCGGGTCATAGGTTCGTTTAAGGAACTAGGGAGTATCAACTACTATTACCAAATGAAATAAGAGTACTTACACAGATATCCTAGGTGTTTACATAGAAATGATCCTGGATATATTTTGTTTGAGGGCGCCTTACCAGGAGTTTCTTTTATACAATCCAATATTTTCTTAATATGTATACTCTAAAATACTTTTAAATGTGTGGTTAAAATTTTGCTAATAGGTAGTTATAAATAAACAGGACAAATAAAGTTACATATTTATTGAAAACTTTTCCTGTCAAACAACAAAACAAACATTAGATTTTATAGGTTACATTGGCGATATTTACCTGTCACTAAAATATATCTACTTTATATAAAATAGATATGGTGCACCACAAAATAAGCAAATTTATTGTTTTATTGACTTGACATCTGACACATTTAAAATATAGCATTTATATTATTAAAAAGGAAAAATGTTTATTTTTACTGAAACTTGAAAATAACACCTGTCAGTTACGTCAAATATTTATGTCTCAATTAATTTTTATATGGTTAAAAGACAATTTTGATTTAACAATCATTTTTATAATTATGGAAGCAAATATCTTTCTGATCCAATCAAAAGTTTACTTGTTATATTTTTATTTTTAAATTCAAAAAAAAATTATTTATATTCATCAAAAAAATTACTTTAATCCTTGAATCTAAATTTTTTAATTAAAATAGTCACTATACCTTAAACATTGAAAATATTCATTTGTCACAACATTACTTCACCATAGGAAAGTTTTGACAGATCACTCATACGTCACCATACGTCACTCGACGGATGACTGGAAAATTCCACTGCTATGGTGATATGTAGGTATTATACCATAACAAACAGGAAAATGCTAATTTACCTCTAGTTTTCTAATCCAGGAAACTTAGGTTTAATCCATTACCATGTAACCATAACCAATATTATTATAACCAGCTATAAAGGTTTAATAACAGTTCACCGGCTTCACAAAGGACTAGATACGCCACCATAAGTTTACAAAAGCGTATAATCCAATAATTCACTAATCAACAGAACTTCTACACTATTAGATGATCAAACCATTAAATATTTCACCAAAAGAACTTTAATAGATCCCAAATTTAACTTGGAAATTCTTTTGTGGAACAAAAATATGCCGTTAGAATCTAACTTTTTGACATGTTTATCGGTCAAAAACTATTTTGAGACTCCTCGTTCTTTGCGATTCTCTCTAAATATTCCTACTCATGTGGTATCAACTTCGTATTTTCGTTCGTCGTAGCCAATCACGACTAACGATTTTTACGCTACATTTGAACAGGCCAATGACTGCTTTCTGGTTCTGTCACTAGAATATTCTAATGAGAAAAACGTAATTTTCCCTACAAGAAGAACGCATGGCAAATGATCTCGATTTCCAAAACACGCATTTCTTCTTAGAATGTAACGGCTTAATTAATATTGTGAAACAGTTCAGGGGCGGGTTAGAAATTTTTATTCGACTTGAATTTCTATAAACAACTGACAAAAATATTTGGATTTACTTAGAAAGGGATTATAATTACTATATAAATTAATATATTTATATTTCCGCTGGTTTTATAAATGTTATAACAGCCTCCTCCGAAAAGAGAAAACTCGGATAGAATATTCAGTTTTCGATAAACTAAACAAGAAATCAACCATGATTCCTTGAGTGAGGCAAAACAATCACATCAAAAAAAAAAAAATTATTATTTTTTTTAGATAATGGCAAGTGGGGATTAAATGAAACAATAAACGTTAGGGATTGGGCTAGCGTACCATCGATCGCCAGACTCTTTAAAATCGAGTAGACTAACATGTTCAATGACTCTAAAATGAGCTGTAGGTGACAAGAGTTTCTGTGTCTTGGGGAAGAAAATAAATCTTATGCCCTGTGTGGACCTCGCTGACATTCACAACAGTAACAAAAGTGATATATATATATATATATATATATATATATATATATATATATATATATATATATATATATATATATAACAAAGGAGCACTCGTAAGTGTAGGGTTTTATCGGTCAAGTGGGTGAAAAAAGAGACAAAGAATTCAGCTACTTCATCTATTTATTGAAGACGTTTCGTCTACTGCTCAGTAGACATCATCAGTTTATCTACAAAAAGAGTGGTATAAGAAACAACATCCAAAAGAGAGGTAAAAAAGCACTAGCGTTACCTTAAAAAGACATGTAGCAAAAGATAAGATGTACATAGTAAAAAAACCTTATCCATGAACCAACGTAATGTAAAAGTATATAACATTTAAGTGTATAGTTAATATTTAAAAAACTTTAGTACAGCCAAAGACAAGACCATGTGGTAACAGTCACATATAAAAAAACAAGTGTAAAAAAGCCGGCTTGCTTTTTTTAAAGTCAAGAATGAACCAAGAAAAAACCAGATTCACACTTCCAAAAACTTAGTAGTATTTAAGCATACTTCATTTTAACTTTAGGTAACATCATTAAATAAGTAGAATGCTAATATGCAACTTTGAAAATTTAAAGTTAAATAGTTACCAGCAGGTCATCCGAGCCCAACTGACACACAAAAGAAAATGGAGTTTGAATTATCAGGTGTAAACTGACATCTCGCCAAGAGGCAGGCAACCTTTAAAAGATTTATAACAAAGAGTGACTGACAACTGCAGTGCAGCGCGGTAAAATTTAAATTGATGTAATTAAAACAGTTATAAAAGTGTTTAAAAAGTGAAAGTAATATCAAGAAGTAATCAAGGGATGTACCTTATACCTCGTAGACAAGAATCACAGTTTATTTTAAACAAGTGAGGGCACTTCACACAATTATATGGAAAAGTGCCTACGTTAGTACTGGTAATCCAGTTAACTAACTAATATATTAGATAGTACAACAGTATAACTCCCATATATCGCAGCTCAAAAAGCAAGAAAAAATATGCAATAATTTAAGAAAATTTATAAATGAGTTTAGCAAATTGTAATTTATAATTAATATCAATAATGCAAAATTTTATCCTATGGAAAATTTTAAATTGTTCAATCTATTAAGTAAACTGTTATTATCAAAAAAAGTGGGAAAAGCTTGAAAAAACCACCAAAAACTTTTTTACAATAAAATAATTTAAGTGTAATAACATCGACTGATTCCGCAAGATCAATATTAAAGAAGTGGGAAAAGCCTGAAAACCACAAAACTTTTTTACAATATAATAATTTGAGTGTAATAATACCAACTAATTCTGCAAAATCAATGCATGGTATATTTGACTCAAGTTACTGATGTCAGTTCTCTTGTTAAGTACATTAGAGGTTTTTAATATGAAACACATCTCTAAGAACTGTCTTTTCGACAGGTTGCGTTCATTGCAAAGGATCTTGGCTTCATCAAAGTCCACCTTATGTTTTGTATCTATTGCATGTTGGGCTAAGGCACAAGTTGGTTTTTTCAAATTGATATCACTACGGTGTGAAATTAAACGTGATTTTAAAGCTCGCTTTGTCTGCCCTACATAACATGCGTCACATTCAGCACAAGGTATGTGATAGACCACATTAACTTGTTCCAAAGGGGACAAGGGTGTTTTAGTCTTAGAGAACAAATTTCTGACTGTTCTTGCGTTCTTAATTGCAATCTTAACAGGAATATTATTATTTTTATATAGTTTAATAAGTTTATCAGTAACCTGAGGAAAATAAGGAAGTGAAGAAAACTGGGAAACAGGAGTCCCAAGATTAGTAGTAGGCAGAATTGTGATGTTAACAGTATTATTCGATATTGATCTAAGTTGGTCACCATTGGGTATGTCGTTCAGAGAAGAACCGTAGCTTTGGGAAAAAAGAAATTTATTAATAAGGGAGGAAGGGTAGGAATTATCTACCAATATACTTCTAAGTAGCAGAAGGGATTCCCTTCGATTAACCGGATGTGTCAACCTATGTAGCCTACAGCTTAAAGCTTTAATAAGATTTATTTTATATTTAAAAGGATGACAAGAATGGTAGTTGAGAAACCTATTAGAGGCCATTGGTTTCCTATACCAACTTGTACAAAGTGTGTTATTTCCACTTCTAGTGACACGCATGTCCAAGAAGGGGATACTATGGTTGTTGGGGTCCTCGAGTTCACATGTGAACTGCAAATGAGGATCAAACCCATTAAAGATGGACAAGGTGGCCTGAGTCTTGTCTGGTGGTAAGGCTAGTAATAGGTCGTCCACATAACGTTTAACAAAAGGAACTTGAAAATCTAAATAACCCAGACGGTCAGAAACTAAATCATCCAAAACATAATTCCCTAGGATGGGTGAAATCGAGGAACCCATTGGTGTCCCAAAAATTTGTAAATAAAATTTGTCGTTGAAGACCAAAAAATTAGTGTCAAACACTAATTGGAGCAATTCTGCAAACACTTCCCAGGAAACTGGAGAATTAGGTTGGATAATATTCCAATGATTTCTTAGTGAAGTAAGGACACTGGCCAAGGGAAGGTTAGTAAAAAGTGAAACTACATCAAAACTCACCAAAATATAACCATGTGGTAGCTTAAAGTCATTAATAAATTCACTAAATTGAAAAGAGTCAACAATGTTGTAATCATTATTGTAATTATAAGATTTTGACAAGATATCAGTCAAAAATTTTGCAATATGTATGTTAGGTGAATTAATTGAGGAAACAATAGGCCTCATGCTCAATGTGGGCTTGTGAATTTTGGGCAGACAATAAAATCTTGGAGCATAACCGTCATAATTATGTAATGACTTAGCTAAAGTTTGATCTATGATCTTAATATTTTTTAAGTGAGTAATGAATTTATTAATTTTGTTAGAAAATTTTGAACAGGGGTTTGAAGTAAGAGGTTGGTAGTACCTAACGTCATCTAACAATGATTGACTGAGGCTGATATATTGATCTTCATCCATAAGAACAGTGGCATTGCCTTTGTCACTGGTGAGAACGAGAAGATTAGGGTGGGTTTTTAAAAACGATACCGTTTCCCTATAAATCTTATCAATTTCAGATATGGATTGCCTAGGGCGGTTGGTAAAATTCAACAGAATGTTATTAGAAGATGACCTTAGGGAAAGAAGATCAGCATTGTCTGCATGAGACAATATATTTTCTACATCTGCAAGGGTCCTACTGATTGAATAATCTTTGAAGGTAGGTTCCAGACCAAATTTAGGGCCCAAAGATAATAGCTTTAGAATATTTTGAGGAACATCCACATTAGAAAGATTCTTTATCCAATTAGGATTAAATGGAATTTTGTGGAAGTCTGGTGCACCCAATTTATCAAGCTTACTCTGTAGATGTAAAATAGTTTTTTTATAAACGAAATTAAATTTCTTGTGTAAAGATGTCTCAAACCTATCTAACAAAGATGCAGGTAAAGTGTGATCTAAGAAATCAGTGACATTATTTATTTGACCAAAAATGAATTTAATATCTGAATGAACCTTCGATATATGGAAATTAAGTAATCGTGCCCTCACCTGTCTATTAAGAGCCTGGCTCCTGCGTTGGAGTGTGTGATCGTGGGTTCCTGTGGTAGTAGTAAGTATGTTAGAAGTGGTGTCTGTGATAAATCTTGGAATTTTCTTGGTTCTCCTGCACTCTAGAAGGAAAGTTCTTCTTGCTTCAGCTGTAGCCAGTTTTTCGGTCAGATTGGTCCATCTCTTAAGCTTTTTCACTGGTAGTTCCCCATGGATGCGCCTGGTATTAGCGTAAAAACCCTCTGTAACAGAAGACATCATAAAGGAGTACGACCGTCAATTCCAATATAACAAAGGAGCACTCGTAAGTGTAGGGTTTCGTCTACTGCTCAGTAGACATCATCAGTTCATCTACAAAAAGAGTGGTATAAGAAACAACATCCAAAAGAGAGGTAAAAAAGCACTAGCGTTACCTTAAAAAGACATGTAGCAAAAGATAAGATGTACATAGTAAAAAAACCTTATCCATGAACCAACGTAATGTAAAAGTATATAACATTTAAGTGTATAGTTAATATTTAAAAAAACTTTAGTACAGCCAAAGACAAGACCATGTGGTAACAGTCACATATAAAAAACAAGTGTAAAAAAGCCGGCTTGCTTTTTTTAAAGTCAAGAATGAACCAAGAAAAAACCAGATTCACACTTCCAAAAACTTAGTAGTATTTAAGCATACTTCATTTTAACTTTAGGTAACATCATTAAATAAGTAGAATGCTAATATGCAACTTTGAAAATTTAAAGTTAAATAGTTACCAGCAGGTCATCCGAGCCCAACTGACACACAAAAGAAAATGGAGTTTGAATTATCAGGTGTAAACTGACATCTCGCCAAGAGGCAGGCAACCTTTAAAAGATTTATAACAAAGAGTGACTGACAACTGCAGTGCAGCGCGGTAAAATTTAAATTGATGTAATTAAAACAGTTATAAAAGTGTTTAAAAAGTGAAAGTAATATCAAGAAGTAATCAAGGGATGTACCTTATACCTCTTAGACAAGAATCACAGTTTATTTTAAACAAGTGAGGGCACTTCACACAATTATATGGAAAAGTGCCTACGTTAGTACTGGTAATCCAGTTAACTAACTAATATATTAGATAGTACAACAGTATAACTCCCATATATCGCAGCTCAAAAAGCAAGAAAAAATATGCAATAATTTAAGAAAATTTATAAATCAGTTTAGCAAATTGTAATTTATAATTAATATCAATAATGCAAAATTTTATCCTATGGAAAATTTTAAATTGTTCAATCTATTAAGTAAACTATTATTATCAAAAAAAGTGGGAAAAGCTTGAAAAAACCACCAAAAACTTTTTTACAATAAAATAATTTAAATGTAATAACATCGACTGATTCCGCAAGATCAATATTAAAGAAGTAGGAAAAGCCTGAAAACCACAAAACTTTTTTACAATATAATAATTTGAGTGTAATAATACCAACTAATTCTGCAAAATCAATGCATGGTATATTTGACTCAAGTTACTGATGTCAGTTCTCTTGTCAAGTACATTAGAGGTTTTTAATATATTAGAGGTTTTTATATATATATATATATATATATATATATATATATATATTGCTATATTTCTATTTGATATGAAAATTAAATTTTGATAATTATAAACAGAATTCAATTTAATATAAAATATTTTCAATTTTCTCAACCACGGGCATATAAATTTAGAACAACCTGTAGACAACAAATTGTTATATTTAATTTTAAGAAGTGATTAAACGAAACTCGGGACAATGCGCTTAGAATAAACAAAGTGAATGGCGCGTACCATTATCGTTGTTCGCGGAAGGTTCGATCATTAGCCTATGCTAAATAAGACTCAGTTGAAGTAGATAATAGGTCATTAAATTTTGTAAATAGTAGAAAGTAAATTTAGAATTGGAATTAACTATTTTTTTTTGAAATCCATTAAGCATATTTAGAAAGATTAAAAATTGGTTTTGAGGAATACTGCGAATGAGAGTTGGTGGTGGAAGGTTGTTTTGTGAATCTGGAAGGGATATTTAGAAAGTAGGGGAATGAATGACAAATAGAGATCAGAATATTTTGAGCTGTCGAGAAGTGAAGTCGAGTAGTAGACGGTAGTGTACGGAGAGTGAGAAAGCCGGTGTAGTTCCGTGAGTGTGGAGATCTATCGTGGAACGAGAAGTAGGCCAGGTGGAGAGTAAAGAACCTCCTTGAGCCAAGAGTGTCCCGGTAGCTGATTGCATTTTCGAAAAAGCTAGAACACAGCATCACGACAGAAGCAGGAGCGAGAGCTATACGAGCTAATCTTCAAAGGAGAACATTACTGAAAGCCAGGACGAGGTTTTGATCGCAGCCAAGGATAGCAGGAAACGGGTCTTGTGTGAAGACATTCTCAGTTCACCAGAAAAGGGTCAGTCTCATTTGTTTGGACATGAATGTATGGGTTTTTCGTATTAAATACCACATTATAAATTGAAGAACATAATCAATAATATCAGAAAAGCTTCATCAAACTTAAATAGAATTGTTGCTAATAAATCCTAATAGTTAAATGTTAATAAAAACTCTCAATTGGAAACCAAAAGGAAATAAGGTTCCCATTTGTAAAGGTTATGTTTAAGAATAATAAGATCTAGCACATATTAAGCAGTGATTGCCATTTAAATAAAATAAACAATATTTTGATTATAATTGTAACCCATATGTGTGTATTATTTTACTCTTTTCTTTCCTATCCCGATTAGGAACCATTGAGAAATACTGAGAAGCCACGTAAGTAAGTAATTAATTTTATAATTCGCCCTGAGATTGAAAACATATTGATATGTGATCTGGTTAATTAATTAAATTATTATTAATGCATTGATTAAATTAAATGACAAATAAGAATATTATCTCATATCAATAATCAAGATCACATCAACTGTCGTCCAACGTGGAAAGCATGGAAAAGCATTTCTAGTGGCAAATTTGAAGGATAGAAAGAGTAAAGCCGGTATTTGAAAATTTATATGCCTGTGGTAAAAAGTGAGATACTTACATTTGATAACATAAAATTTTAGATCTCTTTAGGTACAAATTTACATAACTGATTTAATATTTTATTTTTACGATATTTACATTTGATATATTTATTGACAATTTATAATGTTTGGGTGAGAAAAAGTCGTCTGGGTAACATACTAGTAAAATTTCATATTTGGCGGGGACAGTACTTCTTGAAAACAAATGTCTGTGACAAGAAGCCAAAGCAAAGACAACAAAAAACAAAAAGAACATTCAAATCAAGAGAATAATTCAGACCAAGAAGATATTTTAGACACGACAATCATGGCATCAGAACAGCAAGAATTATCAGGAATAGATAAATTATTACAAATGATGCAACTCCAGTCACAAAGAATGGAACAGAAAATGGATGAAACACAACAAAAACTGGATGACAATCAAAGAGAAACAAAACAAGCAATGGATGAAGCATCAAAGAAAATGGATAAAGTGGATCAAAAAATGGATGAAACACAACAAAAAATGGATGAAACAAAACTAAAAATGGATGAAACACAACAAAAAATGGATGAAACACAACAAAAATTGGATCAAAAAATGGATGAAACAAAAAGAATAATGCAAGAAAATCAGAAGGAAACAAAACAAGCCATAGAAGAGAACAACAAGAAAATGGAGGAACGCATAGAAAAGTATGAAATGAAAATTCAAGATAAAATAAAGGAACTAGAAAATTTGGAAAATAAGTTGGAAAATGCTATTCAAGTAGACAGAGAAGAAGTGGAAGAAAGAATCACAGAAATAGAAAAACAAGTCACCGAAAATCGGACGCAACACAATGTAGGAGAAAGAAGAGAAGTGGTTATACATAGCACAGATGACGTGAAGATAAGGTTTGGCTGGGATGTAAGAAGATTACACCCAGTGCCGTTCATAAATAGCCTGAAAAAGAAAATACAACACATCGGAAATTTCGAAACAGCAAAAGAAGCTATCAGAAACCATCTCAAATATGAAGCAAGCCTATGGTTCGAGAGTAAAGAAGAAGAATTCGGCAATTGGCAACAATTTGACCAAAAATTTTTGAATTATTTCTGGGGAAAGGTCCAACAATTGGAAATTAACAAGGAATTGCAAAATGGGAAATACAATGATAGGATGGGTGTATCAGAAAGGACATATGCTTTGCAAATTTACAATAATGCAAAACATTTACAATATAATTACTCATCGGAACAATTAGTCGAACTGATTGCAAGATATTTCGAGGAAACGCTGGAAGACCATATCACATTGCAAAATTAAAAAGACATAGATAGTTTATGCCAATTACTACAAATAAGAGAATCACGTCTAAGAGAAAGAAAATCAAGAAGGTCGCGAGAAGATTACAGGCCCCGAGAAACACAAGATTACAGAGAGAGAAATCAAAATAGGAGGGACTATACAAGACGAGATTTTAATCCCAGAAGGGAAAACGAAAATAGAGACAACGGAAGAGGAAATTATGAACAAATAAATAGGCAATGGAATGAGGACAGAAATCGAGGATACCAGAATAGAAACACCACACGCTCAAATCAAGAAAACAGAAATAATGGTAGACAAAATGAACAGGGATATCGAGAAAACCGAAACAGATCCGACAGACCAAGAGAAAATAGAAGAGAAGTAAATAATACCCAGACAGATGAATATGACGGAGAGAGACATTATGACGAAAATATAAACAACGATGAGCAACCGGCGTCTTTTCACGACGGCGCTCACTAAAAACCAAAAATCAAACAGGAATCTTTTGTCACCCCAAGGAGTTTATTAAATTGGCAGGAAACAACGAAAAGAAAAATGGAGTTAATTTAAAATTTGTGGATGGATTTATCAACGAGAAACCAATTAAAATTATGATAGACACTGGATCTGAAATAACATTGGTCAACAGAAAACTAATAGAAGAAGTTAACTTAACAAATTTAATTTACAAAATACCTAGGGTAAATTTAGTGAGCGCAAACAAACGGACATTGGCAACTATAAATGAAGGCATACGAGTAATGGTACGACTGGGTAAGAATATGTATGCACTACAATGTGTAATAATGCCAAACATGTCACATGACATGATAGTAGGAGTTAACGAATTGGCAGAAAAACATGTAGTGATAGATTTTAAAAATAATACGATGAAACTAACAGAAGAAAGAGAAAAAGAACAGGACAAGGAACATGAGAAACAAAATACGGAAGAATCAGGTAAAGAACAAACAGTGGAAATGAATTTGGCAGCGAAGCAAGGACAAAGAAAAAAAAGGAGAAAAGGTCAGAAAAAGATAAAAGAAAATGAAACCTGTGGCTCCTCAAAAGAAGAGTTGAGCCCAGAAGAAGAAAATTTGAGAGTATCAGAAACAAAGGAAACCTGGGATTCCTCAAAAGAAGAGACGAGCTCAGGAGAAGAAGAAATAAAGCAAAAAAATGAAAGTGAAAAGAATATGATTGAAACAGTGGTATTTGAAGAGGAGGTAGATGCAAACGAGGATGCAGAATGCACGGTAAACATGTGTGAAGAATCTGAGAAAGAAGACAGAAAATTAATATGTGGAGAAGGGAAAGAAAAAGAATTGCGGTTGATGTTAAGAAACTACGAAAATTTGATCAATGAGGAAAACAGAGTGGCTAAAAAGTACGAACATTCATTTGAGGTGAAAAACTTGGGAAATTTTCGATCAAAGACTTACCCGATTCCATACAAGTATCGACAAGAGGTGAAAGAAGAAATAAATAAAATGTTGGAAGATCAAATCATCGAAAGATGTGGTTCACCGTATGTTAACCCGATTGTGATAGTAAAGAAAAGCAATGGAGAATTGAGATTATGTTTAGATGCCAGGAATATCAACCAGCACACTGTATCACAATATGAATCACCTCTAAACATCGAGGCCATTTTTGGAAGAATCATCGGGTCACACATATTTTCGAAAATTGACTTAAAACACAGTTTTTGGTTGATACCGTTAGCTGAAAAGTGTAGAAACTACACCGCTTTTTCTATTGATGGTATTGTCTACCGGTTTAAGGTAGTGCCATTTGGATTGCAGAGTGCTTGTGCTGCACTCGTCCGAGCTCTACATATCATTTTGAATCGCCATGAAGATTTCATAGTTCATTATATCGATGATTTATTAATTTTTTCACAAGATACTCAGAGTCATCTGGAACACATAGAAATAATTCTGAAAGAATTGGACACAGCGGGATTGAAATTAAACATTGAAAAATGTCAATTTTTTCAAAAAGAAGTCATTTATTTGGGTTTTCAATTGGACACCAAAACAGTAAGATTAGCCGAAGGCAGAGTCAAGCTCATAGATGAATACCCAAGACCAACGAATTTGAAAACATTCAGAGGTTTTCTTGGCACGATAAATTATTTTAAAAAGCTGATTCCCGATTTGAGCCAAAAGGAAATCCCTCTGATAAAATTGCTTAAAAAAGGAATAAAATGGAATTGGAAAAAAGAACAGGAGGAAGCTTTCGAAACATTAAAACGAGAATTCGCAAAAGGAACGAAAATATACCACCCCATTTACAATTTACCTTTTATAGTCCGAACTGATGCGTCCATACAAAAATTTGCAGGAGTTCTGTCTCAAATACAAAACGACCAAGAAGTGCCGATATGTTTTATATCTCGAGTGACTAAAACACATGAGAGAAAATATAGTGTTACAGAATTGGAGTTTGCCAGTGTACTATATTGCGTAAACAAATTGAGGTTTTACTTATTGGGAGCAAAATTCACAATCGAAACAGACCATGCAGCTTTAGTACATATCATGAAGAATATATTAGTAAATAATAGAATACATAGAGGCATGCTATTATTACAGGAGTATGATTTTGAGTTCCGATATATAAAAGGGAAAGACAACATAATAGCCGACGCTCTAACACGGGATGAGGACACCGGAAAAAAGGAAACAATTACTCTACAGGTGGGACTAAATAGATTAATACAAGAAGAAGGGATATATTCGTTAAATGAGATAAGGACAAACCAGGAAGACCTAGAGGAAAGAGAAAAAAGAAGAGGGGAAGTAGAAAATAACATATATTTTAAGAGAATAGACGGAAAGGAACTATATTTAGTGACACAGACATTGGCCGAAAAGATAATAAAGAAATTACATGAGGACAATGGGCATATCGGTAGCAGAAAAGTTTGGCTCGTTTTTAGGGAAAATTACATCAGCCGACAAGATTACCGCATTGCAAAGGAAATTACCCAGAAGTGCGATGTATGTCAAAAATATAAGAGTCGGAATTTCAAAAACGAAAATGTTGCCAAAAATATTGAAGCCCGAAACAAACTAGACATTGTAGCAATAGATATGTTAAGCGATCTAATTATGACCACTAAAAGGAACAAACATATTCTGGTAATGGTGGATGTGTTTTCAAAATACGTAAAATTATATAGTTGCCGCACCACAAAGGGGGAAGAAATATTAAGAAAAATCGACAATTTTATAGCCATAGTAGAAACACCAAAAAAGATTCTACTGGACAATGCAACGTATTTCCGAAATGATCGTTTCAAGGGACAACTTCGAGAACGAGGAATAGAGACAAATTTTGTCAGCATCAGGCATCCACAGAGTAATCCTTCGGAACGATTCATACAGGAAGTGACGAAATTTCTTCGCATTGCAACAGATGGTCAACATCGCCACTGGGACAGGAAAATGACGGAAATAGAAAGGTATCTAAATACAATTCCGAGCACAGTAACAAAAGAGACCCCAGAATACATCATGAAGGGTGTACTGCCGATAAGGCCATGGGAAGACCAAGAGCCAAAAGAATATCAACAGGTGTTTGAAACCGTACAGAGAAGATTACGGCGAAGCAACGAAAAATATATCCAAAGACAGGAACAAAATAGAAAAAGAAGACCAGTGACTTTCCAAAAGGGTGAAAAAGTACTCGTGAGGGCATTACGAGTATCAAATCTTCCTGGGGGCATTTGCGCAAAATTGATGCCTGTTTTCGAAGGCCCGCACATCGTGAATAATGAAAATGGGATAAATAGTTATGAGTTGAGGCACAGGAACTCGGAAAAGATCCGAGGAATTTATAATATTCACGATGTATACAAATATCACGAATAAAAGACAGATACATGAAGTAGATAGTAAGTTAGGATATAAGACGTAGATTAAAGTAAGGAAATATACAGGGAGTTGGTTTTGCCTCGAGAAAATTTATTTAAAAATGCAGATAAATTTTATCGAATACAAGGCGGGGATTTGTTATATTTCTATTTGATATGAAAATTAAATTTTGATAATTATAAACAGAATTCAATTTAATATAAAATATTTTCAATTTTCTCAACCACGGGCATATAAATTTAGAACAACCTGTATACAACAAATTGTTATATTTAATTTTAAGAAGTGATTAAACGAAACTCGGGACAATGAGCTTAGAATAAACAAAGTGAATGGCGCGTACCATTATCGTTGTTCGCGGAAGGTTCGATCATTAGCCTATGCTAAATAAAACTCAAGTGAAATCGATAATAGGTCATTATCGTTGTTCGCGGAAGGTTCGATCATTAGCCTATGCTAAATAAGACTCAGTTGAAGTAGATAATAGGTCATTAAATTTTGTAAATAGTAGAAAGTAAATTTAGAATTGGAATTAACTATTTTTTTTTGAAATCCATTAAGCATATTTAGAAAGATTAAAAATTGGTTTTGAGGAATACTGCGAATGAGAGTTGGTGGTGGAAGGTTGTTTTGTGAATCTGGAAGGGATATTTAGAAAGTAGGGGAATGAATGACAAATAGAGATCAGAATGTTTTGAGCTGTCGAGAAGTGAAGTCGAGTAGTAGACGGTAGTGTACGGAGAGTGAGAAAGCCGGTGTAGTTCCGTGAGTGTGGAGATCTATCGTGGAACGAGAAGTAGGCCAGGTGGAGAGTAAAGAACCTCCTTGAGCCAAGAGTGTCCCGGTAGCTGATTGCAGTTTCGAAAAAGGTAGAACACAGCATCACGACAGAAGCAGGAGCGAGAGCTATACGAGCTAATCTTCAAAGGAGAACATTACTGAAAGCCAGGACGAGGTTTTGATCGCAGCCAAGGATAGCAGGAAACGGGTCTTGTGTGAAGACATTCTCAGTTCACCAGAAAAAGGTCAGTCTCATTTGTTTGGACATGAATGTATGGGTTTTTCGTATTAAATACCACATTATAAATTGAAGAACATAATCAATAATATCAGAAAAGCTTCATCAAACTTAAATAGAATTGTTGCTAATAAATCCTAATAGTTAAATGTTAATAAAAACTTTCAATTGGAAACCAAAAGGAAATAAGATTCCCATTTGTAAATGTTATGTTTAAGAATAATAAGATCTAGCACATATTAAGCAGTGATTGCCATTTAAATAAAATAAACAATATTTTGATTATAATTGTAACCCATATGTGTGTATTATTTTACTCTTTTCTTTCCTATCCCGATTAGGAACCATTGAGAAATACTGAGAAGCCACGTAAGTAAGTAATTAATTTTATAATTCGCCCTGAGATTGAAAACATATTGATATGTGATCTGGTTAATTAATTAAATTATTATTAATGCATTGATTAAATTAAATGACAAATAAGAATATTATCTCATATCAATAATCAAGATCACATCATATATATATATATATATATATATATATATATATATATATATATATATATATATATATATATATATTATATAATATATCATATAATATATACCATATACCAGAGCAGACACAGCCTCATCACCTCGTTGCCTAACCGGGAGTGGTTTTCAAAATCTAAAAAAAATCATTTGAGCTCTAGGCTCAGCAGATAGGCATCTGCGTTATTTGAGCTCTAGGCTCAGCAGATAGGCATCTGCTTTAACTCCACCAAACGCCTAGCGAGTTTCAGGGAATTTTTATCGGCAACGGTTCAGCAAAAATGAGGATTTAGAATCTCCATTCTAAATACCTCAATGAGACAGAATGTACCCATTTGTCTCAAGTCGAGATCGGTAACTTTACGTTAGAAGTCTCACAGGGAATATACTCACTTCAACAACTAGACCAAAATAAAAGAAGACTAAAAAAGGGTATAAAACAACAAGGACTAAAAACGACATACCAAAATCAAAGAGGATGTCAATTTCTTATCAAGACTAAGGAAAATAAAAAAAATTAAGGGGAACAGAAAATAGGGGATCAGGACTAAGGGGATGACATAATATCTTCATCAGATACAAAAGGTTTTAAGTCTTTAACATGCCATTTACCAAGATCAGAACCGTTTAAATCAGAGAGACGATACACCACTGGTGACAACTTTTCACTGAGTGTAGCTTCAATGTACCTCGGTCCTAGTTTAGACATAAACTTTTTAGCTGCATTAGACAGGACTTTATTCCTTTTCCATACTTTATCTCCTACTTGGAATTGGACTTCTCTTCTTCGTAAGTTGTAACTTCTAGTGTTACGTTCATATCCTTTTCGAAGATTAGCCCTGACCTTATCGAAGACTTGACTTACTTTTACTTCTGAAGCGTACATATCACGGTTACCAGGAATAATTTCTAGATCTTGGTTCCATTGATCTTTTTGATCAATACCATAGTAATTTCCACTTAGGGGAACATGAAGGCCATAATTAAGTAAAGCTGGGGTATATCCAGTTATCTCATGCTTTGCGGTGTTAATAGCTTGTCTGATCTTTGCTAAATTCTTGTCCCAGTCTACGTGTTTTTTTACACACATACGGATTGCTGTTCCAATAGTTTTATTATTCCTTTCCACAAAATTACATTGTGGTGCATACACGGGGCTAAACCATACTTTCTGAACATTATACCTACTACAGAGATTAATTAGAAGAGGGTTGTTCAGATTTGAGGCATTATCACAAATCACATACTGGGGAACACCAAACATCAGGAAGACGTTATCTTCCAAAAATTCAACTATACTCTTAGCTGTAGCCTTCCTCAAAGGATGGACTAAGGTATATTTACTAAACCAATCAGCAACCACTAATAACCACGTTAACCCACTAATAACCCACTAATAACCTTTTTTAGAACGAACAAAGGGACCTATCAGATCAATGGCAACTATCTGCCAGGGGAATTGAGCTTCTCTTTGCTTACCCATTTTACCTAATGGAGCATGATTTGGTGTTTTCTGAGCACCACATACTCTACATGATCTGACAAACTTAAAGACATCGCAACGCATTTTGGGCCAATAGTACCTTTCTTGAATACGGAACAAAGTTTTATAGAATCCAAAATAAGCACATGTAGGTGGCTCATGACAAGACTGAATAACTTCTAGTCTTTGGGGTTTGGGTACTAAAATTTTCCATTCAACATCATTAGTCTTAAAAGAATTTGGGGATGGGGCATACTTGTAGATAAAATCATTTTCCACTTTCCATTGTGGAAAATTATCAGGGGAACGGAGTATCTTCGATCTTAAATCATCGAACCAAGGGTCTATTCTATCAATATCTATTTCTAGATACTTAACATTTTTGGTATCATTGGTATGGGCTCGGGATAAAGCATCAGGGACTAAATGGGATGTTTCTTTTCTATGAATCAAATCGAAAGTATGTTGTCTACAGAGAAGTGAATGTTGGTCTATAATGATCGAAAACTTAACTCCTTCAATATAATCTCGAAATTTCTCGATAGCGAAGATCACTGCGAGACATTCTCGCTCTGTAACTGAATAATTTCTTTCAGTTCGGGAAAGAGACCTACTAGCATAAGCTATAACTTTTTCTTCACCATCAATAGTTTGAGTCAAGACACCACCAAGTGTTTTCTCTTCCTTTTGGGAAGAATGCCATGTTCCATCTCTAAAATTCAACAACACCGAAAATTTATGCATAAAGTTACTTCCTAAAATAAAACTATGGGGAACGGAGGGTACAACAAGAAATGTTACCATTTGGGAAACACCATCCGCCTCAATTGGAAGATCAATATTACCAACTACGGATTTATGAGAACCATCTGCTAAGCAGACGTGTTTACAGGGAGTAGAATTAGTGGTACCTACTACGGATGTAGTGCAACCACTATCTAAAAGAGCGATAAAAATTTTAGAAAAGACAGAAATACTAATATGAGGACGTTTTTCACGATCTTTTTCAAAAAGAGGGTTAAGTATGCTTCGGGAAGGTTTGTCGGGCTTAACTCTAACTGGAGTGCAACTGCCGACTGGCTGCACACTACCTAGTTTTTTTGACACTTACAGGAGGAAGTGCTCACACCTTTATGCCCACAACGAGAACAAAATATTTCTCTGTATCTACAATCACGAGAAACATGATTGGGCTCACCACAAATCCAACAAAAAATTTTCCTAGGGTTTCTTTGTGTTTGGTAGAGAGGGGATTTCATCAAAGGAGATAAATAAGAAGAAGACTGATTTCTGTGGGGTGGATAAGAAGAAGAAGACTGATTTCTGTGGGGTGGATAAGAAAAAGAAGACTGATGTCTTTCTGGTGGATAAGAAGACTGATGTCTTTCTGGTGGATAAAAATACTGATGTCTTTCTGGTGGATAAGAAGAAGATTGATGTCTTTCATCAGTATCTACTGGAGGACTGGGTCTCTCATTTCTCTGTCTGGAATTGGTATTGGATTTCTTAAAAGGACGATCTTGCTTTTCTGGTTTGTCTCTTTTGGGGTTTTCAGGCTTGTCTTGTTTATCAAGTACCTGAAGATTCTCTTGGGGTTTCTCTGTATCTTCTAATGAGATACCAGCAAGACCTTTTGTAGTTTGAAGCAGAGGCAAAACATTTTGCTCCAAACGTTTAACAGTAGAGACTAAAATTTCTACAGTGGGAAAATCTTGAAGGGCTATGAGTGGAATATAATCCACTAAAATATTTTTTCTTAAGATTTTAACTCGTTGTGCTTCAGATGGGTACTCTTCCAAACGTCTAAAGAGAGTCTCCATGATTGAGGAATAAATAGTGATAGACTCAGACTTTTTTGTTTTCGACTTTTAATATCGTCGAAAAGATTATCATTATAATCTGGGAGTAGGAAAGCAGTTTTGAGTAAGGTTACCAACTCATTCCAACTGTAAACAGTATTTCTAACACTTCTATACCAAATAGCAGCGTTTCTGTCAAATAAGTCAAAATCTGATCTAAACAGGACATCATGAGAAATATTTCTGGACCTAGCAGAATCTCTTATTTTTTCTAAAAATGTGGGAAGGGCTTTACTCTCACCATTAAATTTGATATTTAAATCAGAAACTCTAACAGGAGTTGAAACTTGTATAATAGGTGCCGAAACTGAACTAATAGGGGCAACAGGGACTGAAGTTGTATCACTAGTCGATGGGATGGACATATTATCGGATGTCTCTTCATTTTCCAAGACATCTCCTGTCAACATCAATAAATCCATTTTATAGTTTTCAATAACTTCTATTACATTTTCACCTACATTGTCAGGGAAATTTTCTAATCTGAAATCCAGATGAGTGGACCTTGTTTTGAAACGAGCAAAGTCAGCTTTTGTTGACTGTGCATCCATTGTTTTTGCAATAGTTTGCAAATCTTTGAGTATTGCCTGAATTACAGGTAACTCTTTATCAGGATCGACTACAATTTTAGTAAAATCGATGGCAGATGAGGTAGTCTCTTTACTTAACTGACCTCTCAATAACTTATGTTTTTCCTCAACGTTTTTATTTTGTACCTTAAAACCTCTTATGAGCCTCTATGTTCATAAGATAACTCTTCTGTTTTCAGATCATTTACCTGGGTAGACTTCATTTTTTAAAACTGGGGTGAAAGTAACACGCAAGGGAAAGACAGAAGGGAATAGTGACAAAATATGACTTTCAACAAAAGACCGTTTCTATTTATCAAACGAAAGCAAACGTCACCTGTCCAACGCGACCGGATCCCAAATCACCAGCCTTGTCACAGCTTCTGCTCTTGGCCTACAATCATTCAGTAAATAAAAGAGGGGTCAATGAACTATTTGTCAAAAATTCACACTCACGTACTAACAGGGAACAACAGACTCAAAAATTTTAGACACAACAAGGATATTCAAACACAAACAATATTGAAACTTGCTTCTCGAATGAGCTTACTCAGGAAACACCAACAATGGTTCTTGTTCCGATAATTAATGGAAGTGTTCCTAGACAACTAAGCACGCTTCCTCTATCACGAGTATTACACTTGTGATGTATTCTGGTATAAGAAGGGAAAGACAAATATTAATCGGACTGACTAACTCCTTTACTTTACGGGTACGCTCCGACTAATTCACAGAAAGGCTCCAAATAATTTACACGTAGGCTCCAACTAACCTTTGGTATCCTTATGACACTGACAAAGCTAGATTAGTTGAGAAAAAAAAAATAATGGGACTAAAAGCTCAAACGAAAACTACCAGACTATACACATATACTCAAACGGCAAACAAAAAGAATCACAAAATCAAGTTATTCTGTAAAAAATTGTCAATCAATTATGAATAAATGCACAAATATAACAATAATGTTATACTTTTTAAATAGTTTCAATATTAAAATGTTCAACACTACTTATATAGACTACCTGTCTATATTATACTCATCAATATTTAAAAAAAATTTAAATAATGCTTTCACCACGGGTACTGTATCAACATCTACCATAAATACATACATAAAAATAATGTTGATACACTACAATGAGTACATATTTACACCTATTAAAAAATTTATACCACTTCGTAACGTTAAAAAAATGTAGGGGCTCTTTCTAGGCTACCGACATAAGTTTTTGGGCTAAACTACGTTAGGATACTGATATGATAGTATAATCGATCTCAAATCTGGGGCAAAAAAATAATTTAAGTTGAAAAACAGTTGGGGCTAGCTAAAAAAAGTAAACTGTTTGGGAACAACTTAATGATAGGACTGGGGATGAAAAGAAACAGATTTGTAGCTTAATACGTTGTGTGCTATTTGTAGCTCGACACTTTGGGTGCCATTTTTAACATTTTCCAATGGAGCCGGAAGCAGGCTAAAAAAAAATGAGTCGAGCTCCACAGGTTGGGCGACATTTGTAACAATTAGAAATAGGGAGGAAGAAGAGTTCAAGTAGGATGAATACTATTTTTTAAATAGAAAGGGGTCTGGAGAAAAATTAGGGGATATTTCTAAAAGCTACTTGCTACGACAGCTCATGGTTGTGCGGTGGCGGGTCATAGGTTCGTTTAAGGAACTAGGGAGTATCAACTACTATTACCAAATGAAATAAGAGTACTTACACAGATATCCTAGGTGTTTACATAGAAATGATCCTGGATATATTTTGTTTGAGGGCGCCTTACCAGGAGTTTCTTTTATACAATCCAATATTTTCTTAATATGTATACTCTAAAATACTTTTAAATGTGTGGTTAAAATTTTGCTAATAGGTAGTTATAAATAAACAGGACAAATAAAGTTACATATTTATTGAAAACTTTTCCTGTCAAACAACAAAACAAACATTAGATTTTATAGGTTACATTGGCGATATTTACCTGTGACTAAAATATATCTACTTTCTATAAAATAGATATGGTGCACCACAAAATAAGCAAATTTATTGTTTTATTGACTTGATATCTGTCACATTTAAAATATAGCATTTATATTATTAAAAAGGAAAAATGTTTATTTTTACTGAAACTTGAAAATAACAACTGTCAGTTACGTCACTTGTCAAATATCATTCCAAAAATATTTATGTCTCAATTAATTTTTATATGGTTAAATCACAATTTTGATTTAACAATCATTTTTATAATGATGGAAGCAAATATTTTTCTGATCCAATCAAAAGTTTACTTGTTATATTTTTATTTTTAAATTCAAAAAAAATTATTTATATTCATCAAAAAAATTACTTTAATCCTTGAATCTAAATTTTTTAATTAAAATAGTCACTATACCTTAAACTTTGAAAATATTCATTTGTCACAACATTACTTCACCATAGGAAAGTTTTAACAGATCACTCATACGTCACCATACGTCACTCGACGGATGACTGGAAAATTCCACTGCTATGATAATATGTAGGTATTATACCATAACAAACAGGAAAATGCTAATTTACCTCTAGTTTTTTAATCCAGGAAACTTAGGTTTAATCCATTACCATGTAACCATAACCAATATTATTATAACCAGCTATAAAGGTTTCATAACAGCTCACCGGCTTCACAAAGGACTAGATACGCCACCATAAGTTTACAAAAGCGTATAATCAAATAATTCACTAATCAACAGAACTGCTACACTATTAAATGATCAAACCATTAAATATTTCACCAAAAGAACTTTAATAGATCCCAAATTTAACTTGGAAATTCTTTTGTGGAACAAAAATATGCCGGTTAGAATCTAACTTTTTGACATGTTTATCGGTCAAAAACTATTTTGAGACTCCTCGTTCTTTGCGATTCTCTCTAAATATTCCTACTCATGTCGTATCAACTTCGTATTTTCGTTCGTCGTAGCCAATCACGACTAACGATTTTTACGCGACATTTGAACAGGCCAATGACTGCTTTCTGGTTCTATCACTAGAATATTCTAATGACAAAAACGTAATTTTCCCTACAAGAAGAACGCATGGCAAATTATCTCGATTTCCAAAAAACACATATTTCTTCTTAGAATGTAACGGCTTATTTAATATTGTGAAACAGTTCAGGGGCGGGTTAGAAATTTTTATTCGACTTGAATTTCTATAAAGAATTGACAAAAATATTTGGATTTACTTAGAAAGGGATTATAATTACTATATAAATTAATATATTTATATTTCCGCTGGTTTTATAAATGTTATAATCTGGCTAAAAGATATCGACTATTCGAGTAATTGGTTAATCTAACTCTTGGTGGGGTCAAAGGATCCAGATTTATCGATGGTTCTAAAGTATCCTCCTTAATGAAATTAATATGAGAACGGAAAGGATCTTTAGATTTGCAAATTGCGATGACCTGCTTGTCTGTCAGTATATTTGTGGTATCAACTTCATTCTTGTTGTTACTTGGAATGGTAATTGGATTTTCCAAGTTAACCTGGCTTCTGATGTTCTTCGGATTTATATTTGTCTTAGAAGAAGTCTTTGGTTCGGAGTATAAGGATTCAGTAGACTACTTAACGTTTACACCAGGTGGCCAAATTTCCTTATTAAATAATAAGTCAATAGATGTGTTAGACTTAATACCTATTTTGAATAAGGAGCCAGTTTCTGAGTTGGCATCTTTAAGGAGGGCGTAACATCGTATATATTCCTTGATACCTAGCTTCTCTTTAATATAATAAACTACCTGTATAGGTGTGTACAAGAATAAAAAACCGCTAAACGCCGTAAAAATGAGTGGCGCATAAAATATTCCAGCTACAAAAGATCTGATATGAATGTTACGTGGAGCGAAAATGGATTTTCATTTGATGCAAAACAAAATTTTAGTTTTATTTTATCAATAATATTTGCTAAATTTGAAGTAAACGCGCCACAAAAGAGTAACTTTGATACAGTTTGAATTTTGAAACTCTTTTGTGACGCGTTTACTTCAAATTTAGCAAATATTATGGAAAAATATTTTAAAATAAAACTAAAATTTTGTTTTGCATCAAATGAAAATCCATTTTCGCGCCAGCAGAACATTGTCAAAACATACAACAACGATCTACAATCACATTTATCAAATTTTCAAATAGATAAACCGCAAGAACATCTCCCAGATGCAGATGTAGCAAAAAGTGATGGTGAATGGGTAGCAGTCCACCATAATAAACGTCAACGCAATGACGACAGTCCTGATTTGAAAAAAACCAAACAAGCTACACTCAATGATTATTGGCTGAGTAAAACTGTTCATACATCTAACAGATACGAGTTACTTGAAGATGATACATTTCGTGAAGAATTTGTAACGTTGGAAGACCGAAGAGAGGATCAGCCACCACCCATATTTATACAAAATGTTGAACGCATCAAACCACTACAGGAATTACTACAGAAGATAACTCCAGGTAAATATACTTTAAAATGTCTTGCTAACAATCAAATTAAAGTTCAAGCTGATTCATCAAAAACCTACTCAATAATCGTAAAATCTCTATCAGAAAAAAATACTCAGTACCATACATACCAACTAAAACAAAACCGAGGATTCCGAGTTGTTATACGTCATATCCACCCTTCAACAGATCCAGACGACATTAAAAAGGCATTGCTGGATCTCGGGCATACTGCAATGAACATCTCTAATATTAAGCAAAGAGGCACAAAGAAAGATCTGCCGCTATTTAATATAGAACTGGCTATTCACAGCAATAATAAAGATATATATGAGATCACGAAATTACTCAACACTATTGTCACAGTTGAGGCACCGCATCCGAAGAGGGAACTACCTCAATGTCAAAGATGTCAACATTTTGGCCACACACACAATTATTGCCACAGGAGTCCGCGCTGCGTAAAATGCGTAGGAGATCACCTATCGTCTAAATGTCCAAAAGAAAAGAATATAAAAGATGTCCAATGTGTAAATTGTCGAGAAAATCATCCTGCAAGCTACAAGGGATGTTCTGTATACAAAGAACTGCAAAAGAAAAAATTTCCATCGCTTTGAGAAAAAAACGCAAGTCAACCACCTCGTGTTGCACATTCGTCAATCACTCAACCAAATATCAGTTATGCGAACATTGCTGCAGGAAAAGATAATAAAAATACAACTAACAAAAATGAGACTACTCATGAAATAGAAACAGCAACCCCCCAACACATACAAAACAATTTAGAACTTGTGGTACATAAACTAATGGAAAGAATGGATAAGATGTTTGATCTAATAATGTCTCTGATATCTAAGCTTAATCTTCAACACTAAACTTAAGATGTGCTGTTGGAATGCCAATGGCTTAACTAATCATTTTCATGAAGTAAAAGCTTTTATTTATTCTCATAATCTAGATGTTATGTTTATTTCCGAAGCACACATGACTATTAAGAGTTATTTTAATATTCCCAAATATTCAACCTACGTAACTCAACATCCATTAGGAAAGGCCCATGGAGGTACGGCAATTATTATAAGAAATAATATTAAGCATCATGAAATAAACAAAATTAGCAGAGTCAACATTCAAGCTACATCAGTGTCGGTAGAAGATTCACAAGGCTCGATTATTTTATCTGCTGTTTACTGTCCACCGAATAAAATAATTAAAGCTGATCATTTTACTGAATACTTTGAGATACTCGGACACCGTTTCATTGCTGCTGGAGATTACAATGCCAAACATCACAAATGGAGCTCCAGAATCATAACCTCACGAGGGCGAGAATTATTAAAAAGTATTAATGAGAATCATTTAAGTTCTCTCTCTACTGGACAGCCTACTTATTGGCCCACTGATAGACAAAAAATTCCTGATCTTATTGATTTCGCTATATTAAAAGGAATAACACACACCCATATCCAAATTTCTCCTTCTTTTGACCTATCATCGGATCATTCCCCTTTCTTCATAGACCTACTAAGCCAAATTCACAATTGTCCTAAACTTCTAACAGTGTGTAATAAAAGAACAAACTGGGATAGGTATAGAGAAGAAATAAAATCATCCATTAACCTAAACTTGCCTCTTAAAAGTGACAGGGACATAGAAAATGCAGTCACTCACTTAACTACAGTTATTCAGCAAGCTGCTTGGTCGTCCACTCCAGAAATTACCTACACACACAACTCCGAGTCGTATCCTGCTCACATAAATACACTTATACAGGAAAAAAGAAAACTAAGAAAGAGGTGGCAACTCACTAGACACCCAGAAGATAAAACAAATTTTAATAGAGCGTGCAGATTACTCAAAAGAAAGTTGATCCAACATAAAGACAATGGAATCAACAATTATTTAAAGAACCTCTCACCTTCAGATGATACAAATTATTCTCTGTGGAAACTAACAAAAAAACGTAAAGACAACGAACAAATGAATATGCCAATCAGGAAACTAAATGGCACATGGGCTAAAACTGACAAAGATAAAGCTTATACTTTCGCAAATCATTTATGCGAGGTATTTCAACCGCATCAGAGGGAAGTCTCAGCTGAAGAAGAAGAAGATATTCATGAAGTCATAAACGCACCATATCAAATGGCTCCGCCTATTAAAATTTTCAAGAAATCTGAAGTAGAAGAAGTAATTGATAATCTGGAGAATAAGAGGTCACCTGGGTATGATATAATATCTAGTTTGGTCCTAAAAAATCTACCCAACGAAGGTGTAAGCTTAATTACTTATATATTTAATTCAATATTAAAAACAGGTTACTTTCCACTCCAATGGAAAGTAGCTCAAATTGTTCTAATCCCAAAACCTAATAAGTATCACGCGGAAGTATCTTCATATCGTCCAATAAGCTTGTTGCCTATTATATCTAAAGTGTTCGAGCGGCTTTTCCTGAGAAGAATAGAGCCTGCATTAGACAGCAACAATGTTTTACCTAATTATCAGTTTGGCTTTAGGAAACAACATGGTACCATCGAGCAAATTCATAGGGTAGTAAAAACTATCAGAAATTCGCTCGAACATAAAAATTACTGTACAGCTGCATTCCTAGATGTCTCACAGGCATTCGATAAAGTTTGGCATGTAGGTCTTATCTCCAAGATTAAATCCATATTTCCTTATCCCATAAGTTCACTATTAAGATCATATCTGACAGATAGATTTTTTCAAGTCAAAAGAGGAGGGGAAATTACTAACCTGTTTCCAATATGTTCTGGAGTTCCACAAGGAAGTATATTAGGACCAACACTTTACTTAATATACACATCGGATCTTCCAACCACCATTAATACAA
Organism: Diabrotica virgifera virgifera; assembly: GCF_917563875.1. Taxonomy (NCBI): domain Eukaryota; kingdom Metazoa; phylum Arthropoda; class Insecta; order Coleoptera; family Chrysomelidae; genus Diabrotica; species Diabrotica virgifera. The sequence continues at coordinate 124,476,856 of NC_065449.1, forward strand.
CAATTGCTACATATGCGGATGACACAGTTATAATGGCTTCAAATCCTATAGCAACAGAAGCATCCGAGGTATTGCAAAATCATCTGACTGAACTAGAGAGCTGGCTTAAATTGTGGCGAGTACAAGTCAACAGTTTAAAATCCACACAAATAACATTTACTTTAAAAAAAGGTGTCGCGCCTCCGGTTTCTGTAAATAACACTCCACTACCAGTCAATACCGCCGTAAAATACCTGGGAATTCATTTAGATAGTAAACTTAATTGGGGCACCCACATCTGGAAGAAACGTCTTCAACTCGGCCTAATCTACAGGAAAATGTATTGGTACATGAGTAGGAAATCAAATCTTAGCCTGAAGAACAAAATTATGATTTATAAATGTATTTTAAAACCGGTGTGGCTATATGCAGCACAAATATGGGGAACAGCTAGTAATACCAACATTCAAAAACTTCAACGGTTCCAATCAAAAGTGTTGCGCCAGATCTGCAATGCCCCTTGGTATGTTACGAACCAGAGATTGCACCACGACCTACAGCTACCAACAGTTAGCGAAGCAATATCTGCTGTAAATTCTAGATACAAGACAAGACTATCCTGCCATCCAAATCCACTCGCCACGGACCTGCTCAACATTTCTCATGAAAGACGATTAAAAAGACCTGACCCTTTGGACCTCTAGTACATCTGGACATCAGAGCAACAACAGAGTGCAGTGTCATAGTGCAGTGAAATAATCATGTTTTAGTTTAAGTGATTTTTAAACTTCTTTCGTATTTTTATTCATGTTCCTTAGACTTTTAATAATCATATTTTTATTGTCTGAACTGTCCACTATACTAAATTTTATCTATGTATTATGTTCCAAGTAATTGTTATGGCTTATTTTAAAATTATAATGTTATATGTCTTACTGGGTGCTCGCCACTGGGCGGCTTCCATCTGTGTTATTTTTCAATAATATTATGTATTGCTTATTGTTTGTGATCAGACAGATTGCAATAAACGTTGGATGTTAAAAAAAAATTTTTTTTTCGCGCCACGTAACATTCATATCAGATCTTTTGTAACTGGAATATTTTATGCGCCACTCATTTTTACGGCGTTTAGCGGTTTTTTATTCTTGTATCAGGAGTTTTTCAAAGGTATTTATGAATTAAATGTATAAAGAGCAAGTAAAGCGGCGGGATCTCTTAATGACACAATCTGGAAGAACAAACACTTAAGACAAGACACAAAAGCAAGAATCTATAAAGCAGCAATTAGACCTATATTAACATACACGGCGGAGACAAGGCCTGACACATCTAAAACGAGACGACTACTAGAAACAACAGAGATGAAAATACTCCGACGAATATCAGGGAAAAGTCTGTTGGATAGGGAGAGGAGCGAAAACATAAGAAGATCATGCAATATAGAAGACATAAATGGATGGGTGACAAAACGGAAACAGGAGTGGAACGAACACATTAGTAGAATGGCAGAGGATAGGATAGTACGAATAGCACGAGATAAGTCACCAAATGGACGAAGAAGTATTGGCAGACCAAGAAAAAGGTGGTGCGATAACCTAAACAATTTAGGAGGATAATATTGGAGAAGAAACAGGCTTTAAAGCCTACATACAAGAAGGAAGAAGAAGAAGAAGAATGTATAAAGTTTAATGCAATGTTCCTCTATTACACGTCAAACTTTATAAATTGTCACCTTTGTTGCATTATCTCCCAAATGATCTAGTGTCCATCGAATGTACACTAGATTTTTTTCTATTCGAAATAGATTGAAAAAAATATATATTGAGATGGCCGGTAAATGAAGTCGGATTGCCCGTTGCCAGATCAAATTTAGTGTCGTAACCACTACAACTACATAAACCATTTGGGGAATAATCGTTAATTGGATTATTCTTTTGTATCTTAATAACTTCTAAACGGCTTAACCGATTTTGATCAGTAAACATGAGTTTGAAACGTATTAACCAGTAGTATCTGATGGATCTAAGGTCAAGTATGATAACTGAAGCTATTTCAGGAATTATTGAGCTTTCGAAACCGTTTTTCCCACAGGAAATAGATTTTATCATATTTATGAAGCCTATAACCTAAAAATTCGAATTTTCCGGGATATGAGGTACACATCGTTAGACTTGTCTTGAGTCCTTCTACAAAGGCTAAGTTATTGGCGCAATTCGTACGTTGAAATGTTGAGTAATTGTCGAAAAACCAAAATTTTTAAAGTTTATTTTTTCAGTTTTTCGGCTATACTGAGCCGTGTATATGTCTGATCCTAACGGCTTAGACACCATTTGAAAGCTTAAGTCAACACTATTGATTTGATGTACCTGAGTTTCTCCTGCCTCTTTGTGATCCGAATCACCGTTCGGATATCCCCAAAAAATATGCCGTTTTGTACCTACCAAGTCCTATAGCTGGCTTATGGGTGGTCAAAAGTAACAAACTACACCGGTTCTAAATCGGCCCTGACCCCCTCTTTAAACACAGAGAAAAATATCAAATCGGTTTAACTTTCAAACACACATACATACATATCCACAAACATTTTCCCTTTTTTAAATAAAAATTGAGTCACATTTCTAAGCTCTATAACTTTTGAATGGTATGACCGATTTTCAAAATTAGACATGATCAGTTCTATTAGAAGCCGCAAAGGTTGGACAAATTTTTAAACTTTTTGGGAGTTTTGGTGACGAGAACGAAAAAGAGGCCCTAAATAGGAAGGGCCGTAAAATCTACACCCTTGGACCAAAATCGATGGTTGACATATAAATGGGTGAGTCTTTTCTGAACTTTAAGATGGGAGTTGGCCCAATTTTCAATTCAGTCAGATTTAGAAAATCGAAAATTTTGTGTATATATAGTGTCGCGTGTAGGGTGGTGTGGGTGTGCGCCACTGGCGAGAACTGCCGTTCTCTGGTAATGTTCAAAATTAGACATGCGTTGGAAAGGTAATGATCAGTACTGTTAGAAGCCCCAAAAGTCGGACTTAAATTTTCGAAGTTTTTTGGGAGTTTTGGGGACCAGAACGAAAAACAGACCCTAAATAGGAAGGGCCGTAAAATCGACACCCTTGGACCAAAATGGATGGTTGACATATGAATGGGTGAGTCTTTTTCTGAACTTGAAGATGGGAGTTGGCAAAATTTTCAATTCAGTCAGATTTAGAAAATTGAAAATTTCGTATATATTATAATAGTGTCGCGTGTAGGGGGGTGTATTTCTGCGCCACTGGCGAGAACTGCCGTTATCTGGTAATCTTTCCGATATAAAACTAACAGCTTCGATAACTAATAAATCGAAAACTATTAATTTTATCAAAAAAATGTATAATGAACATTTTTTGCTTATAATTAATATTTTTACCAGCATTTGCGGTCAAAATATAAAAAAAATTTCCACCCTCGAGATGAGGTGGCAACCACCCCATGGTAAAAGCGTCTTTCGGCATCATATAGATTTTGATCCTTGGACTATCCACTACTTATTGTCAAATTTTTAAGCAAATTGATCCATTCTGTAAAAATTGCGAAGTGAAAAATTTCAGTTCCTGGACTAATTATACTTTTGGAGTTCTATAACTTCTGAACGACTTACCTGATGTTGATCACTAAACATGAATTTGAAACGTATTGACAAGTAGTATCTGATGCATCCAAGATCGAGTATGATAAGTGAACGTATTACAGGAATTATTGAGCTTGAAAAACCGTTTTTTCCCATAAGAAATAGATTAGATCATATTTATGAAGCCTATAACTTAAAAATTCGAATTTTCCCAGATATAAGGTATACACCGTTAGACGCGTCCTGAGTCCTTCTACAAACTCTCAGTTATTAGCGAAATTCGTAGGTTGAAATTTTGAGTAATTGTCGAAAAACCAAAATTTTAAAAGTTTAATTTTTCAGTTTTTTGGCTATGGTGAGCACTCTGTATGTCTCAGCTTAATCGCTTAAGCACCATTTGAAAGCTTAACTCAACCCTATTGATTTGGTGTATTTGCGGTTTTCCTGTCTTTCCTTGAACCTAAGATATATACGCCCAAAAAATATGCTATTTTGTATTTACCCAGTCCTCTAGCTAACTTACGGGTAGTCAGAAGTCAAAAATTAGACCGGTTCTGAATCGGCCCTCACACCCTCTTGAAACACAGGAAAAAAATTCAGATCGGTTTAACTTTTCCACACACATACATACAAACATACATACATATCCACAAACATTTTCAATTTTTTAAATAAAAATTGAGTCATATTTCTGAGCTCGATAACTTTTGAATGGTATAACCGATTTTCAAAATTAAACATGCGTTGGAAAGGTAATGATCTATGCTATCAGAAGCCGCAAAGGTCGGGCTTAAATTTTTGAAATTTTTGGGAGGTTTGGGGACGAGAACGAAAAACAGGCTTTAAATGGGAAGGGCCGTAAAATCCACACCCTTGGACCAAAATGGAGAAGTAACATATGGATGGACGAGTCTTTTCCTAAACTTTAAGATGGGATTTGGCCCAATTTTCAATTCAGTCAGGTTTAGAAAATCTAAAATTTCGTGTATATGTAGTGTCGCTTGTAGGGGTGTTGTGCGCCACTGGTGAGAACTGCCGTTCTCTGTGGATATTGGGGTTATGTTGCTAATGACGACAAAGTGACATTTATCTTCTGCATTTTTTGTTTTTTTGACTGTACTGGTTTCGAAACGCTGGGTGTCTTCATTTTGGGTACTTGAAGTGGCATACACTATGTTTTTCTTCGATACCTCTTTCTTCGTTGGTATAGTAGGTAGTATGTTGGAAAGATTACACATTTGATTAGATATTTCACTGATGTTTGAAGAGAGCCTCTGCAATCCCAACTTTATCTCAGATGAATATGTATCTTGGATTTGAAACCTAATCGTGTCATTGGAACAGCCGAAAAAATCTGACGATATATTAAAAATATCTTGTTCCATCTGCCTTATGGATTTTAAAAGATATTCAGGATATAACAGGTTATTTCATTTATGAATTTCGTCAATTTTTTTTGTAAGATAGTCTAATTTGCCGTCATTTTTAGCTAATAACTCATATGTCTCGATAAAAACAAGCAAAATATCTGTGAGTTTTTTAGTAACTTGAATTAAGGCGTCCAAGTTCTCTTGTGGTATTTGATTTTTTTGATAAATTTGTTACTTTTTCATTTAAACATCTGAGGCTAGGTGAGTCACACAATGTACAGAAAAACCTTAAATGGGCATTTTTTGGATCTAGTAGAGATTTTGAGGTGGTTTTATTGAGACCCGAACAAAAATATCGTCTACAGTCCCCCTCCCCATGGCAACGTATCTTATATTTGTCGTTTTCGGAAAATTCAGTCAAGCAAAGATCACAATTGTAGATCATGGTGGTCAAGGTTAAGCAATATTTAACTGTGTCGTTGAACGTAAAAAAAGTAAACAAAATATAGAATAGAACAAATCTAATAACACCTACAACGAGTTTAGTTACAGAGTAGTAGTGTAGTGTTGGCAGTTCTGTGTCGTATCTTCTATCTATCCAGCATTGTTGTTAAGACCAGCTCGTATGAAAAGTTGATTTTCCTAAAACTCATGAATTCTTTCTTGGCTTGGGTCAGAACTTCTCAAGATTTTTTGCAGTGGAATTGAGTTTTCAATAGAACGCCTTCTCAGCCGTCTCAAAAAGGGCATTGTCGGATTTTCGGTTGTTACTCACTTTGTACCTTCTTAGTCGTCCTGAATAAACGGAGAGTTTTTGTTTTAATTTATCCAGGCACTGTTGGGGTGTGTTATTTTCTAGATCATATCTTGCGTGTGTTGCAGTACTCAGTATTATTTCTTCAGCTCTTCTGATGACTTTCTACTTCTTACACCTAGTATATACTCTGTGACTTGACCAATATCCCTACGCAGTAATTCAAACTTTCCGAGCAGTCTTTTTTCCCAGAGTGCAATTCTATTACCAGTCCATCCGTTGTTAGTACTCCGTCGTGTTCTGATCTTAATGCCCATTACATTAGCAATTGCTGTTGCTGCACAGTATATTAGCATGTGCAAATATTCTAATGTGTGGGCTTCTACGAAATAATTGGGTAGGACTTCAGTGTTCACAATTTGTAACATCGCCCCTAGTTTCTAACAAGAGTTTATTCGTAGTAGCGGTGGTCTGCTAAGTGGGTTTTTTCCATTAAACTCATGTACCGCACGTGCCATTTCGCTTACTAGGTTATCACGTAACTCGTTGTTGTCCTGCTCGGTATTGTCAGGTTGAGTTTCTTGTATGTCACGCTCAGCAATCTGCTCATGAACTTCATCAGGGACTTGATCTCCAATTACTACATGATTATCAATTTCCCGTTCGACTTCGCTTCGGATGGTATTGCGTCTTGTCTCTGGGATAAGGTTGTTTCTTAGAATTACCTGGTATTGGTCTGATACTCGTTGCTCCGATGCTTGAATATCTGGGTACGTCCTGCAAAATTCGGCATACAGCTGTTGTCGGTAGCCGATTGTTTCTTGACCGAGGTTTGTCACCTTGTAGTAGAAGCGCAAAATGTTTTCGTTAATGGACACAGTCCATTTCATGCGCTGCCTCGGTCGTCCCGCTTGAGTGAGCGCCAGCTGAAGTTCCAGCGCAGCACCTTCGGCGGGTGGAGCTCTTGTTGTTGTTTGGCTCACTTATGGTTGTGGTTGTGGTTGGGCTCTAGCTGATTGTATGACAGGGGCCCGCCTCCTCAACACACTGCCACCGACGTCCCGCATGCTGCAACGTCCAGCTCCGGCTCCAGACGTGCCCTGGCGATCCCCAGGAAGCGATCCTAAACATAAATTTTTAATCTTTATTCTCATGGGTGTGCATTTTATACCTACTCCCAGGTGTCAGTTTTTGTCCCACGGCAAGTATCCCTGCTACTCTCTGGGTATTGGCGCTACGAATACCCAGAAAGCATCCCCCATTCGGAGGGGGCCGCGCCTCATAGAAGAACTGACACAAAACTCCCACAGGAAAAATGAATAATATTTTATTATTATTATTATTACTATCGATTCTGAACTGATGAAATAAACTAGACAATTTGTTCTCCACAGTTAATGATTCATATCATCCATTGTCTACTGTTTGTTTTCACCTTATCTAGATGTCTTGTTTTTGATTGCAAATTAATTTAATTATTTTCTATTGTGAAGAGAGCATAACACAAAACAATATAAGAAAACAACTCGTTAGTTGTAATTCTAATACCGCAGTAAATGTCAATATATTGACAATACTGTCTCTAAAAGTCAGTTTTTATAAAATTTCATGTAACCATTTTTAAAACAATCCACTAAATCATTTTAATCTTAAAAAACATTCATTTAGTCGATCATAACCAAAGTTATACTTTTAAAACATATCTCATGCTGATTTTTAACAAAATAATACAGATACAAAATGGAATTGACCGATAATATCGAAAACTCAGATTCAAAGATATTGACTTTTAGTTCTCATACCTCTTCAGACTGTGGAAATGGAGACTTCGATATGGATGATATTGCTAATATCAGGGAGCTTTCAAACCAAACTAGTTATATGCGTCCCCGGTCTACCAAGGAATTTGAAGACGAACTTTCCAACCTCAAAAAGGAAAATTTTAATCTTAAACTAAGGATATATTTTTTAGAAGAAAAGATGGGAAGCAGTTTTACATTAGATAAAGATAATATGGTGAAGCAATATATAGAATTGCAAGTAAGCTATGCTAACCTAAAAGAAGAGCTTGAAGAAAAACAACATCTTTTATGTCAAGCTGTTACAGCTATAGAGATAGATGACAAAGAACATAAAAAATATGTAGCTAATAAAGATGAGCAAATATTCAAGTTACAACAAGAAATAGAAAAGCTTAGGACTCAATTGCAAGATACAAAGTACGAAATCGATAGTGGGTATTTTAGCAGTAATACTACAAACAATATGAATAACGAACTTGAACAAAAAATGAAAATACTAGAACAAGAACTTCAATCAGAAAAAGACAATAATATTTCCTTGCAGTTTGTAATCAGTCAAATTGAAACTTTTAAAAGTCGTTGTGACAATATGCAAAAGGAACTTCAAGCTAAAGAGGCAATATTAGAAACCCTAAAAACTGAAAATACAGCCTTAAATTCTAGAATTTCAGCATACTCCATTCAGATGAAAGATACTCAACAAAAACTGGAGTTTACATGTAAAGAAAACCAAAAATTGACAACAAAGATTATTTTAGAACACCAAAAATTTGATGAACTATTATCGAATTATAAAGAACTTAATAGTAAATACAATTACACTAAAGCAGGACTCGAAAGAGAACACAAAGAATTTGAAACTATGAAATTAGAATATGACAAAAAAATATGCGAATTAGAAAAAGAAAATAGTAAACTTAGGTTGAAAATTAGAGACCTGCGATTAAAATTGGATGCGGCGTTAACAGAAATTAAGAAAAATCAAACTCTAGCATTTAGAACTCAACAACACCTACAAGAATTAAGAAAAAGAACACATTACATGTACAAGTAAATTTTTGACTTACCCACTCAAGTCACTCAAGTAGGTACTTTATTGGCATTGGTAAAAGTACAAAATTTTCTTGATTTCGAGATACGTTTTGACATACAATGGGAAATAATATCAAAGTTAAAAAGTTTAAGCTCAAGAATCCCTATTTCTGTAACTTAAGTAAACTCAAAAAATATAAAATATATCATACATTACGGCTACGTAGCTAATTTAAAAACAAAATTAAAATCAGTTATTTCTAATCCTATCAGTAACAAAATAGTTTCCACAAATTGACTTCTATAATATAAAAATAAATATATTATTATTTAACTGCTTCACTAAACAATTACCGCACTATTTCCTTTACAAAAATTCTACATAAAGAAACTCATATTATTTCCTACTACTATTACATATATGTCGGTTTATAACGTTTTTCGCCGTTTTCTGACTTCCAATCGCCATTTCGTCCGGTTGTTCCGTAAGTCCTCTTCTATGTTTCTTTCTCTCAGCTCTCTGTCTATTCGTTGGCTCCAAATGTTCTCTGTTAATCTCGTTTTATCTTTGGTTCTGGTTGCGATTTTAGTATTTCCTTACGTATTCGTTGTTTATCCATTCTTTGTATATGTCCGAACGAGATAAGTTGTTTTGTTGAAAAGTCATCCGTGATCGTTCGTTTGATTCCCAATATTTCTCTGTTGCGTTCATTAGTAATAATTTCTCTTCTAGATATTCCTGCTGCCCTCCAAAAATCCATTTTCGTTGATGTCAGTGTTACCAGTGTACAGCAGTTTCTTTCAGTAGCCATACCTCACAGCTGTATATAGTAACTGTTCACTATAATCTCATATACTCTCTTTATATTTTTTTTTGTTGATGGATAGTGTTTAACATTGTGATGGCTTTTTTACCTGACGTATTTCTATCTTTTATGGTTTTGTCTAATGTTCTTTTTAATGTAGATGCAGAAGTTGAGAGCGATGTCGTCATCAGCAGCGAAGAAGATGTGTATTTATTTCAGTTTTTAATATTTTTGGATTACAGTTATTTGTATAATCGCGTAAATTAATGATTAATTGAATTAATATGATTATTTTTTCACTATATATTTATTCAGCGATGGCAGTAATTTATATGCTATACACTAAAATCTAATAATCGAGAAAAGTGATAGTTTTTAATAATATACGGTTATTATGAAACGAGTAGGTAAATTTGGACATCTTTAGCAACTTCAAACATTGTTTACATGCACTGCATCGCTTATTGGAATTAAGTGTTGATATTTGTAGTCGTAGTAGTGCTTTATCATGGCGATGTCGTTTAACATGAGATATATTTGTTCTCCTCCAATGCACAAGTATTCGGTTTTGTTTTTATTCACTTCTAGACTCCATAACTTATAATACTTCACTTAATTTTCGGGTCATATAGTTTAAATCATCATAAGCTTGAGCCATTATTAGGTATGGCTTATTAGCTTTGAGTCTGCAAAGTAAAGCGAGTATACCCTAGTGTTGGTGAGTGATATCTCCCGTTGTTCTACATTTTTGTTTCTATATTTTTAATGCACTTAAACGACAGAAAAGTGTGTGTCCTTTTGATGTTACAGATCCTGTTGTTATTTGTTTCCCTGTTTCTATTTTTGTTTTTTCCTGCGATTAGTAATTTAATTTATTATCTAATTTAATTTAGATTTTATCATCTGTTCTAACCCTCGTAAGGCGGTGCTTAGATTCTTACGTAAACAACGGTGCGGGGCGCATTTGAACCCCATCTGTATATTAATTTTTTTATATGTGAACGTCGGGAAAATTAATTAAAAAGATAATTAGGACTTCATTATTTATTATAGTACGAAACATAGTTTTACAATAAACTACCCATTTCTTCTTAAAAAAAATTATCGTCTCAAGACAAACACATAAAATTGTTCACAGAATGGGCAACACAATGTTTTTACACACAATACAGTTATGCCGGGACATTCGGTCTTTTTCTCTGACATAAGTAACACCGACCTTGTCCCGTAGGTCTGTTAGCTTTAGGTGGAACATCAGAAACTTCCAATTCAGGAAGTACATATTTTATATTTTAGTATTACTTCTATATCCATGTATTATTGATATTATTTATAATTTAAACAAAATTATAGTAAAGTCAGAATTTGGTATTAATTTTGAGAGTAAATTAAATGTAAGACCAAATACTTACGATGTCGGGATAGTATCACGGGGTTTTTCCTGGTTTTCCCTTGTGATTTACTATGAGATCTCCAACGCGAGAATTTTAATGTCACCGTTGCATGTGGTTGTCTTTTTAAAGACAGATCACATGCTATGATTTTTTTGTGACGAATATTCTTGAGTTGGGGTTGATTTCATGTAATCGAATGAACTATCTTTCAGTAAAGTCATCCCAGGAACGCAACTCATAAATATTGGCAATATCATTTTAAAGTCTTCTACTTTAAAATGTATCATATGTATCTGAATTGCCGATATAAATGAGTCAAATTAAATAAATTATTAGAAGAATTTTTTTTACTAAGCAACAACATTTTTGTTTATGTTGGTAGTATTTTGTATTTTGACAACGGCACCCGATTTGGGCGTCGAAACGTTAATAAAAATCATTTTTAATAATATTGTGGCTTATTTCCCATTATAAATAGTTAACATTGTAAAAATGCCACAAGAAAATAGCTTCAGAACAACATTCCAATTCAGGATACAAAATTTTTATCATTTGCACCCAAAAGTCATTTTTTGAAAAAAGCACGTAAACGCAAAGAGTTTTAAATGCTGTAATGGGTGGAATACGTCTATAATTGAATTTAATACGAATAAAAAATGGACAAAAATCGAAAAAAATTATTAAAAAATATATATTTTATATGTAAAGACACACATATATATCCTCGATGAACACGTTCTAATGAAAAACCTAAAATTATTTGATTTGAAAAAGAGAAAAATTTTGAGGTACGCTCCCCGTTTACAAAATTTATGTCCTAGGCTTCACCTCTTAAAAAAAATTGTTCATTTTAAAAAAGATTTTAAGCTAAATGAGACATGAGTCCCATTTTAGCCCCCTGGAGTAGGGATGGGAAAAACCTACCGGTTTAAACCTAAAACCGGTTTTTTTACTTCGCAATAACCGGTTTTACCGGTTGTTTTTTTTGTACCGGTTATAACCGGTTTTTTCTTTTTAAAGTAAAAACCGGTTATTAGGTTTTTACGGTGATTAGGATTAGGTTAGGTATTACTTTGGATCCCAATCATAATTATTATTCTCAAGTAATTATTCCAAACAAAACCATAATTCAAATTTTATTTTATTTTATAAAATACAGAAGCAAACTGAAAGTGCAATCTCACATTAGCCAGAAACAATTATTAAGTTTTATTATAATATTTCCTTGAAAAGGTATTTGTAATCATAATATTTATATAAGAAGTGATCTGGTTGAATTAGACGCAAACATCATCTATTTTTCACACTTAACTCTGGACACTGAAAGTGGGTGAATGACTTTTTCTGATTACCAAAAATAATGCTCTGAATATGAATATCGAACTACTGATTACGAATACGAATCTCCAAGAATTTCGCTACGTTTTCAAAACGATACACTCATACTTACAGGAAGTATTAAATGAGTTAAAATGTACCTATTCTACAAATATACAAACGTGTTAAAAGTAATACATGTTCTTTTCCTTAGTATTACTAATTTTGATCATATTGATATTGAGTCGAATGGAGTATCGCAAACTAAAGTGTATTGTAAATGTAACTTTGTAACCTATTGGATTAAAAAAACCGAAAACCGGTTTTTCCAAAAACCGTTTTTTTTTTGGCCGGTTATAACCGCTAGGTTAAACCGTAAGCAAAAAAAACCGGTATAACCGAAAACCGGTGTTTTGTCAAAAACCGCCATCCCTACCCTGGAGGGGGGCGAAAAGAGGTTCTGAAAGTGTTTGGTTGTAGCATGCCTAAGGTAAATGCTATGTTTATAGGAAATCACAATTTATTTTAATAAAAATTACATTTTTATTAAAGGCTATAGCGGGATAAGATGGTCAAAAATGCCCCCGCACCGATCAGCCCCGCTACTTATGTTTTCGATAAAGGATATAAAATTATGCCCTCAAGCAAATTTTTAGCTTCCCAGAGGTCCTAAACTAAATTGTGAGCGCAATTTTACTTTAAAAAATGTGAAAACATTCAAGAGGTTGTATCTTTTAAATACAAAACAACCTAGTTTTTTTTAGATTTTTGCAATGAAAAATGAGCCCAGGAAAAATTTTTGAAATTTTCAAAAAATTTTAGGTTATGGTAATATGATTTGGCTAACTTTTAAATAGTATTTTTTTGTGTACATTTTGCCCTTCTTTTAAATGGCAGAGGCAGAATTTTTAATATCTGAGCGGAAAGAACGAAAAAATCGAAAAAACCGTTTTTGGCTGTCTCGAGATGCATCTCGGGACAGCCAATTTTAGGATTTAGGATCCTAACTAAAACAACTGAAAAATAAAAACTAAAATTGTGAATTTTCTCATAAAATTTGGTATGTGGGGTTATAATAATATTTGGAACAACTTTTCCAAATAACTTTTATCGATATCTGTACCGCGAACCAAATCGAATCGCATATCCAAAATTCACCCTGTTTGTAGTAGGCCGCGTTTAAAATTTAAAGTTCAGTTGACTATTTTAAAAATTGTGAACCATCACCCTGTATGACTGTGCAGAATTTCAAATCTGTATATATTTTTATAGCCGAAACATAGGGGTGTCTTCATCTTAAATGCGACACACTGTATCTTGTCAATTTGTTAATTTATTGCAACTAATAGAGTCGTATTTTTTATAGATTCAAAATATACAATCAAAGTACTGACTAATTCACTAATTTTATCATAAAAATTTTAAATTGATTGCATTGAAGTATGGAACTAATTATTAATGTGTATTAATAATTAATGTGTATTAATAATGTGTATACAGTGAGCACGTAAAGGTTGGAATAAATTCATTTTCTCGAGAATGGATGATTTTAGAAAAAAATCCTGACACAGGTAAATTTTTTTTTTTAAATTAGGACTTTTTGGCATATATATCATACTAGTGTCGTCACCCATCTGGGCGTGATGACGTCATCGATGATTTTTTTAAATAAGAATAGGGGTCATGTGATAGCTCATTTGACAGGTAATTCAATTCTCTATTCAGTAATATAAACATTAACATAATTATTTATACAGGGTATCCAACAAAATTTTTTTATGATTAAATTAATTGACATAAAAAGAAGAATGTATGTAATTTATTTAATTCAAAATACATTTTACTGCTCTCGGAAAACTGAAAAAAATGTTCATTTGAAAAATAATCATTGCTTTTCGCTTAAATTAAATGTTCAAACTGTCACGAGGCTGGTGGGTGGCGGCTTTAATATTGAATTTAAGCAAAAAATAATATTTATTTGCCAAATAAACATTTTTTTTTCTATTTTCTGATAGCAGTAAAATGTATTTTGAATTAAATAAATTACACACATTCTTCTTTTTATGTCAATAAATTTAATTCAAAAATGTTTTTTTGGACACCCTGTATAAATAATTATGTTAATGTTTATATTACTGGATAGAGAATGAATTACCTTTTAAATGAGCTATCACACGACCCCTATTTTAATTTAAAAAAATCATCGATGACGTCATCACGCCCAGATGGGTGACGTCACTAGTATAATATATATGCCAATATGTCGTAATTTAAAAATAAAAATTGACCTGTTTTGGGATTTTTTTCCAAAATCGTCCATTCTAGAGAAAATGAATTTATTCCAACCTTTACGTGCTCACTGTATAATTATGTGTAATAATATAATATAATATAATATAATATAATATAATATAATATAATATAATATAATATAATATAATATAATATAATATAATATAATATAATATAATATAATATAATATAATATAATATAATATAATATAATATAATATAATATACAGCGTGAGTTTTATGTATGGAAACCCTCAATTATCTCGGAAATGGCTTGCAAGATTTTTATGGATTGTGGTGGGTTGGAGTTTTCTAATGTGGCCCATATTATAATACTTACATTGTTGTCAGATCTTCCGTTTTTCTGAAAATCTAATTAACTTTCTTATTTCAAATGGAACACCCTGTATAGTTTTGCATTTTGAAGTCCTTAAGAAATACTGATTATTTTCCATGTTATATTCCCTATACCTAAAGGCCATAATTTCGGAGTTATTGCTACATTTATTTAAAAAACTTTTTAAACAATAAATTATAAAAATCAATTTTTTCAGCCTGCGTAGACATTATTTTACGTTCTTTGGACCATTGGGAACAAAAAAGTTTTCTTGTAATTTTTCTCTAAAGTTAATCGTTTTCGAGTTATAAATAATTTAAAACTGAAAAGAAATCGAATAATTACGATTTTCAAGGTTAAAAAACACAAATCAAAAATATTATTTTCGAAACTGCCAAGTACCTATAGAAATTCAAGCTTAAGCCTTATTTTATCAGTTACCTTTAAGTAATTTGAGCTTGTTTCATTCTAAAATATTGTTTTTTAGTTGTTAATGCAGAGCCCGATCGCCCGTCGTCTCATATGCGCTTTATTAACATACGCAGTTTCAAAAATATTGTTTTTGTTTTTTGTTTTTGAACCTTGAAAATCGTCATTATTCGATTTTTTTCAGTTTTAAATTGTTTATAACTCGAAAGCGATTAACTTTAGAGAAAAATTACAAAAGACCTTTTCTTGTTCCCAATGATCCAAAGAACGTAAAATAATGTCTACACGGGCCGAAAAAATTGATTTTTATAATTTCTTAAATTTTTTTTTTAATAAATGTAGCAATAACTCCGAACCTATGGCATTTAGGTATAGAGTATATATCATAAAAAAAAGAGTGTGTGTACTTGTGTACGCACGTAAGAAGTTATACTTCTTTGTCGTCATAAAAAACAGTTTTTTTATATACCTCATACAAAATCGGTAATATTTGCTATAAGATGGTTATATTTTAGGGTTTAGATCATTCAGAACTTTCTATGACTTTTCTTTCGTAAAATTAATAACAAAAGTTATCATAATTGAAATAACAGAAAATAATGTTGATTATATATGTTGAGAAAAATTTTTAATTTCTTTTTCAATTAGAAGGATGTAATTCCATATTAGAATATAGTTCTATTTCCAATTAACTGTTCATAATAACAATGTTCAATATTGTAAAAATAAAGCTACTTTTCTCTTGAGTGACATTCATATTTTTTTGACATACCCTGTGTAATACCCATAAAAATTTACTATCTGATGGTTGAATCAGAGATTCTAGATATTGCAGAACCTTTTATGTAGAACAACTATTTTTCGTAAAATGAATAATAAAAAAGTTTTCCATATTATTGTTCCAACTTACAGGGACATACTGTATATTATGACAAAAATATTTTTAAATCTGTAGGCAAGTCAAAAGTGTAAACTCAACCTTAATTTAACAAGAGTTATAGTCGGTTCGCTAAACTCACGACACAACTGGCTAGTGTTTTTAGTAGATATTTTTTTTGTTTTTGGCCAATTTTGTGAAAATTGGCAAAATTACTAACTATTTGGTAATTATTTTCTTGTCAATTTTACAAAATTGGCAAAATTACTTACTAAATTCACTAGACATTTGTAGTAACACTGGTGGTACTCATTATTTTCTTTTAAAATATCATACAATATACAGGGTGTAACAAAAATACAGGTCATAAATTAAATCACATATTCTGCGACCAAAAATAGTCCGACTGAACCTAACTTACCTTAGTACAAATGTTCACATAAAAATAGTTACAGCCCTTTGAAGTTACAAAATAAAAATGGATTTTTTCCAATATATCGAAAACTGTTTGTGGTTTCTTATTGAAAACGGATATGTGGCATCCTTATGACAGGAATATCTTAAAATAAAATTATAGTGAAATTTGTGCACACCATAAAAATTTTATGGGGGTTTTGTTCCCTTAAACCCCCCCAAACTTTTGTGTACGTTCCAATTAAATTATCATTGTGGCACCATTAGTTAATAACAATATTTCTAAAACTTTTTTGCCTCTTAGTACTTTTTCGAAAAGCTAGTTTTTGTCGAGATATTTTGAATATTTGTCAAATCCACCATATATTTGTATACTGTTACGTACTGGTAATAATACGAAAAATTATTTATAAATAATTACAGTTTGAGGTATATTTTGAACCGTATTAGAAAAGAAGCCACATCTCGATAAAAGATGCCTTATCGGAAAAATACTAAGAGGCAAAAAGTTTCAAAAACACTCTGTTTAACTAATGTAACCGCAATAATAGTTTAGTTGTAACGTACACAAACATTTGGGAGGTTTAAAGACACAAAACCCCCATAAAATTTTTACGTAAACATATTAAAAAAGAAGCCGCATCTCGATTGAAAATGATTTATCTAAAAATTACTAAGAGGCAAAAAACTTTTAAAAACATTGTGTTTAACTAATGGTACCACAATAAGAATTTAATTGGAACGTACATAAAAGTTTGGGGGGTGTAAGGGAACAAAACCCCCATAATATTTTTATGGGGTGCACAAATTTCACTATAATTTCTTTTAAAGATGTACCTACCATAACAATGCCACATGTCACTTTTCATTAAAAAATCTCTAATAGTTTTCGATATATCGGAAAAAATCGATTTTCATTTTGTAACTTCAAAGGGCTGTAACTTTTTTTGTGTGCCTATTTGTACTAAGGTAAGTTAGGTTCAATCGAACTATTTTTGGTCCCAGAATATGTGGTTTAATTTATTGTTTTTTTGTATTTTTGTTACAGCCTGTATTATTTACAAAAGTATATACAAATCCGGTATAATATCCCTAATTTATAGCATTTTCAATATCTTCCGTAAGTCCAAACGGTGAGCTTAAATTTTTTTTCCAATGCATCCAACTTTCTTTGAAGCGAAGCTGAATTGTTCAAATATAAAAAAACTCTCCTGCGGTGTTGTCCGTATGAGATGATATGCCAGTCTCTAATGCATCATTGTCCTCTATGTTTACTTTTAGATTTTTCTGTATAGCCTACAAAAAAAATTAATCCAATTTAAATTTTAGATCACAACTACAACTGATATGAATAACATTGTAACTCCACTTATAATGTTTTTCAACTATTGCTTAAATGATATCTACAAAGGACAACTTTCATTTTGATCTAAAAACTTTTATCCTATCTTATGTACCTTAATATAAAGTTTTTTAATAAAATAACCTCATTGTAAGTGCAAATTTTGAATCACTCAGTGGAAAAACTTTGTAACCAATGTTACAATACTATAAATTTCTATTATTGATGAATATTTTTATAAACACATTGTAACATCTATATAATTTACGAGTGAACTAACTTCCACTGTTATATCTGATGTTCACAGTGGATTACATGTTGAAGCATCAACAGCGAAAACCCCTTCCTGCATCAAAGGCATTAGTTTATTATTAGATACGTCTGCTAAGTAAAAATTCCCAAAGAAGAAAACTCTTGGAAAGGAGAGACAAAGAGATCCAAGTGTTTTCAAAATTAATATTTTGAAGAAACTGAGGAACTCTGACCAAGAATACACTAGAAAAACTGTAAAATTAACGTAAATGAGAGAATCGGGACCTCGATGTAACGATAAATGTAACATTAAATGTAAATCGAAATTATATAAAAAAAGAATGACTCAATTCATTTAATAATTTTTGGGCAATAGCTGATCATTATAAACAGAGTGATTTATGTAGAGTTTGTAGAGCATACTTATGCAGATATAGTCCGTCCGCTATAACTTTTCCCATACGGTACGAATCATTTTCAATCAAACTAAATCAAAACATAAATTGAAACGAACGTCAATGTGTATATACATTTTGTATACTGTATACTATATACTACACACAT
Source organism: Diabrotica virgifera virgifera (assembly GCF_917563875.1). Taxonomy (NCBI): domain Eukaryota; kingdom Metazoa; phylum Arthropoda; class Insecta; order Coleoptera; family Chrysomelidae; genus Diabrotica; species Diabrotica virgifera. The sequence continues at coordinate 124,495,423 of NC_065449.1, forward strand.
CGGCATACGTTTCACTTTCTGTTTTGACTTAATTTGATTGAAAATGAATCGCACCGCATGGGAAAAGTTATAGCGGACGGACTATTCTCAACCAATAGTGAAAAGTTAAATGAGTCCAAGTAAAACTGGTAAATATGAATATAATTTGCAGTTAGCAGAACACTGACACCAAGTTTGTAAGAAACATTTTTGATACTTTACCAGATAATATATGGTTAACTACGCTATTCAAAAAAAGTGGCATTGCAGCTCGACTTAAATCAGAACCATTAATGCTAACAACAATGTGATACATGAAAGCGAAAAGCTGAGGAAAAGTTATAAAATATGGATTAAGCAAATTGTAGCTGGAGCATCACATGAGCTAATGGTTTATTGCATATAAGGAGACAGTCTGTTACCAACGCACTGTACTTAGCTGAGAATATTTTTTAACAAAAAATCAAAATATTAAATTATTCTTCATTATTTATTTTTTAGTTGATATATCCACTTGAAAAAGCATAAGATAAATATGTTTATTGGTTTTACTCACTCTCAATTTACTTCTTTCTTTTCCAATCTCCTCGTTCTTTCAACATCATGTTACCTATGCACTTTTTTGAGGCTTGCGTACCATTTCCTGTGATGGAACTTGATCAGGATGATTTTCGTCCTCTAAATAAGCTGGTTCGTCTAAAATTAATAGATTTATGTAAAATATTGTTATGTGAATGTATGAGATAGCCACTTTACACGATGCAAGTAATTGCGCAATTTCTTGCAGCAATTGAAATTGCATCGTGTCACACGAGAATTGCACAGAAAAGGTGCAATTACTTGCAGCAACTTCTTGCTGCAAGAAGTTGCAGCTAAATAGAACATGTTCATGCAATTCTTTCTGCAATTGTTATATATAACACATATTATAATTTTCTCAATAATCTAATATTTTTAATCTAATATCTGATAACTCTACTCAAAAAATCACATTTAATTTATAAAAACAACATCACCTAAAATTTATGGTTAGGTCAAAGTTTCTGTCTATTTCATATCAGCTTCTGTAATTACTTGTACCCTGTAATCATTTTATTGCAGAAATCTAGTTGCAAGTTGCAACTGATTGCAGAAGTTTTTGCTGCAAGAACTTGTGCTTTAAAGTTCGCAATTACTTGCAATGTGTAAAGTGGCTCAAATGTAGGAACAAAATTTGTTTTAACTTATTTTCAAAACACTTACCTGTAATCATTGACAGTAATAAAAGACTCCAAGTACTGGATCCTCCGAGTCTTTAGTTTTGAATAAGTGAGATCGTAAAATCGTCCCGGTTGATTGATGTTTATCCACAGTTCTCTAGTGAAGAGAATCTCTACACTACCTCTACGAGCCAATAGGTTTTTATCAGTAATTTTGCGATTGAAAATCGCACTCACACAGTTTGGGCTTCCACAATGACATGCAACAAGCATGTTAATAAGTCCAAAAATATAATATGAAAACTATTTAAAAAGGCAGTATAACAATCACTCTATATTTATCAATCAACGACATAACCAAACCGTCCCCAAACCACAGCCCACAGCTGCGCTACAGCTGCCATATTGGATAATTTTTGACATGTCATTTGAACATCCAATCAGAACAAAGTTATAATGCGCGTATGCGCCTGGCCGATGCGTATGAGCCTGGTTTTAACATTAAAAATTCACCCTCAACGCGCGTAAAGAAGTATAACTTCAAAAATAGTCAGTGTTAGATTTTCTAACATAAAGCTAATTATCATTTCTACTTATATAAGAATCTTAATAAAATTCGTCGAATCATTGATAATTTCAAACGAACACATCTGCCCTTTGTAGCTTCCAAAATTAACCAATTCCGAGAAAACATTTGCTTATCCCGTGGCCTCCCATTTCAGTCGGCGATACAAGGACCCGTGCACTACGAAAACATTCGAGGTTAAGATATATCCGGTTCCCAGGGTTTGGATCGAAATTAAGAACAATTCTTTCAACTTGACAATGTGTGAAGCTGTCTTGCTGTCGGATTTATGTATCCTTAAACCAATAAAGGCCTTTGTCGTTACTGGACTAAATTAAATCTTCTGTTTATTTCTGAACGTAAATTAGACACGCATAGGACATTGATGAATGAGTTCCACTTCTTTTTGGGGACCCAAAGGAAAAAGGAATCCTTATGCCTAAGTCGTTTTTAGTCTCTCGTCTCTCAAGCACTTATTCGTCAACTACCGAGCTAATCGGTCGCGTCTCTCGCTCAACTCTGAAAGTATTCACGTCTCGTATTTTCCTATCGCATTACACGGTTTTTCACGCGAATCTTCTCTCACTTGTTACTAATCACATGTTTCACTCTTAAATCGCGGTTCACTTTACTGTCAATTGCACATAGCAAATTTATGTATGTTTTTTTGTTGTAGTAAAAACAATAATAATTATTTTGTACGATACTTGTAAATATTAGTGTTTGTGTTAAATAAACTAATTATCTCACACGTATTTTAATCATTTCAACACCGATTTACACCTTGCTTCGACTCGACAAAGAATATCAGAGTCTAATTATATCAACCACTATAGAAGCTGGTTCCCCTCTTGTGTGAAGGACAGGAGATATTCACCAGGTCCTTTTACCACAGGTGAAGCGTCCTACACATAATTTGGTACCCCTGGTGGGACGATTCAAAGAATCGTCTGCATACCCAGAAGCAAGGCTCGCGGTGTTGAAATTGAATCGAATCGTTATCGGCTGTTCCGGTGATCCTATTACCTCTACTTGGACCGTTGCTGTCCCGCTGACCGCCTCTACCTTGGACCGTTGCTGTCCCGCTGATCGACTCCACCTTGGACCGTTGTTGTCCCGCTGATCGCCACCACTTTGGACCATTGCTGTCCCGCTGACCGTCTCCACCTTGGACCGTTGCTGTCCCGCGGATCGACTCCACCTTGGACCGTTGCTGTCCCGCTGACCGTCTCCACCTTGGACCGTTGCTGTCCCGCTGATCGACTCCACCTTGGACCATTGCTGTCCCGCTGACCGTCTCCACCTTGGACCGTTGCTGTCCCGCTGATCGCCTCCACCTTGGACCGTTGCTGTCCCGCTGACCGCCTCTACCTTGGACCGTTGCTGTCCCGCTGATCGACTCCACCTTGGACCATTGCTGTCCCGCTGACCGTTTCCACCTTGGACCGTTGCTGTCCCGCTGATCGCCTCCACCTTGGACCGTCGCTGTCCCGCTGACCGCCTCCACCTTGGACCGTTGCTGTCCCGCTGATCGCCTCCACCTTGGACCGTTGCTGTCCGGCTGGCCGCCTCCACCTTTGGACCGTTGCTGTCCCGCTGATCGCCTCCACCTTGGACCGTCGCTGTCCTGTTGACTGCCTCCACCTTGGACCGTTGCTGTCCCGCTGATCGCCTCTACCTTGGACCGTTGCTGTCCCGCTGACCGCCTCCACCTTGGACCGTTGCTGTTCCGCTGATCGACCCCACCTTGCACCATTGCTCTCACGCTGATTGCCATCCAACTTGGACCGTCGCTGTCCCGCTGACCGCCTCCACCTTGGACCGTTTGCTGTCCCGCTGACCGCCTCCAACTTGGACCGTTGCTGTCCCGCTGATCGCCTCCACCTCGACCTGGGGCTGCTCCCGCTGCCCGCCGCCACGCTGACACCGTCCCATTCTTCAAGAACAACGCTTTCTTGACGCATACTAAGGTAACATCGCAATAATAAAAAACTTTATGAACTTTTATTTTATTTCCTTAAATATTACTCCACATATTATCTTTCACTCAATAAGTTTGTGTACGCATGTGCTTTAAAGGACAATTTATTTGTTTACTCTTTATTTTTTATATATATCTGCTCATCTCTTTTTTAAATATTTTGCATAATTTTTATTTCTTTTTACACTACATACTCACTTTGCTCACTCTATTTTCAACCACGATCTCTCTTTGTGTAATACCGTTAAAATCACAATATTTACAGATTGTCACTGGACAATCAATATTTTAATTTTTTTAAATTTTGGTATATTTTAATTATGGACGCACTGAAGAGGGAGATTGGTACATGCAAATCATCACTTGAACGAAATTTGAATTGGATAAGCAATTTTCTCGATAGTCAAACTGAAACATTTGAACTAAGTCATAGAAGAATTCACTTAATTAATGCATTTAATAATTATAATGATATTTGTAATAAGATAGACACTCACAAAAATGCTGATTTGCACACAGAAAATAGAGAAGAAGTTGAAAATAAATACTTCTCTGCTATGTCTCGAATTGACGGTAAATTGGCGCAATTTTCGAAAGTTAATTCTTCTTCTTCGGTACCTTCTCAGTATCAACACGGTAATCATGCTAACTCCAACGTACGCTTACCACCTGTTTCTGTTCCTATATATCATGGCGAGCCCAGTAAATGGGTCTCATTTTACCAATTGTTTTCCTCAATTATAAAGGATAATCACACACTCACCAAAGCTCAAAAGCTAATTTATTTGAAATCTTCCCTCCGCGGAGAACCCTTAAATTTAATTGATTCGCTTGACGTAACTAACGAAAACTTTGATCTCGCTATTGACATACTCGAAAAGAAGTACGACAACAGTCTTGCTATTATCAATTCTCACATCAATCTTATCATAGATTTCCCTACACTCACAAGGAGCAACTATCGGTCACTAAGTGATTTTACAAACGATTTAAAAAGAAATATTGACTCCTTAAAGGCTCTACAAGCTCCCGTCGAATCGTGGGATTATCTCTTAATTAATTTAATAACAAGAAAGCTCGATTTTGCCACCAAACGATATTATGGGGAAAGAAGAGATAGAAATTACACTCCCACAATTGTCGAACTTTTTGAGATCCTCAATGAACGCTGCAACATTCTCGCAGACCTCACAAATATCCCAGAATCAAAAAGGGACAAATCACACGCTAAATCTAACTCCACTTCTCTTCTCTCAAATACATCTCCACCTCTCTCCTCTAGTAATCATATCAAATGCAATTACTGTAATAATTCAGCGCACAAAATATATTCCTGTAGGCAATTCGCTGCCCTCTCTCACTCAGAAAAATATAATTTTTTAAAATCGCGAGACATGTGCTCTAATTGTCTTGGTACAAAACACACTCATGCTCAGTGTACTTCTCGCGGTTGTTTTATTTGTTCTAAAAACCATCACACCCTTCTGCACCAAAACTCGTATGCAGAAAACATTAAACGTACTCGTTCTTCTCACGCTTCTCACCACGAAGATAATCGCAATGCAAGCACACATGTAAATTCTGCTAGATTTACACCCTATGCAGAAACCGCTCAACAGAATAGTAACAGAAATACACGTTGTAATGCTTCTCGTTTTAATAATGATGCAAATTCGCAAGCACAAGTTGCTGATGCTCGCAGTCTCTCACCCCGCACCACAAATGCCATAAATTCCACTAACTCACTCCACGCAAATATTGCTCAGCCATCTTATTTTAATGACTCTCAAGAAGATGAATGTAACCCTAACGTAGCTCTAACCGTTACAAATAAACCTTTTACACACTCTTCGACTCTTTTACCCACCGCTCAAGTAATTTTAATTGACAAATCTGGAAATGCCATATTTGCTAAGGCAATCCTTGACTCTGGTAGTCAAAATTCTTTTATAACGGAAAATCTCGCTAATAAAATGAATCCCGAAATTTCTGGCAATGAACTAAAAGTTTGTGGCATTGCCCAAAGTTCTCTCACTTCGAAATCAATGGCAAAAATCATGCTTTACACACCTGGTTTCGAACGTAATGTCAATTTAAACTGTGCAATAATTCCAAAGATTTCTTGCCAGCTACCGCAATTAGATATCAACCCTGATTTTCTTAAAATTCCAAAAGATCTCAGCCTGGCTGATAAATATTTTTATATGGAATCAAATATTGAAATTCTGATAGGAGCAGATGCTTACTACGAAATCCTCTTACCGGGTATCGTAAAATTAGGAAAAAATCTACCCACACTCTTCAATACAATATTTGGATGGGTAATCGCCGGTAATATTCCAAACGCAGCCCATTCTAAACAACAAAACATTTCTTTATTTTCTCACTCTACAAATGTGTATTTTGACAAAATCAATTTAACCCATAAAACACCATCCGAGAATTTGAATATTGACGAATCATTTCCTATCCCAAGAAAACGTCTAAAATCTCATTTTAAAAGGCATTAACAAAAATGAAAATATTTCTTCCCTTTTTACGAAACACAGTTCAATAACCGACCTTACCCTCAAAATATTACCGCTAGCATTGTATAACTAGACAATGCCTCTATCTACTCAAGTACCCAAGTCACCCGCACTTTCACTTGTTGACAATAAATTTGAAAAATAAAAACACCACAACAGTTCACTCAGGGCAAAACGCCTATAATTTATGACACATTTACAGTTACCCGCGACAACTGATTTGTAAATTTAGGTCAAAACCCTTTTGTACAAAATAGTATATACACTAAGAAAAATGAAAAAAAAACAAGTTTTGTTTATTATTGTAAAGAATTATCTCTTGATTTTTCGCAATTTATTTGTAAATATAATTTTTAAATAACTCACAACTGAAGATAAAGTTTCCCATAATCTCTTCTTCTCTCAAGCAAATTTACTAAAAACCGCACTCTCTCTCTCCCTCTCTCGCTCTCTCGCTCTCTCTCTCTCTTTCGATCTCTCTCTCCCAATCGCTATCTCTCTCCATCGCTCTCTCTTTCTCTATCTTGCTCTTAACATTTATTTTTCCTCCTCTGGCGCGGGGGGCAATTTATGTTAGATTTTCTAACATAAAGCTAATTATCATTTCTACTTATATAAGAATCTTAATAAAATTCGTCGAATCATTGATAATTTCAAACGAACACATCTGCCCTTTGTAGCTTCCAAAATTAACCAATTCCGAGAAAACATTTGCTTATCCCGTGGCCTCCCATTTCAGTCGGCGATACAAGGACCCGTGCACTACGAAAACATTCGAGGTTAAGATATATCCGGTTCCCAGGGTTTGGATCGAAATTAAGAACAATTCTTTCAACTTGACAATGTGTGAAGCTGTCTTGCTGTCGGATTTATGTATCCTTAAACCAATAAAGGCCTTTGTCGTTACTGGACTAAATTAAATCTTCTGTTTATTTCTGAACGTAAATTAGACACGCATAGGACATTGATGAATGAGTTCCACTTCTTTTTGGGGACCCAAAGGAAAAAGGAATCCTTATGCCTAAGTCGTTTTTAGTCTCTCGTCTCTCAAGCACTTATTCGTCAACTACCGAGCTAATCGGTCGCGTCTCTCGCTCAACTCTGAAAGTATTCACGTCTCGTATTTTCCTATCGCATTACACGGTTTTTCACGCGAATCTTCTCTCACTTGTTACTAATCACATGTTTCACTCTTAAATCGCGGTTCACTTTACTGTCAATTGCACATAGCAAATTTATGTATGTTTTTTTGTTGTAGTAAAAACAATAATAATTATTTTGTACGATACTTGTAAATATTAGTGTTTGTGTTAAATAAACTAATTATCTCACACGTATTTTAATCATTTCAACACCGATTTACACCTTGCTTCGACTCGACAAAGAATATCAGAGTCTAATTATATCAACCACTATAGAAGCTGGTTCCCCTCTTGTGTGAAGGACAGGAGATATTCACCAGGTCCTTTTACCACAGGTGAAGCGTCCTACACAGTCAGTATATCGTAAGGCCATCGAAAAGCAAAAAATATACAGGGTGTTCTTTTGAAATAAGAAAGTTCATTAGATTTCCAGAAAAACGGAAAATCTGACAACAATGTAATAATTATCACTGTAATATCGGCTGCATTAGAAAACCCCTACCCACCAAAACCTATGAAAAACGTGCAAGTCATTTCCGAGATACTTAAGGGTTTTTATACATAAAACTCACTCTTTTATTATAATAATTATAATAATATTATATTAATACGCATTAATTGGTTCAATATTTCAATGCAATCAATTTGAACCTTTTATGATTAAATTAGTGAATTAGTCAGTATTTTCATTGTATATTTTGAATCTAAAAAATACAACTATATTAGTTGCAATAAATTATCGAATTGATAAGATACAGTGTGTCGCATTTAAGATGAAGACACCCCTATGTTTCGGCTATCAAAATATATACAGATTTGAAATTTTACGCAGTCGTACAGGTTGATGGTTCACAATTTTTAAAATAGTCAACTGAATTTTAAATTTTAAACGCGGCCTACTGCGAATCCACAAACAGGGTGAATTTTCGATATACGATTCGATTTGATTCGCGTTAAATCGATAAAAGTTATTTGGAAAAGTTGTTCCAAAAATTATTATAACCCCACATACCAGTTTTTATGAAAAAATTCACATTTTTAGTTTTTTTTTCAATTGTTGTAGTCAGGATCCTAAATCCTAAAATTGGCTGTCCCGAGATGCATCTCGAGACAGCCAAAAACGGTTTTTTTTTAATTTTTTCGTTCTTTCCGCTCATATATTAAAAATTCTGCCTCCGCCATTTAAAATAACGGCAAAAAGTACACAAAAAAATGCTATTTAAAAGTTGGCCAAATCATATTATCATAAAATAAATTTTTTTTTAAAATTTCAAAAAATTTTCCTGGGCTCATTTTTTATTACAAAAATCTGAAAGAAATTAGGTTGTTTTGTATTCAAAAGATACAACCTCTTGAATTTTTTCAGATTTTTTAAAGTAAAATTGCGCTCACAGAAAAATAAAACCTAAAAATTCTTCTTTTCTTCATTTAAGACGTTTTAGGACCTCTGGGAAGCTAAAAATTTGCATGTAGGCATAATTTTATATCCTTTATCGAAAACACAAGTAGCGGGGCTGATCGGTGCGGGGGCATTTTTGACCATATTATCCCGCTATAGCCTTTGTATTGAATCGCGTCGATTATTTAAGTAACACCATAAATCACAAAACTAAAATTTCGGAAAACTAGAAAACACTGTGTGAGGAAAAAACGAAGATTTTTTATATAGTAAAACAATGATCTAATTGAATTTATACACTATTTTTGCCTTTTTCTCTGTATAATTTTTTGAAAAAATATTTGAGGATAAGTTCTAATAAGCTCAAACTTGGTTGACTTTGTCAAATAAATTGTCAGCGTCACTTGAAACTAAATTTTATAATAAATTAAAATTAAAAAAACACACATGATTATGTAATTTTTATTAAAAAGTACAAAAAATATTATTACAATAAAAAAAAATGAAAATTGTGATCATTCACCTTCTTGCGCATATTATTGATCGTAAACAATTCATTGTGAAAATACTGGATATTTTCTACATCCAGTATATGATACCTTTTTAGTTTTGTAACAACAATATTCTTATTATAGGTCAACAATATTCTTATAATGAATCGGAATTTTTCCAATTATGCACTAATATTACCAATGTTTTGGGAAATATTAGTGATTTTATTATTGTTAAGCCTGCAGGTGTGATTGTCAAATTTGCTAATAAAAGGGTATGCTACAACCAAGTTTGAATTCTCGTAGGAGTGGTAAAAATGCATGAATGGCTTATTTTTAGTTGAACCTTCTAATTCTTTGGAATATTTTTGCCAGTGGATTCCTCGGATAGGATGGTTTTTTAGAACTCTGGTCACCAACTTTTGTAATCACTTATGTCTTCATCCTAGACCAACACCTCATTTAAGCGGTTATTTTTACATGACGTTTTTATGACCTGTTAATATTCTTCCGCGGTGTATATATAGTTCACTTTTCTAATTTTTCTTTTAATCACCGCAAAATCTCTATCACAGGGTAGGAAGGAATGATCCCTAATAAGAAAATAATGGTCAATGGTCTTAAATTCTTCGAGCTAAAACTCGGAAAACAAACTTAAAACAGTGTGGTTTTTATTTTGCGCTTAACAACCTAGGGTAAGAACAGAAAAAGTGGGTCGCGGTGAAGGTGGAGGTCGAGGTCGATGTCGATATCCATGTAAAACAAACAAATTGTAGTGAATGGAAGAGAACAGAGCAGGTAAGTCGCGGTGGAGGTTTAGCGCGATGCCATCCAGGAGGTTTACATCGATGCTTTTAAAAATAAAATGAGTTTGTTTTACATTGATGTCTACTGCGCGGCCTACAAGGATGCTTCCCTGTGATTGGTCCGTTCGAAGCCAAGTTGTCATTACCTGCGCTATCTGGGTTCTTTCTTTTTATATAGTCCCTTTTTTGTATTCAGTTTATTTTTGAATTTCTAAAGTAATTAAATTAACAATACAGTTTTTTTGTCATTCAAATTTCATTAAACTACTTCACTTGATAGTGTTTCTAGCTCGACTGACAGCACAGGTGACCTTCTTGCTATGTGCTGTCGCCATCGACCGCTACTTAAGTAGTAGCAACCATCGCGACCTACACCTCCACCTCGACCCACTTGTTCTGTTCTTACCCTAAGACAAATCATGAAGATACTTCACCAACGGCATGTTTTCTATAAACTTCATGAGAAAGGAGCAAACTTCATTCGGCCACTTCTTATTGTTACCCTCATAATACAGGAAAAACGTTGCTTTTCCTGTTTTATTGTTGTAAATGCAAGAAACGTTCACGGTTATCTAGCGTCGATAGAAAACTTCTGGCACCGAAATTTGTGCCAGTTGAGGTTTCTGCATAAAATCTATAAAAATGATTAATTATTTATATGGGAAATAAGCCACAATTAAAATGAAAAAAATAATTTTATTAACGTTTCGACGCCCAAATCGGGTGCCGTTGTCAAAATACAAAATACTACTAATGGAAACAAAAATGTTGTTGCTTAGTAAAAAAATTCTTCTAATAATTTATTTAATTTGACTCATTTATATCGGCAATTCAGATACATATGATAAATTTTAAAGTAGAAGACTTTAAAATGATATTGCGAATATTTATGAGTTGCGTTCCTGGGACGACTTTACTGAAAGATAGTTCATTCGATTATATGAAATCAACCCTAACTCAAGAATATCCGTCACAAAAAAAAATAAATCATAGCATGTGATCTGTCTTTAAAAAGACAACCACATGCAACGGTGACATTAAAATTCTAGTGTTAGAGATCTCATAGTAAATCACGACGGAAAACCAGGAAAAACCTCGTGATACTATCCCGACATCGTAAGTATTTGGTCTTACATTTAAATTACTCTCAAAATTAATACCAAATTCTGACTTTGCTATAATTTTGTTTAAATTATAAATAATATCAATAATATATGGATATATAAGTAATACTAAAATATAAAATATGTACTAACTCGACTATTGACTTATTAATTGTGGTATTTTCTTTCTATTGACTTCCTCTTTCAGTATGGGTATCCACATCCTACTGCATTCCACCGAGGAATTTGCGACACAATTGGTTTCGTTTAGCATAATTAGAGCCGCTTCTTTGATTTTTCTCTTTTTACTATCTGTTTCTTTCAGGACTATACTTGAATCTCTCCACTGAACTCTATGTTCATTATCCCATGCGTGTTGACATATTTGAGATCTATCAAACTCTCTATTTTTAATATAAGATTGATGTTCACTTATTCTAACGTTTAATGGTCTTGATGTTTCACCTATATAAAACTGTTCGCATTCACAAGGTATTTTATAAATACAATTCTTTGTCCTTTCTTGTTCATTGTTAGGTTTAGTCTTAGATAGAATAGATCTCAATGTGTTGTTTGTTTTGAATGTTGTTGAAATGTTGAATTTATTTCCTATTGTTTTAAGTTTCTCGGATAGTCCTTTTATGTATGGTATTGATATTTTCCTCGTATTATTTCTTGTGAATGTTGTAGGATCCCGTTCTATGTTGTTCTGTTCCATTCGATCCAATCTTGACAATTCCTTATTTATAAACGATAAAGGATAATCATTTTTTAATAAAACAGATGTTAAGAATTGTTTTTCTTCTAAAAATGAATTTTCGTTAGAACAAGTAATTTTGGCTCTATCATATAAGGATTTTATGATTCCCTTTTTAACGCTGATGTTGTGATTTGATTTGTAATTGAGATATCTGTTGGTATGTGTTGGTTTTCTATACACTTGAGTCTCATATCCAGTATCCTTCTTTGAAACTAAAACATCGAGGAAAGGCAGGGTGTTATTATATTCCTTTTCCATTGTAAATTTTATTGTCTCTTCTTGATCGTTTATAATATTCAGGAATGTATCCAACAATTCTGATCTATGAGGCCATATTGAAAACACATCATCTACATATCTCCACCATACAGTGGGTTTTAAATTTTGTTTAGAAATGATATTAGTTTCGAAATCCTCCATAAATATATTAGCCAATAATGGAGATAAAGAGGAGCCCATTGCTAGACCAAAATTTTGTTTATAAAATTCATTATTTAGTTGAAAATAGGTATTATTAGTACATAATGTCAATAACTCCATTATAGCTGATACATTTAGTTTTGTCCTATTTGTCAATGTATCATCATTCTCTAATTTCGTTTTGATTATGTTTAAAGTTTTATCTAATGGCACATTTGTAAATAAACTGTTTATGTCAAAACTTACTAAAGTATTATTTGGATTAAACTCAATAGTTGATAATTTGTTTAAAAAATGTTTTGTATTTTTTATAAATGTGTCATCATTATTAGCAAATGGTTTTATAATGTTTAATAAAAATTTGGATAGTTCACTACAAGGAGAACTGATGGTACTACAAATGGGTCTAAGTGGTATGTTCGCTTTATGAATTTTCGGCACTCCATAAAAATGTGGTGACTTACTGTAATGAGGTGTCATTAATTTTCTTTGATAGTATGTTAGATCATTTTTAAATTTGAATAAAGTTCTATAGATATTGTTTCCAGTGTTTTCGTTGGATCCTTCGTTAATTTGGTATAAGGTCCATTTGTAATTAGATCTGTAATTTTGTCCTCATATTGTATTTTATTCATTATTACAGTTGCATTGCCTTTATCCGCTGGTAGAATTGTTATGGAGTCATCATTTCTTAAAGTTTTTAAAGCTTTCATTTCCTCTTTGCTGATGTTCTGTTCAATTTGATTAGACTTTTCCAATTCAAGTTTACATAGTACCCTATATTGTTCTTTTTCGTGAGTTGGTAGACACTGGGATATTTTCTCCACTGAGCTGATTATGTCTAATTTTGGAATAGATGGATGAGTAACAGCATAGTTTAAACCTTTTGACAATACCAAATTTTCCGTTGCATTTAAATGTCTATTTGATAGATTGACAACTGTCGCTAATATGTCATTATTTCTATTTAGGTTATCAAAAGTATGTAGACTATTTTGTTCTAAAAGATTATTAAATTTATTTAAATGTATATTTCTTTGTTTCTGATACGAATTTTCATAAATTATTTGTAAACTAAAAATAATTCGATCAAAATCAGAATTTGATATCATTCCGAAAAGCAAATCTTCAATACTTACGATGTCTTGTTCGATAAAAAATAAATTTGACCTGTGAAATTGCAACCTTTCCCGGATCATCGACAAACTGGCTCTATGTAGAATATTTTGGAGTCTTCTGCTTGAGTATGCTGGCCGTAACCTCAAGCCCTTTGGTATTATGTTGTTATTTCTACATCTTCTTAAAAATTTTATTGAATTTTGACCAATTTTTGAATGTGCCAGTTTCTCGTAGAAGGTTTCTAATTTCCTAAAATTTTGACACACGATAGGCCCATACCGGTTTCTTAATGTTGTTCTGAAGCTATTTCCTTGTGGCATTTTTATGATTAATTATTTATATGGGAAATAAGCCACAATTAAAATGAAAAAAATAATTTTATTAACGTTTCGACGCCCAAATCGGGTGCCGTTGTCAAAATACAAAATACTACTAATGGAAACAAAAATGTTGTTGCTTAGTAAAAAAATTCTTCTAATAATTTATTTAATTTGACTCATTTATATCGGCAATTCAGATACATATGATACATTTTAAAGTAGAAGACTTTAAAATGATATTGCCAATATTTATGAGTTGCGTTCCTGGGACGACTTTACTGAAAGATAGTTCATTCGATTACATGAAATCAACTTATTTGGTTATGTGGCTTATTTCCCATATAAATAATTAATCATAAAAATGCCACAAGGAAATAGCTTCAGAACAACATCTATAGAAATATTTCCAATTTTCTCATTGGACTCAGCCATTTCTTTAATAAATTTCATTTGGAATATAAATTTCTTAGCTCGCCGTATATGAATCATTTTCTAGGCGGTTGCAACTCTCTTTGCATTATCCTTTAAATTTATTTATATAAAACGGTATCTATATGCATTGCAAGCTCCTCAAATACACAACATGTGTTCTACCTGAGGTCTTTCAAATAAATGATAAATCAAAATTATTTTTTTAAAATTTCTGTAGTATGAATACTAAACAGTGACATTTTCCGGAAATCTTTCTGTAAACATTTGGTATGTAAGGGTTATATTCGAGTTTCTCATTTAAATAATGATTTTCCTTGCTAGCTTAGTGAGCTAAATTTGTAGGATATGGCTTAGTATATTCACAGGTAGCATCTTATTTAAATTAAAATAAGGTACCTCACAATTTTAGCTCAAAACACGAATATCTGTCTGCAAAATCAAGGTCGGGTCAAGGGCCTGTCTTTAAGCAAAAAGCGCCAATTAATATACAGTCGGAAAAATGAAAGAATACCCATGAACGATCACATCAATCACTTATTTTGTATTGCTGTCATTTTCTACAAATAACAAACGTTTGTTATAGAAAAAGACAGCAAATACAAAATAAGTGATTGATGTGATCGTTTATTAATTTTTCCGACTGTACAACAGGTGTAATAACCTTCGTTCTGCTTAAGGTGCCGTCTTTAATGATGGAGGTTGGCGATGGCTTCTGCAAATTCGTCTCCATCCTGTACTTTTCTTAAGATTTGGGAGTACACTCCTATACAATTCTTGATGTTACGCAGCCATTTCATTTGTCGTCTGCCAGGATCACGCTTTCCTTTTATTTTTCCTCCCATTATTTTTAAAGGAAGTTATATCTATCGTGTCTGAATCCTATGTACGTGCAAGATGGTACAAGATTAAGATATTTTTCGTTGTAAATAAATTATACAAGTTCATGATCTCAATTAATGTCTTAAAACTTCTTCATTTCGGTGAAAATGAAGAACCTGGCCTCGGTTCGTGAAAAATTGTTTCATTTTTAGAAATTCTTTTCTAGCCTGTTCTATTTTACGTTTTACTTCTTGTTCTGAGCTTAAAGTCAAATTTATCCAGTATCTTAGATATTTAAACTTTTTAACTGGTTCAATTATTTACTTTGGTAACTGATATGTTTATATTAGTCCTGTCGCCAGGGGGGGTATAACGGCCTCGTTAATTCAGATGGACTTACCCAAGTTTTTTTTATGTATTTTGACCCATAGAACACGAATTTTTTGGGTAACAGTTGATCCGGATGTCGATAAGATTGTTATAGACCAAGAACTTGAGGAATCAAATAACAGCGATTTTTGGCAAAACAAAACAATATTTTGTATTTTTTGGGTCATTTTAAGCAAAAAATATTTCTACAAGTTTTTTAGTAGGATGCACAGTTTTCGAGATAAACGCGGTTGAACTTTCAAAAAATCGAAAAACTGCAATTTTTAAACCCGAATAACTTTTGATTAAAAAATAAAATAGCAATTCTGCTTAGCGCCTTTGAAAGTTCAAGTCAAATTATGTCGGTTTTGATTATTTGCATTGCTAAAAATTTATTGTGTTATTGTTAAACAAAGCTACAAACAACTAGTGCGTGAGTGATGTTTCTATGATTTCTCATTTAAAATCGAACGAGTAGGTAGAATAGGTACTAGTGCAATCAAGACTATTTCTACGTTACATGCGTTAAAACGCATGTAAAAGCACGGGAAACCCTACGTGTTTATAGCTTTGTTAAACAATAAAAAAATAAATTTTTACCAATGCAAATAATCAAAACCGATATAATTTGACTTAAACTTTCAAATGCGGTAAGCAGACTTGCTATTTTATTTTTTAATCAAAAGTTATTCGGGTTCAAAAATTGCAATTTTTCGATTTTTTTAAAGTTCAACCGTGTTTATCTCGAAAACTGTGCATCCTACGAAAAAACTTGTAGAAATATTTTTTACTTAAAATTGTCCAAAAAATACAAAATATTGTTTTGTTTTGCCAAAAATCGCTGTTATTTGATTCCTCAAGTTCTTGGTCTATAACAATCTTATCGACATCCGGATCAACTGTTACCCAAAAAATTCGTGTTCTACGGGTCAAAATACATAAAAAAAACTTGAGTAAGTCCATCTGAATTAACGAGGCCGTTGTACCCCCCCTGGCGACAGGACTATATTTGGAGCATTCTTTTTCGTTATTACCATTATTTTTGTTTTCTTTGTATTAATTTTAAGACCATATTTTCACCCTCGCTCACTACCCCGTTCAGTAGATTTTGTAACTTATTCAGAACTTGTGCAAATTTCTCCTCTGGGTAGAAGTTGAATAATAATGCCTTAATTGACTATAACACCTTCTCTAACTCCTTTTATATCTTAAAACTTCTTCATTTTGGTGAAAATGAAAAACCTGGCCTCGGTTCGTGAAAAATTGTTTCATTTTTAGAAATTCTTTTCTAACCTGTTCTATTTTACATTTTACTTCTTGTTCTGAGCTTAAGGTCGCATTTATTCAGTATCTTAGATATTTAAACTTTTTAACTGGTTCAATTATGTACTTTGGTATTTACTGATATGTTTATGTTTGGAGTATCCTTTTTTGTGACTACCATTATTTTTGTTTTCTTTGTATTAATTTTAAGACCATATTAATTGTCATCCTCGCTCACTACCACGTTCAGAAGAATTTGTACCTAATTCAAAACTGGTGCAAATGTCTCCTCCGAGTAGAAGTTGAATAATAATGCCTTAATTGAGTATAACACCTTCTCCAACTCCTTTTTGGACTTTTACAGTCTCAGTGCTTCCCACTTGAGGTTCTTTTGTTGGTAAACATTTGGTTGGTTTTTTGTATGCATTTTGTTGGGTTTTCGTGCTTTATTTTATCAAATGCCTTTTCATAATCTATAAAACACAAATATGCATTTTTTTTGTTCCTGAAAGCCAAATTATTCTTCACACTTTCTGGAAATTTTGTTATTATGAATTATTTTCTGAAATAGCTTTAACATAATATAGACGAGCGGCAGCAACCCTAAAATTAGGTTATACCGACCACGAAAATCAACTTTAAGGTGAATGACTAATTTTGATCACTCTTTATGTTCTCGATATCGACAAATACGAATATGAAGTTTATAGTAGAGGAGTAAATATGTTAAATGTGCAGTCACTCGAGCGGTATAGGGACCTATTGGGTTGTAGAGAGTAGGCCCTAAAACCAAAAAAAGTAAAATTTTCCATTTTAGTGGGGACTTTCCATTTTTAATTTAATTTTCTCGAATAAAAGTTACTTATTTTTACGTAAGGAATCCATATGTGCAATAAAAATGGCGGCTTCCATTTACGATCTTAAAGTAACCCTCCACCCCACCTCCGTGGGGGGTCATATTTGATGCCATTCGATAGATTTTTAAAAAATACTGAATAAGTGGACTTTTCCAGTTTTTCGATCTGTTATTCATTTCGCGAAATATTCGCGTTTTTTCTTGTGAAATTTTGGGACTCGCCCATTTCCTTACGCCCTGCTCAAATCGTCGGGTTTTTGAAATATACACTCTTTTGCATGTACTTAGCTTACCTTATCTTAATCTGACAATTTCGAGTTTTTTAAGGATATATTTTTTTCCTTAACGAATTTCCCTGTGTGAAGAGTCAATATATGGTAGAGGTGCATCTGCAGGGTACCAGGTTTCTAGCCATATCGTCGTTGTGCGGGTAAAATCTGCTATGTACATTTTTTGGTGAAATTGGGTTATGAGCACAGAAATTCTTAAAATTTAATTTTTAACGCATTAGTGTAATCTGCTATACATATAGGCTATGAATAGAATTAACCAAGTTATAAACATTTGGTTAAAATCTGCTATGTGTTCAGGTGAGGTGAAATCTGCTATGTGCTAAGATTGCATATAATCGAAATTGCTGTTTGTAAAAGTTGAGCGACTACGTGCACTTAACAGATTTCAACTTTATTAAATTCTCCGCTGTAACTATATTTTAGGCACTTTTATATTAAAAATATGACTATAATGATCCAAATTGGACGCCCATCATAACCACTTACATGGGGGAAACAACTTCGGTCAATCAGCTCCCAAACACACCAGCTGTCGACAAGCCTGAGAATACAACTGCGGTCTATTAGCCGCAGGACACGACTGCTGTCAATCAACCTAAACACACGCTTACGGTCGACCAACCCCAGGAAACAGCTGCGGTCGACCAAACTGAGGAATCCATTACTAGGTTATCCAGGAAAAAAGCACCAGCTTATAAGAGACGGACAGCTAAAAAGAATCGATTGATGGGAAAAACATACATTGGCTTCGAGAAAAATGAAGAAGGAAAGATAGCTCAGGCAGTAGAAAGATAGGAGGGAGGTGTACTGCCAAGATGTAAACATGACAGAAAAGAACTCATTTATGTTCCCAAATAACAGACGACGAAAGAAAAGAGATTAATATTATGTTTTGAAATTTAACAAGTTGGGAGGCAAAAAGAGTTCTCGTACAAAGTAATGTTGACATACTCTCTCCGAAACAAAGAAAGAGAGGTAATCAAAACAATGTTGAACCGAAGAAAGCCTGTTCACGCGATTGCCATTTAAAATCACTTTCGTCAGGCAATCGAATTTTTGTGAATATTCATTTGTTTTATTTTTAAATCAATAATAAAAAAAATTATTTGAACATGTTAGGCAAAATCTGCTATTTACTAAAATCTCCCAAGTAAAATCTGCTATGTAATTTTTTTTTTACAAAAACAAAAATAACTCAGCGCCTATTTCAGATTTAGTAAAATACGTTTTTACATTAACCATATGATTATTTTACATATATCTTCCATAAACAACTATCTTACACAACCTACCATTTTCAAACAAAACAGTTTTATGTCTCCCCTGTAAAATTTAGTTTTCTACACATAGCAGATTTTGCTCGCGCAACGACGATATTATAATCTGACGCGCTCGAGTAACTGCAAAAAGCCCCGCTTGGGCTCCCCTACCATTATTTTTATGTAGAATTGGTGGATCGTGTTCAAAAATTAAATTTTATGCAAAAATTCGAAAAATAAATTGTGATGATTTTTCAACTTTACCTCGCTGTATCTTTGGTGGCTGTAAATAGTTCCTTCTGAAAATTTTACTGTAATCTTAGTATTTAGATAACAATGAGATTTGTACAAAATATTTAACGAATTAAAAGAGGAGTTGTTAATTTTTAAACATTTTGTTGTCATATTTCGTTAGTTTCATGTTTACTGAAAAAACTGGAGTGACCAACTTTTTATTTTATAATTTTAACCAACACAGCACAAAAATATAATTCACGAAAAAGTTTTGGTAGTAAATTTTAAGCCAAAATATCCAATAGGAAAAGAGTTATGTGACTTTATAAACGAGCGACACCTCTGAAAAAACGTGGTGAAAGGCTAATTTTGATCATTTGGATGGTTCTGAAAACGAGAAAAAGAGTTTATTTTGAATTTTATGTAGGGGAACATTGTCAAAATCGCAATTTTACCCTAAAAATAAAAAAAAATTTAATCACGGTTTTTTTGCGTTTAACTCGCTACAATTCTGTTCCATCTTAATATTTTTTTTGAGATGCTTAAAGTATAACTATTTTTTACCTTTCTGAAGACAAAAAGACCTGTTTCAATATTTCTGTCTTATTATAATAAAATTTATTAATTGTTTAAAGTAAAAGGTGCAGATTCGTGAATTTCAAAGTTTAATCGCAAAAGCTGAGTGACAAAATTTGAAATTTAGCTTTTTAATCAAATTTATGTTAAATATACATATAATATTAAATATAGAGTATAAAGAACAAAATGTTTTATCAAAAAAATGGTGCAATTTTAATTTTAAGAAAATCGTGATATTTCATTTTTTTATTTTTCGGGTAAACTTGAGGTTTTGACAATGTTCCCCAATCTAAAATTCAAAATAAACCTCATTTTCGTTTTCAGCACCATCAAAACATAGAGTATGATCAAAATTAGCCATTCACCACACTGTGGTCAGTATCTCAAGAAATAAGCGTTTTTTTTGGGGGAGTGCCACTCGTCTATAAAGTCACATAACTTTTTTCCTGTTGCATAGTTTAACTTGAAATTTTCCAGAAAACTTCTTCATGGCTTAGTTTTTAATCCTGTGTTGATTAAAATTTTTAAACTAATAAGTTTGTCACCCCACCTTTTTAAGTAAACATGAAACTAACGAAACCTAACGACACATTGTTTAAAAATTAACAACTTCTCTTTTAATTCTTTTAAACATCTCGGACAAATCTTCTTGTTATCTAAATTCGTCAAAGATGACACAGTAAAATTTTCAAAAGAAAATATTTACAGTGACCAAACAAAAATTTGTTTTTTGAGCATGTTCCACCAATTCTAGATAAAAATAAACTTCATATTCAGATTCAGCGACCTCGAAAACATAGAGAATGACAAAAATTTGCCATTCGCCTATCATGGTCGCTTTTTCGATTTCTAAGCCTCAAATTTAAGGTGTGGTGCTCACCTAATATGGAACATGAAACTTAAATGCCGAAAGTCTTTATATTTTTAACGTCCGACTGGTATATTATTTGACTAATAATGACATGATTCCGAAGTCAGTTAAGTAAGAAATAATGCCCTAATTATTCAAAATAACGCCCTACGGCATTAAATTTAAAAGCTAGTTAAATACTGTCAAGTTGACAAAAATAACAACCTAAGTCAAACTATGGTTACTACAGTTACGTTACGACTATTACTGGTAAATGTACTTATTTGAAAACTAACTAATTCAAAATTCATTCAAATTTTTGCATATAAAGAATAATTTAGTCGGACATTAAACGTTGAAGGCACCACGGTTATTATAGATAATAACGCTTTCGGTTAACGCATATCCCTCGGGCCGAAGGCCCTCAGTATTTACACCATTGACCTCAAGCGTTATTATCGTTATAATACCCTTGGTAGGTACCTTATTAACTATAAGGAAGGCGTATAAACGTTGAAGTTAACCAATCTGGTAGAAATCTGTAAATTTTATAAAAATCCTCTGAATTATGATGTACAATTTCGCTGTGAATGTTATCGGGAAATAGTGTATTGTACAACTAGTGAGAAAAAAGAAATATTTCTCACGAGAGCAGAAGTTTGTTGGCGCGAGCCGAGGCACGAAGCGAATGCCGCAAATCAAGCGAGAGAGACATAATATGTCGTTTACAAAACTATGTAAATAATTTAGGTGCTTTTAGGTATATTATATGCATAAATTAAAATAAAATACATATACATGTAAGTATTTAATATTCTTAAAATTTATATACTTTATTTATTTAAAATTATAATTAACAGTTATATTTGAATGGTTTTGAAAGATAACTCCTGGTAAGTTTTGCTTCAATACATTTTGTTTGACAAAAATAATAATTGTGTTTGTATTGTGCATGTTACCACGGAAACGGCGATCATAATATGTGTAGAGAACCCTTGAGAAAAAATATTTCTCACTGCAATGGCCGACTTTTCTCCCTGCGTGATATGAGAGATTGTTCGTTTTAAATGTATGTAAGTAGTGAGAGAAGTTGCACATTGTATAGCATCCATAGAAAAAAGTATATTTTATTTCTAATTTTAGAATCGGTAAACTATTATCAATAGTTGAACGTCTTGTATTGATATCTTGTTCCTTGTTATCTGAAAATAGATTTTTTATACAGGGTGTAACAAAAATACAGGCCATAAATTAAATAACATATTCTGGGACCAAAAATAGTTCGATTGAACCTAACTTACCTTGGTACAAATATACACACAAAAAAAGTTACAGCCCTTTGAAGTTACACGATAAAAATCGATTTTTTCCGATATATCGAAAACTATTAGAGATTTTTTAATGAAAATGGACAAGTGGCATTCTTATGGCAGGAACATTTTAAAAATAAATTATAGTTAAATTTGTGCACCCCATAAAAATTGTATGGGGGTTTTGTTGCCGTAAACCCCCCCAAACTTTTTTGTACGTTCCAATTAAATTATTATGTATTATTACACAATGTTTTTAAAACTTTTTGGCCTCTGAGTACTTTTTGAAAAAGCTAGTTTTTATCGAGATATTTTGAATATTTGTCAAATCCACCACATATTTGTATATGGCTAAGTACGATTGTAGAGACCTGGTAATAATATTAATTTTTTTATAAATTACAGTTTGAGGTATATTTTGAACCATATTAGAAAAAAAGCCACGTCTCGATAAAAGGTGCGTCATCGGAAAAATACTAAGAGGCAAAAAAGTTTAAAAAGCTGTTTAACTAATGGTACCGCAATAATAGTTTAATTGTAACGTACACAAACATTTGGGGGGTTTAAAGGCACAGAACCCCCATAAAATTTGTATGTAAATCTATTAAAAAAGAAGCCGCATCTCGATTAAAACTGGTTTATCGAAAAAATATTAAGAGGCAAAAAAGTTTTAAAAACATTGTGTTTAACTAATGGTACCACAATAATAATTTAATTGGAACGTACAAAAAAGTTTGGGGGGGTTTAAGGGAACAAAACCCCTAATATTTATATGTGGTGCACAAATTTAACTGTAATTTATTTTTAAAATGTTCCTGCCATATGAATACCACTTGTCCATTTTCATTAAAAAATCTCTAATAGTTTTCGATATATCGGAAAAAATCGATTTTTATCGTGTAATTTCAAAGGGCTGTAACTTTTTGTGTGTGCATATTTTTACTAAGGTAAGTTAGGTTCAATCGAATTATTATTGATCCCAGAATATGTGATTTAAGTTATGACCTGTATTTTTGTTAAACACTGTATATTATGTTTTTCCTTCTTTATTTCTTCCAATATTGTCAGGACCCTATCATCCATGCTTGTGAGTATGCCACACTGTCTAATTCCAGTTAGTTCCTTTATTTTCTTAAGGTCATCGTATTTTCTGTAAGTCTTCTATCTCTTTATTGATGTATAATTTTAAATAGACAAGCCGCAAACGGCGGGTTCGTTGGAAAAAATATTCCGATGAGATTTTTTTGCATAATCACATTTGTAAGACACCCCAGATCTTGTCTGACTTAAGGCTTTAAACTTTGATTTAGTCTTTTTCTGACTTTCATAGTAATAACGGCATGTCGTCAGCAATCAAATATTGACAAAAATTTCTTCAGGATCTTGTCTGACTTCAGGTTTTAAACTTTGATTAATTTAGTATTTTTCTGACTTTCATAGTAATAACGGCATGTCGTCAGGGGTCAAAGGTCAAAGTGTCCTCAAGTGGCTACCTTAGTAGTAAAATAAAATTACACTACATGTAAATCAAAATGTAAATTCGTACAGATTGAAACAAATTTTATATCAAAGTTGAGGTGGGTACAGAAGATATTTTCAAGAAAGTATCCAAATCATACAAGGGGATAATTGTTTAAATAATTAAAAAGTGGTCATTTTTGCAAAAAAAATACTTTTTTAATTGCTGAGGTCATCCAATTACTAATGAAGGTCTACAGGATTGTTTTCTTTAAAGTTGAGGGGTAAATCTTTCACATAAGACTTACTAAATTAAATTTGGCCCCCTACATAAAACTTTAAAAACAAATTTACAAAAAATTATTTTTAGCGTTTTAAATAAGTACTATAAAATATCTTATTTTACAAGATAAGTTGCGCTATGATATCAGTATTAATAAAAAAAATGGTGCAAAAATGTTTAATATTTTTTGAGATATTGAATTTGTTTATTAAATATTACTCTATTTTCAATTGCAAAAACGCGGTTGTTGCCAAAGAAATATTAACCTGTATTAAATCTTATTGTTGTTCTGAAGCTATTTTCTTGTGGCATTTTTACAATTTTAACTATTTATAATGGGAAATAAGCCACAATATTATTAAAAAAATATTTTTATTAACGTTTCGACGCCCAAATCGGGTGCCGTTGTCAAAATACAAAATACTACTAACAGAAACAAAAATGTTGTTGCTTAGTAAAAAAAAATTCTTCTAATAATTTATTTAATTTGACTCATTTATATCGGCAATTCAGATACTATTGATACATTTTAAAGTAGAAGACTTTAAAATGATATTGCCAATATTTATGAGTTGCGTTCCTGGGACGACTTTACTGAAAGATAGTCCATTCGATTACATGAAATCAACCCCAACTATAAAAATAATTAAAAAATATAAAAATAATTTAAAAACATTTAAAAATAAACGTTAATAAAAATAATTTTTTAATAATATTGTGGCTTATTTCCCATTATAAATAGTTAAAATTAAATCTTATTATTTTTATTTTTATGTATGTTTTCGATAAATGTATTGATAAATTCAAATTTCAATTAAACTTCCCCCTAAAATGGCATTTGAAAATTATTCAAATTTGTTTATAATTTGTTTTTTTAATAGCGTCGCGGGGATTAAATATTTTGAAATGCCGTTTCGATAATTGGGTTTCTGGGAATTTTTCACTAATTAACAAATTTTTTTGTCTTTTTTCCTCTTCTTTTTTTTTCTTGGAATTATATTACTACGGGCCCTTTTTGAGTTAAGTTTCATTAAGAATGTCGAATCTCTAAGTTGTAGATTCTAGACTTAAAAATATTAAGATTGGTCTAAAATCACTAAATAAAATGTGAGTACTTACTGAGTTACAGGGTGTTTCATTTAAAAATTTAAAAATTATTTTTACCAAGTACTTTCAAACTATTGGACGTATCCTTATCATACTTGACAGAAAGTGTGAGTACTATACAGTCTACTAAATTGTGATAAATAAAAGTTTCTAGCTACCACCAAAGGCGTACGACAGGGGACAGTTAATGGTTGACCCTTCCCAAATTCTACACCCCAGAATAAGGTTCAAGAAGTCGCCCACGCGAAAAGTGGTCCAAATGTTAATGCCCCCCTACATGATCCTGAAGAAATTTGTGGCATTAATTTATTACTAAGCTGTTATTTTTAATTATTAATAATGAGCGGTAGGATCATATTAACGCGGGTGTAAATGTGAGTGCGAATGAGATATGCCATTGGACTGCCTGAATGGCACCTCTTTCGCACTCATCATGGACGGCCGCCTAATACGTGCATGGCTTTAATTATTATTACTTAAAAATAACAGCTTAATAGGGGGCTTCTTGTAGGGGGGCTTTAAACTTTGATTTAGTCACTTTCTGACTTTCATAGTAATAACTTTTAACCTAGTTATTAAGCCTTGAAAATCACCATTTTTCGTTTTTTTCAATTTTAAAATGCTTTTACCTCGAAAACGATAACTTTAGAGGAAAATAATTATAAGAGACCTTTTTTATCCAGAATGGTCCAAAAAACCTAAAAAAAATTGTCCGGGCCGAAAGTATCGATTTTTGTAATTTGATTAAAAAAAATTGTTAAAAAAATTTGGACCACTTTTCGCGTGGGCTACTTCTTGAATCTTATTCTGGAATGTCTCACGAATGTGATTATGCAAAAAAATTTTATGGGAATATTTTCTACAAAGAACCCGCCTTTCGCCTTGTCTAAAAGTGTTGTTGATATAAAATAGAGTTTATTTTAGAGTAAATATTTTACAATGCAGTCATAAATTATGATACTGACTTTTACGTTTTTTATGATTTTGTTAGTCTTTTTATTTCATTTTTTTTTTGTACTTAATTATTAAAACAATTTATTTACTCTATTTACACACAGTTTTCCTATTCCTTCAGGCCAAAAATATTCAGCTACTACCCTTTAATGTGTTGACGTTTATTTGTGTATCAAGGCATGTCGTCAGGGGTCAAAGGTCAAAGTGTCCTCAAGTGGCTACCTTAGTAATAACTAGGGAGCGGATTTATATGCGATCAATTTTGATGAAATATGCGCATATATATGCAGTAAAAAATTACGAAATATGCGCAAGATATGCACGAAAAATGCGCATTTCGAGAAATCACAAATTTTCTGTTCTATTCTATTCTAGGGGGTTCTTTTATAGGGGGGGCGGCAATCTTATTTATTATCTTTCAAATAAAATTGGTATTTTTTATACAATGCAATTTATTCACACTTTTTACAAAAACTGATACCAATAGTTACCTATTTAAAATAAAACAACAATATCACTATAAGTATATATCTTTGATTATAATTCACTACAATGTGTTTTTCCAAATGTTTCACGAGGAAACATTTTCTTTGATCAGATAAAATATTTTTATAACTTGAAAAACTCCTTTCAATATTAACAGAAGTAATTGGGGCGCATTAAAATAACTTGTTAAAGACGAAAATTCTGCACCAAAATCAATTTCAAAATTTCCATTAAAAATTTCGCGTATATGTCCTCCAAAGTTTTAAAGCCGTTTAAAGACGGGATCTGATCTAAAGCATGAATATTTCAATTTCCGTTAGAAAATCGTAAATCTATGGTTAAATGTGTAAATTCTCTTAATAATAGGGGATTTAAAAGAATCACCAGAATTATAGTTACCTACTAAATTGGGATACAAATTGTACTAAATATAATAAAAGTAAATAAAATTCGGCACCCGACACCTTAGGGTAAATGGGTTTAGGATTATATATATATATATATATATATATATATATATATATATATATATATATAAAATTCGGATTTCCCCGTAAACCATCCTACGATCATTTTATAACGCGTTCTATAAGCACTATAAGTACTTTGTGTAAAGATCGGGTATTTTCTATATTATCGGGAAATATTTTGTGTCGAATTAAATTAAAATTTTAAAAATTAATTTTTTTTTACTTAAATGTTTCTAAATATGCACAAAATATGCATGTTTCTTTAAAAATATGCAAAATTTAGTAAAGTGCTCGAATATGCGAAATATGCATGCAATATGCATTTAGCATAAAATTCGCTCCCTAGTAATAACAGGGGAGTCAAGATAGAACGAAAAGGTTTATTGTTTCGGAAAAATTCAAACAAGCTTATATTTTTCTAAAACTCTTTTTACATACGTGTTAAAGTAAAAAGTTCTACTCACAGATATTGCCGTTAATTGTTTATTAATTGTATAAACAAAAACAATTATTGTTTTGTGTAAATAATTTTAAAAATACCAAAAAAAATCAATGGGAAAATCCCAAGAGTTGGCTATATACCATAGTTTAAAAAACCAATACAGAAGTAAAAACTTCGAGATGTATTCTGGTATAAAATCGTTTATTTAAAACTATAAAATGTCATGGATTGCAAAATGTTTTCGTTCTATACAGAACATCTTCAGTGCCTAGAATGAAGTATTTCCACGTTAGTTTAAAGCAAAAGGTTAAAATTGTGACTATTAAAATGAAAAAAGTGGGAATACTTACATCCTGCCGAGTAGTTCGAAACCAGCACACTGTAAATAGTGTTAACCTCATCGTATATGGTTTACATAATATAATATATTAAAATTTTATGACTACAAATCGATGTTGATAGATAAAGTGGAACACATGCTAAAAGGGTGCCATGGTTCCCTGCTCGAAGATGCTAGGTACTTGCCAATTCAATGGGCACAGACCAACTGAGAAATTAGGAAGTGGATATACAATTTGACAAGAGTGACATGACATGACAAGGTAAAGCCAATTTTTGGTTAAAGTTTCATTTGATTTTGGATTTTTTAATAAAATGCAAAGGTTTGTCTGCAAAAATAATTTAAATTATTTGAATAATAACATCTACTGTAAAGTTTAAATTAGCAACTCTCTATTCCAGAATAGCTTATAGATTCATTAAATTTAATGCAGATATATTTCATGGTTTAAGTTGTGACGTCATCGAATGTGAAATGACGAGATGAAAGTTGAGTGTTGTTGAAACAAGGAAATACACTACATAATAAAAGATAATTAGACTTGCGTGGAAAAACAAAGCTAAACAAACCAAAAAACCAGAATTTAAGAGTATTTTTAGGTGATGTACTGTTGGTTGCCTAACAAGGCAAGCAGGCAACAGGTTGACGGTAAACGGTAGAATATTGCGAGAAACCAGTATAATACAAAAGGTGGCTATTTATTGTGTTAAATTTATTAGTATACTATTGCAATGAATAATTATGTCTGTTAAAAGTTGGAAAATAATTGTTGACAAAATTAAATAAATAAAGATCACTGTTAGTGAGGTAGATATATGTGTGAAGGATATGATTTTATATAATATTTTGGAATGAATAAAAGTATGTATCTTTATGTAGTTTTGGAAGGACTGAATGAATTGGAAGTAATGTATCTTGATAGGCTACCAACGTAGATTAGTGAATAAAATAATTAGAATGAGAGCTACCAATATAAGTCAAATTGTGGGTTGGTGTCAGTATGTAAAGAAGAATCTAAATTGAATAAGTATATGAAATAGAGAAGTATGAGATTGATTTCTATTGGTGATAGTGGAGTGAACAGACTGAACTAAATGAAATATATTTAAGTGCAGAACTTTATGAACGTATGTGATTGCAACTGAAATCAAACAAATGTAAACTGTGAAAAAATTATTTTAAATTGGGATAAATGGATATTGGAAGTTGCCTGATATGATTGGAAATGAAAAGATAGATGAAAAAAAAAAAAGAATAGTGAATGCATTAAAACTTAAATGTTATAGTTTGGAAGAAGTTTGACTGAATGGATCATAATGGATGTATGTGTGCAGTATCCTATTGTTAAGTAAAATCTAAGAATCTAAAGAGAAAGAAGTGACAGAATATTACTAAGTAAGGAAAGTGATATATATGACAGACCAGAGTGATTGGCTGTATGGTGTTTTTTTATTGTAAACGGAGATGAGAGAAAATGAGTAAGTAACATAACAGGCAACAGGATAAAATGAGTGATAAAGTACATTCAAAAGAGACAATAAACCAGACAGATTTAAGGATTATTAATAATAAGAGCCATTTAAATAAATTATGAAAGAAATGGTAAGATGAGATATAGAGGTCCTGAAAAAAGACAGAGACACGGGGTCAAACCAGAAATGACTAGGAATGGAGAAAAATATGAAGGATAGGAAAATAGAAGAATCAAAACCCTGTTAGGGATGGGATAGTGGGAGAGGCAATAATGAAGTGGAAAAGAAGATGCAAGTTGAGATATGTGTTAATGGGTGATTAGTGTGGAAAGAGAAGATTGTTAGAAACTAGTGTGGTAGTGGAAAAAGCGGGGGAGGGGGAAAAAGTGTAGAATAGGAGTAAAGGAGAAGGGGGTAAGGGGAATAATGAGATAAAACTAGGGTTGGATTAAGGGAATAGTTGTCGATTGATAGGAGTAAAAGGACGATTTAAAGTGGTTTGGCGATTAACGCAATTGGGGCTGGTCCTCATGTCTCTGGAAATCTCAAGGTCCCCGTACAAATCCAGGCGTAGATTGTTTCTGTCTTGGATTTTATGGATTAATTTAACACCATCAGGGATGTTAAGATGATGATTATTAACTTTTAAATGATGGGAAAAGGCTGATGTAGTGTCTCTTTTAGAATGTTCAGCAGATCTAATTGAGAGTGATCTGTAAGTCCTGCCGATGTAAGAGGCATCACAATCAGAACAAGTCAGTCTATAAACACCACTACGGTTCATATAGTGTATTGTATCCTTAGTATTTGTCAAAAAGTGGCCAAGGGTATTTCCAACTTTGAAAGAAATATGTATGTTTTCAGAAGAGTTAGATACAATACGTTTAATCTTTTCAGATAGACTGGGGTTATGATATGGTAGTGACCTGCAAATAGCAGAAGAGGAAGATGACTGATGGAAAGCAGAATTTTGAAGCAATCTAGATTCTCTTTTATGGATGAGTTTATCTATTATAGAGGGATCGTAACCATTGTTGACAGCTATTTGTTTTATAATTTTGAGTTCTTTGTTGAATGAATCTGTTGACATAGGTATAGAGAAAAGTCGAAACCGGTATAGTCGAAGCCGGTATAGAGAAACCGGTAGAGGTGCTTGCAGCACTCTCTGATTGGACTAGAATATGGTTCGGCTGTATTTTCGTTTTGCAACGAAATTGAAAATGGTTATTCATTTTTTATTTACGTTTACTCTGTGTGGAGTATGAAGGGAACCATTCTCGTTGGAACTTTACCGCGCTAAGCAGATGGGGCGTGAATTGTAAATTGTAGAATTCCTTCATCTTCCTTAGTCTCAGCATCCGTATGGCTTGCAAATTGTAGAAGCCTCGGAGGTGTAACCAGAGAAGGTTCCCATTGTTTTCATTCTGGTGGGATGTAGAATAGCATTATGTTGTTTTATATGCCATTAGAGTGAAAACTTAGTCTTTTTTTCTAAAGAATATTATTTGTAACGTGTAGTTTTTGAACCAATTTTACACAAAAACATTGACATACAAATTCATGTTTAGTGGCAAGAATACTTTGGTTTTTGCTTAGTGAATGTAAAAGCAGTCGCAATATCTTACCTAAATTAACAATTTATACATCTCAACAAAAAATGAAGTATATAGGAAATACTACTCTGGAAATTGCTCGCCCTATCCGAGCCCTACTTATAAATTTTATTATAAACGTATATATCTAATAGTTTAGTCGTAAGAAATGAACGACAGATTGAATCAAGTTCGAAAATATTGTCGCCAATGATAGTCCTGTCGCCAGGGGGTACAACGGCCTCCTTTATTCAGATGGACTTACCCGTAGGACACGAATTTTTTAGGTTACAGTTGATCCGGATGTCGATAAGATTGTTATAAACAAAGAACTTGAGGAATTACATAACAGCAATTTCTCGCAAAAAAATCTTTGTATTTTTTGAGTCATTCTAAGAAAAAACTGTTCTTACAAGTTTTCGATATAATCGCGGTTGAACTTTAACAAAATCGAAAAATTGCAATTTTTGAACCCGAATAACTTTTGATTAAAAAATAAAATAGCAATTCTGCTTACCGCATTTGAAAGTTAGAGTCAAATTATATCAGTTTTGATTATTTGCATTGCTAAAAATTTATTTTTTTATTGTTAAACAATATAAACACATATTGTTTTTCGTTCCCAATACATGCGTTTTATTGCATGCTACATAGAAATTGCCTCGCTTGCATTTGTACCTACTCTGCCTACTCGTTCGATTTTACATGAGAGATCATTGAAAGCAACACTCAAGCGTTATGTGTTTATAGCTTTGTTTAACAATAAAAAAATAAATTTTTAGCAAAAATAAATTTTTTCGGGTTGAAAAATTGCAATTTTTCGATTTTAAGTTCAACCGCCTTTATCTCGAAAACTATGTATCCTACGAAAAAATTTGTCAGAACAGTTTTGCTTAGAATGACCGAAAAAATACAAAAAAAATGTTTTGTTTTGCGAGAAATCGCTGTTACGTAATTCCTCAAGTTCTTTGTTTATAACAATCTTATCGACATCCGGATCAACTGTTACCGAAAAAATTCTTGTTCTACAGGTCAAAATACATAAAAAAACTTGGGTAAGACCATCTGAATAAAGGAGGCCGTTGTATCCCCCTAAGGACAGGACTATGAATACCTACCTCAAAAAAATTGGCATTTGTACTGTAGTCAGGATTTCTGTACCTAAACATAGATTTATTACGAATTTCATTTTCATGGGAAACAACTTTTCACACTTTTTTTATTTATGACAACAGTAGATTACTTCTCATAGGTACATACATTATTAAAATTTGTGGTGGCTCCAATTTCGGTGTTCTCATAATTTTGGCACGGCTTGTAATGGATTTTTTCTTGGAATTATTCGCTTTATTTTTCGTTTGATTAACTTTTCCCATTTCGTTAAACTATTGATAATATTGTAACAAAATAATTATTGACCTACCCTCGTATACCAGCTCCCGTCTTAGCACAGGCAGAACACTATCGATGTTTCGAGATACGCCGATGCAGCGCCGATGACGTGCAAGCGGTCACATGGACATAGCTGGAGATATATAGATATTTCTGGAATATCTGTATCGCATATATAAATAGGACATATTTGTAAATAGAGTTAGTCTTAAGCTAAAGTTTGTAAAGTAAACTTGTATAAATAAAAATAAAGTCGTATATAAATTACGAACCGCTGGTTTTATTGTAATTAGAAGTAATTACACTAATCACGCTGCAGTGGTGTTAACGGTGTGGAGTGTAAATAAATGAAAAGTGAAAAAAAAAAGACTTTTGAACTTTATTCGTCGAGAATAATCGGAGTGCGTTAATTGTTCGGTATTCGGAAAGACTTTTAAAAGACTTTTGAACTTTATTCGTCGTTAATAATTGAAGTGCGTTGATTGTTCGGTATTCGGAAAGACTTAGACATTTTGAAAAGTACGTGTGTGCCGACCAAAGATGTTGCTACAAGAACTGACCATAAAACAGCTCCGTGAACAATTAGAAGAGTACGAATTAGACAGCAGTGGGTGCAAGATAGTCCTACAAGCACGACTCAAGGATGTCCTCACGAAGAACGGAGATGACCCAGAGACGTTCCACTTCCAGTCAGCAGAACAAGTAATCTTATCGAAATTAAAAACTGTTTCTGAAACGATCAATGAAACTTCTATAAAGAACAACGAGAAACTTAAAGAAGTTAGTAGAAAAAGCGACGAGAAATTCGAGAACGTTGCTAAAAAATTTGACGAGACTTCTCAAGTAATTAAAGAAGTTTGTAGACAGAGCAACGAGAAATTTGAAAGTGTTTCTCAAGTAATTAAAGACGTTTGTAGACAGAACGACGAGAAATTTGAAGAGGTTTCTAGAACATTCGATAAGATACAGAAAAGCGTAGACGACAGTAAAGAAATGTTAGAAGATAAGATCAAACAACTAGAGACTATGGTAACCAATACGAAAGTGCTACCTTCAGTTAATGCAGTAGTTTTGGCCGTAGAAGAGAAGATCAAAGAATTAGAGAGCATGATAACCGATACAAAAGTGCAACCGTCAGTTCATGCAGTAGCTTTAGATCCTGTAGTGAAAGATGAACTACCGAGAGAAGAAATGTCGCATAATATGAGATTCAAATTACCACCATTTGATGGAAAGTCCTCTTGGTCCATATACCTTAAACAATTTGAAGCTATTGCGACCGCCAATCATTGGACCGAACAAGAAAAGGCTGTTTCCTTGACTGCTGCTTTACGAGGTGATGCTGCAGATATATTAAGGTCAATTCCCAAGGGTCAAGAAAATTGTTACCAGACCTTGTTCACTCGTCTAGAAAAACGCTATGGAGATGCCCATCTACAACAAGTATACAAAGCACAACTGCGAAGTAGAAGTCAACGAGCAAGTGAGAATCTGCAAGAATTTGAAGCAGATGTGGCTCGTGTGGTGCGGTTGGCTTATCCGGAGGTGCCAGACAGCGTTTTAGAAGAAATTGCGGTAGATACCTTTGTCAATGGGCTGAAAGATAGTGAACTACAGAAATCTTTACGACTAGCAAGACCGAAAGTTTTAGATGAAGCACTTGCTATTGCCTTGGAACACGAAGCAGCTAGCCAAGCTTCACGAAACAATCGAGTAATAACCGTGGAAAAAGGCGATAAGAGAAAAGATGAACGTTTGGTGGAAATGGTACGGAGGGTGATTCGTGACACGATGCCGAAGAGACGCATGAAGAGGGCTGGAAGAGTTGGTTCAAATACAGATGCTTCCTCGATACGGCCATGCAGTGAAAGTTGTAATCACCGGCTTAAAGTAGATGAACAGCTTTGCCCTGTGAGACGAACTACCGTCGTTAATGAGCAATGGCAGCCACAACAGTTACAAGAAGCCCAAGAAGACGATCCATGTATAAAAAGAGTATTGGATTGGATGCGTCGAGGTGAGAGACCTAGTTGGCAAAACATTAGTGTATGTAGTCCGGAAGTCAAGGCCTACTGGAGCCAATGGAATTGCCTGATACTAAAAGATGATCTTCTGTACAGAACCTTTGAGAACGATGATGGTACAGAATCTAAGCTTCAGTTGATTGTACCTAAAAGTAAAGTGTCAGAAGTATTGCGTCAGTTGCATGACGGTACATCAGGTGGACACTTTGGTATTACGAAGACTCTGCAAAAGGTTCGAGAACGGTTCTATTGGGTGAACTGTAAAGATGATGTAAGAAGATGGTGCCGAAAATGTGAACCGTGTGCATCCGGTAATGGTCCGGTTGGTAAAAAGAGAGCACCCATGAGACAGTACAATGTTGGAAGTCCTATGGAAAGAGTAGCTATCGACATTGCAGGTCCATTTCCAGAAACCGATGCTGGAAATAAATACATCCTGGTAGCCATGGATTATTTTACAAAATGGACTGAGGCCTATGCATTACCAAATCAAGAAGCTGCTACCGTTGCAGAGGTACTTGTTAAAGAATTCTTTAGCCGATTTGGTGTTCCCTTGGAGATCCACTCCGACCAAGGGCGAAACTTTGACTCAGCTCTTTTCCAAAACGTTTGTAAATTGATTGGTGCCAATAAGACCAGAACAACACCCCTGCATCCTCAATCAGATGGAATGGTCGAGAGGATGAACCGAACGATGGGTAAACACTTGTCCAAAGTTGTATCTGAACATCAGCGAGATTGGGACCAACACATTCATTTATTCCTGATGGCCTACCGCTCGGCCGTGAATGAAACTACAGGTCAAACACCAACCTGCCTGATGTTGGGTCGTGAAGTTCGTTTGCCCTGCGACCTAGAGTTTGGCTGCAGACCTTCCGAGGAATATGTTGCAGGCGAAGAATACGTAGACCGCCTGAAGTTACGAATGAACAACATTCATGAACTTGCCCGACAACACATCCAGATAGCCAGTGACAGAATGAAAGATCAATATGATTCTCGCTGCAAGAATGAAAGCTTCGAAGTAGGTGATCTTGTCTGGCTTTATAATCCACAACGTCGTCGAGGCCTGTGTCCTAAACTGCAAAGACAATGGGAAGGTCCGTATGAAGTTAAGAAGAAAATAAATGACGTAATATACAGAATTAAGAAGTTACCAAACGGTAAACTATAAGTTATTCACATAAATCGTCTTGCACCATATGCTGGCTCAAATGAAACAGAGGAAGCCCGAGTCCTCCAACAGGAGATGAAAGATGCACCACAGCCAAGTTTTAAGGAATTTATGTCAAATTACGCAGAAAGAAAGAGTGCTAGATTCGGCGTGACCACAGAAGTTCAGCAAGATCTGTTTGGTGTTCCAGAAAACGTCTCTCTAGCCCACTGTGTTGCCCAAGACCTCGAGATGACTAAAGGAATCTCGTCCGTATTCAATAGAAAGTTCGGCCGCCTGGACGAGTTACGAAATCAGCAGCCTAAAATTGGAAGAGTACTGCGATTGGAAGATGGTCCTCGATCTTTGCTGTATATGGTGACCAGGAAGTCTTATACGGACACGCCAAGCTATGAGAACATATGGCGTGCTCTATGTAATTTGAAGAAAATCGTGTGTAATTATGACATCAAAGATTTGGCTTTACCAAAAATAGGCCATGCAGTAGAAAATCTGGATTGGAAGATTGTGAGAAGCATGCTGGAAGTGATCTTCAGAGAAACTGGCGTACGGATTACTGTGTGTTGCATGAACCCGAAGATGTCATACCCTTCAAAGACAGTAGACTGTTACTTCTTTTCTAGGGGTGTATGCAGAGCTGGAGAATCCTGTAGATTCCGCCATCCTGGGCCATCTAGAGTTGCTGATCGGGACGCTCAGATCTTAAGAGGGGAGCAGTGTAACAAAATAATTATTGACCTACCCTCGTATACCAGCTCCCGTCTTAGCACAGGCAGAACACTATCGATGTTTCGAGATACGCCGATGCAGCGCCGATGACGTGCAAGCGGTCACATGGACATAGCTGGAGATATATAGATATTTCTGGAATATCTGTATCGCATATATAAATAGGACATATTTGTAAATAGAGTTAGTCTTAAGCTAAAGTTTGTAAAGTAAACTTGTATAAATAAAAATAAAGTCGTATATAAATTACGAACCGCTGGTTTTATTGTAATTAGAAGTAATTACACTAATCACGCTGCAATATGTTAAAAATAAAAAATTCTCCTAAAACTCTATAGTCGCATTAGAATTCGAAATATTTTTACGTAAAATATACTTACCTACCTACACAGAACTAAAACACAATTAACAACAGTCTATTATTTCAAAGAGGCCAACAACTTATACAACAACAACAAAAATATAATAAATTAACTATCAATAAGCACTATTTTCCTATGAAACAACTATAACGAATTATTAAA
This sequence comes from Diabrotica virgifera virgifera, assembly GCF_917563875.1. Lineage (NCBI taxonomy): Eukaryota > Metazoa > Arthropoda > Insecta > Coleoptera > Chrysomelidae > Diabrotica > Diabrotica virgifera. Next base: position 124,531,946 of record NC_065449.1, read on the forward strand.
TTAACACACTACTGCACTGAACAGATATCAAAAAAGATGACAGAACAAATTAGAGAAAATCTGACGCAGGTCTGTCAAAATGACAGTGATAATTTCTCTATGTTGCCTAATTAGTTATTTAGTTATAATATGTTCGATTTCTTGTTAGAAATAAAAAATTTTAGTAGTTCCAAGATTACACAAAATCTAGGCATGGGATAAAAAAGTTTATTTGAAGAAAGTTTATTATTTTTTTCTTCTTAATGGCGGTACAGGCTCCTTTTTTCAATATTTTATTCAGTTATAGAGTAATTTCCACATACTAAAATATTTATAAAATTGGGCTCTGTACCGCCATTCTTTATTATATTACGAATATGTGTGCCAAATATCTCGACAAAATATTCAAAATTAGAGCCGCAATCTTGGAACGCGTTTGATGCCACCTGTTGCTCGCTACTGTAGCCTCTTAAGGTATTGAGTATGAATTTTGATAAAATAGAAACTGGATTGTTAATGGAACTGACGACAGGTCGTATAGGAATTCCAACTTTATGTATCTTGGGTAAACCGTACAACCTCGGAATAAGAGGGTTACCAGGAAGTTTGTTGTAAGGGGCCTCATAATTGGATAAAAATTCGCAGTGTTTTTTGATGTTATCTTTAAATTTACTTATGAATCTCTTGGAAGGATCAGTTGGTAAAATAGTGAAGTGGTTGTCATCTAGAAAAGATGAAACTTTATTGTTGTAAGTATCACTGTCTAGAATAACCAAACAGTTACCTTTATCAGCCTTAGAAAAAATTAGGTTTTGATTAGCAATTTTATGTTTAATTGATTTAAGAATTTTGAGATGAAATTGAGCTTGTTTGAATGATAGATTATCAATGAAAGAGGAGTTATGAGAAGAAGAAGAATTTGAAAATGAAGAAACCTTATTTTTATATTTATTGATGTAACGGTAACAGGAATTTCTAGATATAGTAATCTGACAGATATAGTAATCTAAAACCTTTCATTATCTCTTTCACAAAGAACGTCAACTAGAGATTCCTGTTACCGTTACATCAATAAATATAAAAGTAAGATTTCTTCATCTTCAAATTCTTCTTCTTCTCATAACTCTTCTTTCATTGATAATCTATCATTCAAACAAGCTCTATCTCATCTCAAAACTTTAAATCAATTAAACATAAAATTGCTAATCACAACCTAATTTTTTCTAAGGCTGATAAAGGTAACTGTTTGATGTCTATTAAGCTAGAAAGACCATTTCATAAGGGAGCCATGAGACACACCCCATATTTTTTTGCTATTTTATTGCTAATTTATTACGCAAATTAAAAATTTATTGCTTCATCCCCTTCAGAGAGACAGGTGGCCATTCCAGCTTAATATTAAGCTAGAAAGGCCAACATTCATATATCCGGAACGAAAGTAGATAGAGAGTTGCTTCTGGTGGCCTATTTTATTGCTAATTTATTACGCAAAACAAAAATTTATTGCTTCATCCCCTTCAGAGAAACAGGTGGCCATTCCAGCTTAATATTAAGCTAGAAAGGCCAACATTCATATATACGGAACGAAAGTAGATAGAGAGTTGCTTCCGGCGGCCTATTCTATTGCTAATTAACTGCTAATTTATTACGCAAAACAAAAATTTATTGTTTCAACCCCTTCAGAGAAACAGGTGGCCATTTCAGCTTAATATTAAGCTGGAATAGCCAACATTCAAATTTCCGGAAGCAAAGTAGATATAGGGTAGCTTCCGGCGGCATATTTTATTGCTAGTTAATTGCTGAAAGATTAAGTTTACAAAAATTTACAAACTCACCCCCTTCAAACCCTACCGTTATCATCATTCCCTGGAATCCACAAAAAGTGAAAATAACCAGTTTAAAAAGCTAAAACCAAGTACGTATTTTTTGTTCATTAATTACTACATGTCTAAGCCAAAAATGAATGTTTTGCTTCCTCCCCTAACGAGCCACAATGGCTACAGCGGTTTAATACTTAAGGCTGCAATACTGAACACTCCTATTTCAGGAAAGAAAGCAGATAGAGGGTCGCTTCTGGCGGAATATTTCATTTTTAATTAATTGCTGAAAGATGGGTTATACCAGTATTTACAAACTCACCCCCTCCAACCCCTACCGTTATCATCGTTCCACGGATTTCACAAAGCGTGAAAATAATCAGTTTAAAAACTTAAAACCAAGTGGGTATTTTTTTTTCTAATTAACGGCTGCAGGTCTACGCCAAAAACTAATTTTTTGCTTCAGCCCCTAACGAGAAACAATGGCTACTGCGGTTTAATTCTTAAGCTACAATACCCAACACTCCTATTTCAGGAACGAAAGCAGATAGAGGGTTGTTTCGAGCGGCATATTTTATTGCTAATTAATTTCTGAAAGATAAGGTATACAAAGATATGCAAACTCACCCCCTCCAACCCCCACCGTTGTCATCATTCCCCGGATTTCAGAGAAAGTCAAAATTACTTGTTTAAAAACTTATGACAAAGTGGGTATTTTTTTCCTAAGCAACTGCTGCAGGTCTACGCCAAAAACGATTGTATTGCTTCATCCCCTAACGAGCAACAATGGCTACTGCGGTTGAATACTTAAACTACAACACTCAATTCTCCTGTTTCAGTAACGAAAGCAGATAGAGCGTCGCTTCCGGCGGCCTATTTTGTTGCTAACTAATTGCTTATTTATTACGCAAATTACAAATTTATAGCTTCAACCCCTTCAGAGAAACAGGTGGCTATTCCAGCTTAATATTAAGCTAGAATAGCCAACATTCACATTTCCGGAACAAAAGTAGATAGAGGGAAGCGGGTATTTTTTGCTTATTAATTGCTACAATTTTAAGCCAAAAATGAATGTTTTTCTTTATCCCCTAACGTGCCACAATGGCTACTACGGTTTAATACTTGAGGTTACAATACCCAACAGTCCTATTTCAGGAAAGAAAGCAGATATAGGGTCGCTTCTGGCGGCATATTTTATTTTTAATTAATTGCTGAAAGGAGGAGTATACCAGAATTTGTAAACTCACCCCCTCCAACCCCTACCATTATCATCGTTTCCCGGATTTCACAAAGAGTGAAAATAACCAGTTTAAAGACTTAAAACCAAGTGGGTATTTTTTCTAATTAATTAACTTCTACGCAGGTCTACGCCAAAATCGAATTTTTTGCTTCATCCCCTAACGAGCAACAATGGCTACTGCGGTTTAATACTTAAGCTACAATACCCAACACTCCTATTTCAGAAACGAAAGCAGATAGAGGGTCGCTTCCAGCGGCATATGTAATTTCTAGTTAATTGCTGAAATTTGTTGTATATAACAATTGACAAACTCACCCCCCAACCCCAATCGTTATCATTCCGCGGATTTCACAGAAAGTGAAAATTACCAGTTAAAAACCTAAGAACAAGTGGGTATTTTTTTTCCTAAGTAACTGCTGCAGGTCTACCCCAAAAACGATTTTTTTGCTTCATCCCTGAAGGCCATCGCTGAAGGGCAACAATGGCTACTGCGGTTGAATACTTAAGCTACAACACTCAACCCTAATATTTCAGGGGCGAAAGCAGATAGCTGGTCGCTTCTGTCGGCCTATTTTATTGCTATATTATGCAAAATAAAAATTTATTCCTTCAACCCCTTCAGAGAAACAGGTGACTATTTCAGCTTAATATTAAGCTAGAATAGCCAACATGCATATATCCGGAACGAAAGTAGATAGAGAGTTGCTTCCGGTGGCCTTTTTTGTTGCTAATTAATTGCTAATTTATTACGAAAAATAAAAATGTATTGCTTCAACCCCTTCAGAGAAACAGGTGGCTATTCCAGCTTAATATTAAACTAGAATAGCCAACATTCAGATTTCCGGAACAAAAGTAGATAGAGGGTAAGTATGCAACGTCCTTAAAAACAACGAATTTATTAAGAGAGTTGACCATAATTTTTGTACTTATGCGTGCTCATAATAAGCTGCAAAAGAATTTAAGCATAGGTTTCAAAAAATTAAAGCAAGTGTTGTTTATTTAATTTTAATTTATTTTATCTTTAATGTACATTAGTAATCTGGGCGCTATTTTTTTGTTTCTTTAACGAAAAATTATTTTTCTAGTAAATTATCGAAGCCCATCCAAGATGTGTTTCCTCTTCGATATGTATAGGTTATGTAGTGACCACCTCGATTTTCATTAAAATCAGACAAACTGGTTCCTCCTACACCAGTGTATCCGACAGCACCCGTTAATACTAGCTGATGATCGTCGTCGTGGTGTATGTTTAAATTTTTATGGAGTGTCTTTAATGGTATGGTTTTAATTTCTTCATGTTCATTATAGACTTGAAAAACCACAACATCCCCTACAATGAATGTAAATTAATTAACTTTTGTTTTTGATAAAATACCTGTAGAGAATTTGGAACGAAATTGAGTACAAAAAAGACAAAAAGGGTGGTCATTAGCAAGCACCTAAACAGAAGTGTGAAGGTCAATGTCGACGAAACAGATCTCGAAGGAGTGAAGGAGTAACAAGAATAACGTACCTTGGAAGCAACCTTAATGAAACTTTGTACCACTCACTGGAAGTTAGAACACATCTGGAAAAGGAACGCACAGTGTTTTACAAAATGCAAAAAGTTCTATGCAACCTCCAGCTGGATATCTCATTGAGAACTACAATACATAAGTGGTACGTTTTCTCCATCTTCCTCTATGGGGTTGAAGCCTGGACAATGACAGAAGTAACACAAAAAAAATCCAAGCATTCGAACTCTAGTGCTACCGTAAAATGCTCAGAATGTCCTACATGAGCCATACGACAAACGCGGAAGTCTTTCGGAGGATGAACAAGGAAACAGAGCTTATGATTATAATAAAAAAACGGAAAATACAATTTATTTTCATCGTAAGAAATCAAAAGTATGAACTGCTCCAACTTAACGAACATAATCGAAAGCAAAATTAATAGCAAAAGGGGACCAGGAAGAAGACGCAACTCTTGGCTTAAAAACCTACGACAATGGACGAATATGAACAGGATGGCTGCAAATAAGATAAAATGGGAAAATGTAATGGTCAACGTCCTTAAGAATAAGGCACCATTAGAAGAAGATAAAATATATGAGTTATTCCACATAAATTCTCTAGATTTGTGTCTCAAATTGTGGATTTTTTGAAATTTAGTGGCATGCTTCTGAAACCACTTTTTGTTCGTTCTCTAGGACCTGAAAGTCAAGCTTTTTTGGGAATTGAAATTGAAACTTATGTCGCAATCTGTCCGAATTATCTTTCCTATCCTTGTTTGCATTCATTAAATGCTATTTTGTAAATTGTTTGGTACAATATATCAACACTCTCGATGTAAACTTGCACGCTCAAGAAGATGGCCTTAACATAATTTGTCTAAAGTCCAAAGTAACGTTCCTATTACCTATTCTTGAAAAAGAGACAAGTGTATTTTAGCATGTTTTTAAAGCGAAGGAACATTCCTACTAGCTATTTTTGAACAAGTGTATTTTAGAATTTTTTGCGTTTTTCTGTACTCCGACTATAATTTCAACACAAAAAAAGATACAAGAAACATTTCCATATGGCATAAACAGAATTTACCTAAAACCGTAAGGAACTCTCCTATAAGCTATTTTTTTAATGAGAGATTAGAGTATTTTAGCATGTTTTTTTTTTTCATTTTTATGCATTTATTTGTAGGTACTCTGGCCATAATTACAACGATAAAAAGTAACAGGTAGGTAATATTTTCGATGTAAAATTTTACACTGAAAAACATGATACTAACGGAATTTAGCTAAAGCCTGAAGGGACTTTCCTATAACCAATTTTGGAAGGAGATATTAGTGGATTTTAAGATGTTTCTTAAGCTTAATTACTTTTTCTACAATCCGTTTTGATGCGCCATTTTGGTGGTGATTTAGTTTGAGATTTTTATCTGAATACAATATTAAGAACAGTAAGGGTATTCTCTTAAATTACTTTTAACTATAAAAGTATTATTTTTAATCAATTCATCACGAGAACATCACATGAAGATGGATTATAGAAAAAATCCATTAACATCTACTTTAAAAATAGCTTATGAATGTTCCTACGAGCATTGTATTAATTATTCTATTAGTGTCATCTTCTTTATCCTGCAATATTAAATCCAAAATGTTACCTGATACTTTTTTTAGGGTTGATATTATGGACAGAGTGCAAATAAATATATGAAAATGAAAAATGACGCTAAACTACACTTGTCTCTAATCTATCCTTCCAAAATGGGTTACAGGAAAGTTCCTTCAGGCTTTAGCTAAATTCTGTTAGTATCACGTTTTTCAGTGTAAAATTTTACATCGAAAATGTTACCGACCTGTTAGTTTTTTATCGTTGTAATTATGGCCAGATTACAAATAAATGCATAAAAATGAAAAAAAAAACATGCTAAAATACTCTAATCTCTCATTAAAAAATAGCTTGTAGGATAGTTCCTTAAGGTTTTAGGCAAATTCTGTTTATGCCATATGGAAATATTTCGTGTATCTTTTTTGTGTTGAAATTATAGTCGGAGTACAGAAAAACGCAAAAAATTCTAAAATACGCTTGTTCAAAAATATAGCTAGTAGGAATGTTCCTTCGCTTTAAAAACATGCTAAAATACACTTGTATCTTTTTCAAAAATAGGTAATAGGAACGTTACTTTGGACTTTAGACAAATTCTGTTAAGGCCATCTTCTTTAACGTGCAAGTTTACATCGACAGTGTTGATATATTGTACCAAACAATTTACAAAATAGCATTTAATGAATGCAAACAACGATAGGAAAGATAATTCGGACATATGACATAAGTTTCGATTTCAATTCCCAAAACAGCTTGACTTTCAGGTCCTAAAGAACGAACAAAGAGTGGTTTCAGAAGCATGCCCCTAAATTTAGAAAAATCCACAATCTGTGACACAAATATAGAGAATTTATGTGGAATTACTCATATATCTTATCTTCTCCTTACGGTGCCTTATCCTTAAGGACGTTGACCATTACACTTTCCCATTTAATCTTATTTGCAGCCATCCTGAATAGTTCTGTGGAGGTCATATTCGTCCATTGTCGTAGGTTTTTAAACCAAGAGTTGCGTCTTCTTCCTGGTCCGCTTTTGCTATTGATTATTTTCGTTAAGTTGGAACAGTTCATACTTTTGATTTCTGACGATAAAAAAATTGTATTTTCCGTTTTTTTATTATAAGCATAAGCTCTGTTTCCTTGTTCACCCTCCGAAAGACTTCCGCATTTGTCGTATGGCTCATGTAGGACATTCTGGGCATTTTACGGTAGCACCAGAGTTCGAATGCTTGGAATTTTTTTGTGTTACTTCTGTCATTGCTCAGGCTTCAACCTCATAGAGGAAGATGTAGAAAACATAGCACTTATGTATTCTAGTTCTCAATGAGATATCCAGCTGGAGGTTGCATAGAACTTTTTGCATTTTGTAAAACACTGTACGTTCCTTTTCCAGATGTGTTCTTACTTCCAGTGAGTGGTACATACTTTCATCAAGGTTGCTTTCAAGGTACGTCATTCTTGTTACTCCTCACTCCTTCCATATCTTTGTTTTGTCACAGTGTGAAGGTCAATGTTTTGTCGACATTGACCTTCACACTTCTGTTTAAGTGCTTGCTAATGACCACCCTTTTTGTCTTTTTTGTACTGAATTTCATTCCAGATTCTCTACAGGTATTTTATAAAAAACAAAAGTTAATTAATTTACCTTCCTTGCAGGGGATGTTGTGGTTTTTCAAGTCTATAATGAACATGAAGAAATTAAAACCATACCATTAAAGACACTCCATAAAAATTTAAACATACCCCACGACGACGATCATCAGGTAGTATTAATGGGTGCTATCGGATACACTGGTGTAGGAGGAACCAGTTTGTCTGATTTTAATGAAAATCGAGGTGGTCACTATATAACCTATACCTATCGAAGAGGAAACACATCTTGGATGGGCTTCGATGATTTACTAGAAAAATCATTTTTCGTTAAAGAAACAAAAAAAATAGCGCTCAGATTATTAATGTACATTAAAGATAAAATAAATTAAAATAAATAAACAACACTTGCTTTAATTTTTTGGTACCTATGCTTAAATTCTTTCGCAGCTTATTATTAGCACGCATAAATGCAAAAATTATGGTCAACTCTCTTAGTATATTCGTTTTTTAAGGACGTTGCATACTTTATTTTAAATGTACAGATTTTAGAGAATCTGCCAATATTACCATTTAGTTATTAAAAAACGATATACAAAATCTGAGCATTGGGTCACGTGCTACAGATATATGATAATGGATATCGACAATTTAACATGGACTCTAAAGTATAAAAAAACTCTACAAATCAATATTGAACTGTACAGATATTCTTAATGAGCATTTAAGAAAATTATAAATGAAATATGAGTGTTGGGTACTGTGGGTTTATTATAAAACTGCAGTAGCCATTCTTGCTCGTAAGGGGATGAAGCAAAAAATTCATTTTTGGCGTAGAGCTGCAGCAATTAATTAGCAAAAAAATGCACACGTGATTTAAATCTCTAAAGTGGGTATTTTCACATTTTGTGAAATTAAGGGGATGAAAATAACATTAGGGGTTGGAGAGGGAGTGTCTGTAAATGCTTTTATACCCCACCTTTCAGTAATTAATTGGCAATAAAATATAGCGCCGCAAGCGACTCTTTATCTACTTTCGTTCCTGAAATATTAGTGTTGGGTATTGTAGCATAAGTATTAAACCGCAGTAGCCATTGTTGGTCATTATGGGGATGAAGCAAACAATTCCTTTTTCACGTAGACCTGTAACAATTAATAAGCAAAAAATACCCACTTGGTTTTAAGTCTTTAAACTGGTTATTTTCACTTTTTGTGGATTCCGAGGAATGATGATAACGGTAGGGGTTGAAGGGGGTGAGTTTGTAAATTCTTGTATACCCAGTCTTTCAGCAATTAATTAGCAATAAAATATGCCGCCGGAAGCTACCCTCTATCTACTTTTGTTCCAGAAATATGAATGTTGGCTCTCCTAGCTTAATATTAAGCTAGAATAGCCACCTGTTTCTCTGAAGGGGTTGAAGCTATAAATTTGTAATTTGCGTAATAAATAAGCAATTAATTAGCAATAAAATAGGCCGCCGGAAGCGACGCTTTATCTGCTTTCGTTACTGAAACAGGAGAATTGAGTGTTGTAGTTTAAGTATTCAACCGCAGTAGCCATTGTTGCTCGTTAATGGATGAAGCAATACAATTGTTTTTGGCGTAGACCTGCAGCAGTTGCTTAGGAAAAAAATACTCACTTGGTCATAGGTTTTTAAACTAGTAATTTTGACTTTCTGTGAAATCCGGGGAATGATGATAACGGTGGGGGTTGGAGGGGGTGAGTTTTTAAATTGTTGTATACCATATCTTTCAGAAATTAATTAGCAATAAAATATGCCGCTGGAAGTGACCCTTTATCTACTTTCGTTACTGAAATAGGAGAATTGAGTGTTGTAGCTTAAGTATTCAACCGCAGTAGCCATTTTTGCTGGTTAGGGGATGAAGCGATAAAATCGATTTTGGCGTAGACCTGCAGCGGTTGCTTAGGAAAAAAATACCCACTTGGCCTTAGGTTTTTAAACTGGTCATTTTAACTTTCTGTGAAATCTGTTGAGCGATAATAATGGTAGGGGTTGGAGGGGGTGAGTTTGTAAATTCTGGTATACCCAATCTTTCAGCAATTAATTAGCAATAAAATATACCGCCGAAAGCTACACTCTATCTACTTTCGTTCCAGAAATATGAATGTTGGCTCTTCTAGCTTAATATTAAGCTAGAATAGCCACCTGTTTCTCTGAAGGGGTTGAAGCTATAAATTTGTAATTTGCGTAATAAATAAGCAATTAATTAGTAATATAATAGGCCGCCGGAAGCGACGCTCTATCTGTTTTCGTTACTGAAACGGGAGAATTGAGTATTGTAGTTTAAATATTCAACCGCAGTAGCCATTGTTGCTCGTTAGGGGATGAAGCAATAAAATCGTTTTTGGTGTAGACCTGCAGTGCAGCAGTTGCTTAGGAAAAAAATGCCCACTAGGTCATAGGTTTTAAACTAGTAATTTTGACTTTCTGTGAAATCCGGGGAATGACAACAACGGTGGGGGTTGGAGGGGGTGTGTTTGCAAATTGTTGTATACCATATCTTTCAGAAATTAATTAGCAATAAGATAGCCGCTGGAAACGACCCTCTATCTGTTTTCGTTCCTGAAATAGGAGTGTTGGGTATTGTAGCATAAGGATTAAACCGCAGTAGCCATTGTTTCTCGTTAGGGGATAAAGCAAAAAATTGGTTTTTGGCGTAGACCTGCAGCTGTAAATTAGAAAGAAATACCCACTTGGTTTTAAGTTTTTAAACTGATTATTTTCACTCTTTGTGAAATCCGTGGAACGATGATAACGGTGGGGTTGGAGGGGGTGAGTTTGTAAATTCTGGTATACCCCATCTTTCAGAAATTAATTAAAAATTAAATATTCCGCCAGAAGCGACCATCTATCTACCTTCTTTCCTGAAATAGGAGTGTTGAGTATTGTAGCCTTAAGTATTAAACCGCAGTAGCCATTGTGGCTCGTTAGGGGAGGAAGCAAAACATTCATTTTTGGCTTAGACCTGTAGCAATGAATAAGCAAAAAATACGTACTTGGTTTTAGCTCTTTAAACTGGTTATTTTCACTTTTTGTGGATTCCGGGGAATTATGATATCGGTAGGGGTTGAATGGGGTGAGTTTGTAAATTCTTGAAAACTCAATCTTTCAGCAATTAATTAGCAATAAAATAGGCCACCGGAAGCAACTCTCTATCTACTTTCGTTCCGGATATATGAATGTTGGCCTTTCTAGCCTAATATTAAGCTGGAATGGCCACCTGTTTCTCTGAAGGGGATGAATCAATAAATTTTTGTTTTGCGTAATAAATTAGCAATTAATTAGCAATAAAATAGGCCACCGGAAGCAACTCTCTATCTACTTTCGTTCCGGATATATGAATGTTGGCCTTTCTAGCTTAATATTGAGCTGGAATGGCCACCTCTTTCTCTGAAGGGGATGAAGCAATAAATTTTTAATTTGCGTAATAAATTAGCCATAAAATAGCAAAAAAATATGGGGTGTGTCTCATGGCTCCCTTATGAAATGGTCTTTCTAGCTTAATAGACATAACTGTTTGGTTATTCTAGACCGTGATACTTACAACAATAAAGTTTCACCTTTTCTAGATGACAACCACTTCACTAATTTACCAACTGATCCTTCCAAGAGATTCATAAGTAAATTGAAAGATAACATCAAAAAACACTCCGAAGTTTTATTCAATTATGAGGCCCCTTACAACAAACTTCCTGGTAACCCTCTTATTCCGAGGTTGTACGGTTTACCCAAGATACATAAAGTTGGAATTCCTATACGTCCTGTCGTCAGTTTCATTAACACTCCAGTTTCTATTTTATCAAAATTCATACTCAATACCTTAAAAAATTTAATCAACTTCACACCCCGTTTTACTGTATCAAATTCATACCAATTATTTGATAAACTTCAACTCATCAATCTCAATACAGACATAACTATGCTTTCTTTTGATGTAAGCAACTTATTTACATCAGTGCCCAAAATCGAAACTTTAAGTCTGGTAAAATCACTCTTAGTCAACAAGTCTGTTCAGCCCAATGTCATTTCACCGATATTAGATATCCTTGAATTATGTCTATCTCAAGATTTCTTTCAATTTAACAACAAATTCTATAAACAACCAGATGGTTTAGCAATGGGCAGTTGCTTATCCCCATTCCTAGCTGATGTCTTTATGGATCATTTAGAGTCCAATCACATTATGAAAAATCCAGAAATTTTATATTGGTTCCGTTACGTAGATGATTGTTTGGTCTTCATTGCTGGACATCATGACTCAGCTCAACAACTACTTCTTAACATTAACCTAATTCACCCAAATATCAAATTTACCGTGGAACTAGAATATTCTCAGGCCATTAATTTCCTTGATTTATCTATTACCAGACTTAACAACCAATTCAACTTTGGTATCTTTCGTAAACCCACCCAAACTGACCATGTAATTCATTTTTCTTTTAATCATCCTCTATCACACAAACTAGCAGCTTTTAGAAGCTTCATACACAGACTTTTCTCTATACCTACGTCAACAGATTCATTCAACAAAGACCTCAACATTATAAAACAAATAGCTGTCAACAATGGTTACGATCCCTCTATAATAGATAAGCTCATCCATAAAAGAGAATCTAGATTGCTTCAAAATTCTGCTTTCCATCAGTCATCTTCCTCTTCTGCTATTTACAGGTCACTACCTGACTTGTTCTGATTTTGATGCCTCTTGCATCGGCAGGACTTACAGATCACTCTCAACCAGATCTGCTGAACATTCTAAAAGAGACACTACATCAGCCTTTTCCCATCATTTAAAAGTTAATAATCATCATCTTAACATCCCTGATGGTGTTAAATTAATCCATAACATCCAAGACAGAAACAATCTACGCCTGGATTTGTACGAAGACCTTGAGATTTCCAGAGACATGAGGACCAGCCCCAATTGCGTTAATCGCCAAACCACTTTAAATCGTCCTTTTACTCCTATCCATCGACAACTATTCCCTTAATCCAACCCTAGTTTTATCTCATTATTCCCCTTACCCCCTTACCCTTTACTCCTATTCTCCACTTTTTCCCCCTCCCCCGCTTTTTCCACTACCACACTAGTTTCTAACAATCTTCTCTTTCCATACTAATCACCCATTAACACATATCTCAACTTGCATCTTCTTTTCCACTTCATTATTGCCTCTCCCACTATCCCATCCCTAACACAGTTTTGATTCTTCTATTTTCCTATCCTTCATATTTTTCTCCATTCCTAGTCATTTCTGGTTTGACCCCGTGTCTCTGTCTTTTTTCAGGTCCTCTATATCTCATCTCACCATTTCTTTCATAATTTATTTAAATGGCTCTTATTATTAATAATCCTTAAATCTGTCTGGTTTATTGTCTCTTTGGAATGTACCTTATCACTCATTTTATCCTGTTGCCTGTTATGTTACTTACTCATTTTCTCTCATCTCCGTTTACAATAAAAAAACACTATACAGCCAATCACTCTGGTCTGTCATATATATCACTTTCCTTACTTAGTAACATTCTGTCACTTCTTTCTTTTTAGATTCTTAGACTTTACTTAACAATAGGATACTGCACACATACATCCATTATGATCCATTCAGTCAAACTTCTTCCAGACTATAACATTTAAGTTTTAATGCATTCACTATTCTTTTTTTTTTCATCTATCTTTTCATTTCCAATCATATCAGGCAACTTCCAATATCCATTTATCCCAATTTAAAATAATTTTTTCACATTTTACATTTGTTTGATTTCAGTTGCAATCACATACGTTCATAAAGTTCTGCACTTAAATATATTTCATTTAGTTCAGTCTGTTCACTCCACTATCACCAATAGAAATCAATCTCATACTTCTCTATTTCATATACTTATTCAATTTATATTCTTCTTTACACACTGACACCAACCCACAATTTGACTTATATTGGTATCTCTCATTCTAATTATTTTATTCACTAATCTACGTTGGTAGCCTATCAAGATACATTACTTCCAATTCATTCAGTCCGTCCAAAACTACATAAAGATGAATTAGGCTTTATGTCACATAGTTTAATTTTATTATATTAATACATACTTTTATTCATTCCACAATATTATATAAAATCATATCCTTCACACATATATCTATCTCACTAACAGTAATCTTTAGTTATTTAATTTTGTCAACAATTATTTTCCAACTTTTAACAGACATAATTATTCATTGCAATAGTATACTAATAAATTTAACACAATAAATAGCCACCTTTTGTATTATACTGGTTTCTCGCAATATTCTACCGTTTACCTTCAACCTGTTGCCTGCTTGCCTTGTTAGGCAACCAACAGTACATCACATAAAAATACTCTTAAATTCTGGTTTTTTGGTTTGTTTAGCTTTGTTTTTCCACGCAAGTCTAATTATCTTTTATTATGTAGTGTATTTCCTTGTTTCAAAAAACTCAACTTTCATCTCGTCATTTCACATTCGATGACTTCACAACTTAAACCATGAAATATATCTGCATTAAATTTAATGAATCTATAAGTTATTCTGGAATAGAGAGTTGCTAATTTAAACTTTACAGTAGATTTTATTATTCAAATAATTTAAATAATTTTCGCAGACAAACCTTTGCATTTTATTAAAAAATCAAATACTAACGAAATCTTGATAGTAGAGGGCCAGCAGATTGAAAGAGTAAAAAAGTACACTTACCTAGGAACACTTATAACAGAAAATAATGACTACACTGCAGAAATAAAAGTCAGAATCGAAAAAGCACGTTCTAATTTTATAAAAATGAAAAAGGTCCTATGTAGCAAAGATTTAACATTAGCTCTTAAAGTACGCCTAACAAAATGTTACGTCTACAGTGTTCTATACTATGGAGTGGAATCATGGACGTTAAATGTAGAGACAATGAGACGACTTAACGCCTTTGAAATGTGGACCTATAGAAAAATTATGAGGGTTTCCTGGGTAGATAGAGTTACAAACAATGAAGTACTGAGAAGAATAGGTAAAGAAAAGGAAGTTGAACTTACAATTAAAGAAAAGAAGCTACACTATCTCGGACATGTGATGCGGGGCGAGAAGTATGGCATCCTACGACTCATAATGCAAGGAAAGATAGATGGCAGAAGAAGCATCGGAAGAAGACGAATTTCATGGTTGAAGAACCTGAGAGAGTGGTTTGGATGCAGCTCGAAACAACCAGCTCGAAACAACTATTTAGAGCTACTGCCTCAAAAATCAAAATAGCTATGATGATTGCCAACCTCCGTAGCGGAGATGGCACCTGAAGAAGAAGAAAAAATCCAAAATCAAATGAAACTTTAACCAAAAATTGGCTTTATCTTGTCATGTAATGTCACTCTTGTCAAATTGTATATCCACTTCCTAATTTCTCAGTTGGTATGTGCCCATTGAATTGGCAAGTACCTAGCATCTTCTAGCAGGGAACCATGGCACCCTTTTAGCATGTGTTCCACTTTATCTATCAACATCGACTTGTAGTCATAAAATTTTAATATATTATATTATGTAAACCATATACGATGAGGTTAACACTATTTACAGTGTGCTAGTTTCAAACTACTCGGCAGGATGTAAGTATTCCCACTCTTTTCATTTTAACAGTCACAATTTTAACCTTTTGCTTTAAACTAACGTGGAAATACTTCATTCTAGGCACTGAAGATGTTCTGTATAGGACGAAAACGTTTTGCAATCCATGACATTTAATAGTTTTAAATAAACGATTTTATACCAGAATACATCTCGAAGTTTTTACTTCTGGATTGGTTTTTTAAAAATACCGTTAAATTCATCATTTTATTTTGATCCAATATGTTCCTATTTTGTTTTTGATTATGCTGAATCTGAATATGGCACTATAGTCTAGAGAAATAAGGATTTTCTCAGGACACTCAAATATCCAGGTAGCTGACTACTTTTGTAGTTATTGTAGACCTATAAAAAGAAAACCTGCCTGTTTCCTGCCTAGATTTCGCGTCCTTTTATTAATTATTAACAATTTAGTGCAAAAACGCGATTTTTTTGATTTTTGCACCCCGTTAAAAAGTTTAATAGTTGACATAAAATTAAGAACATTGATCTTTTAGAACATTGAAACAGCTTCAAAATACCGATTTTTGAATGTTAAAAGTCGATTTGTTGCTTCGCAAATTGAAAAATAAATGAAAATCGATATTTGTTAATAACTATTAGTAAATTTAACTTATTAATTTTAGGGATTCATTACAAATATGCAATTTGTTTATAAATTTGTCAATTAATAAACAATTTGTTTAAACAATTCTTGAAAAATTTTTTTTTTCCAAAAATCTGTTTTTTAAATTATTGTATCATTAATGATCGTGAAAAAAGTTAAAGGACATTTTAAAAAATAAATTATTTGTATTAGATAATTATTATTTGTTGAAGATAATTTATTTGTTATAGTATACCTTAACTTTTTCTATTAGTGATGACAGTATGATTAAAAATATGGATATTTGGGAAAAATCATTTTTTTTAAATGTTTAAACAAATCAGACTGTTTATTAATTAACAAATGTCTACACAAATTGCATATTTTTAATGTACACAAAAATTATATACAAATTTAAACAAGAAAGATCAAAATACACTGAGTAGATCCAGAGATATAGAAAATAATATTAGTTTTAAGTTGCTTTTTTAGTTTTTGAACTCATGCATTTGTCGGCTCCCAGCTCCGCCTTTCACGTACCACGACTGGTCACCATTTGACCTACATTTTTAGAAATTCTTGTAAAATACCAGCTTTTCGAATATGTAAAATGATTTTTTATACGGACAATATTTTTAAAGTTATTCTTAAGTGTTTATATAAAAAATTTAAGAAATTTGGCATTAGGATTTTTGATTATATTAGATAATTTTTTATCTTTTTTAATACATTTTGATAGTATGGGCCATTCCACGAACATACGCCTGTTTTGGATTACTTCGACAACGAATATTTTACTGTGCAACATAAGAAGTACGAAAGTAAATAGCGCTAATAATTATTCCAATAAACAACAATGTAATTTGCAATTTACTTTCGTTCTTCTTATTTTGCACAGTAAAATATTCGTTGTCGAAGTAATCCAAAACAGGCGTATGTTCGTGGAATAGGGATTAATATTTTTTACTTTCACTTAGCGTACGCAGAATTGCCCTATCTTCATTATTATGTTATTGCAAAATAAAGGTCTCTGGGAAAAACAAATAGAATAACTTAAACTAACTAATGGATCAATCTCAAATTTTAACGGTTTGTTAAGTACCCCAATACCCAACTTTGGGTGAAACACTAAAGTTCTAAGTTAGTTTTAGTAAAAGTTGTTAACAAATAACGATTTTCATTTATTTTGCAGTTTACGAAGCAAAAAATTAAATTTTTAACTTTCAAAAAAATTCAAAAATATGAATTTTGTTAAAGAGTACTTTTATATTCCAGAATATGAAAAATTGTTTTAATCTGTAATTACATATTTTTAATCGAAAAAAAAATTCAATTTTTTCTTAAATTACGGAAAATCATTATATTTCAATTATTTTATTATCAATTTTACGAAAAAAGTTAACCTTGATAAAATGCTATATCTAGTCTAAAGTATAAGATACAACCATCAGATATCAAACTTTACCAATTTTATACGAAGTATGTAAAAAAATTAGAATTTCGCTTAACAGTTAAGTGTCTTTATAGTTCATAATATTTCAACTAGAAGGATGTAATTGAACATTGAAACATAGTTTTTAATTCCAAAAATTTTTTGTTAATAACAAGTTTCGATATTGTGAATATAAAGGTACTTACTCTTGAGTGAAACTCATATTTTTGTACATACCTCGTATAAAATTAATAAAATTTGATATTTGATGGTTGCATCTTATATGATGTATAATGCAGAGTATTTTATAAAGAACAACTGTTTTTCCTAAAATTGATAATAAATAAAAAAAATATGAAAAAATCTATTTAAGAAACGATTTTCTTTAGTTACGAGTGTCTATAATTAAAAATATTATAAAAAAATCAACCAAAAAGCAAAAAACAAAAAAAAAACAGAAAAGAACAAAAAACATCTAACACGTTCGTCAAAAAAAAGCGTGGCGCGTCTTCATCGAATAAACGGTTTTCGCTTTTCTTTATCGAATGTGTTAGTGTTGTTCTGAAGCTATTTCCTTGTGCCATATTTATGATTAACTATTTAGATGGGAAATAAGCCACAATTAAATTGAAAAAATAATTTTATTAACGTTTCGGAACCCAAATCGGGTTTCGTTGTCAAAATACAAAATATTACTAAAATAAACAAAAATGTTGCTAAGTAAAAAAATTCTTCTAATAATTTATTTAATCTGACTCATTTATATTGGAAATATAGACGTATATTATACATTTTAAAGTAGAAAACTTTAAAATGTATAAAATACGTGTATATAATATAATATAAGTATTGAAGATTTACTTTTCGGAATGATATCAAGTTCTGATTTTGATCGAATTATTTTTAATTTACACATAATATATGAAAATTCATATCAAAGACAAAGAAATATACATTTAAATAAATTTAATATTCTTTTAGATGAAAATAGTCTAAATACTTTTGATAACCTAAATAAAAATAACGACATATTAGCGACAGTTGTCAATCTATCAAATAGACATTTAAACGCACGGAAAATTTGTTATTGTCAAAAGGTGTAAACTATGCTGTTACTCATCCATCTATTCCAAAATAAGACATAATTAGCTCAGTGGAGAATATATCCCAGTGTCTACCAACTCATGAAAAAAAAACAATATAGGGTACTATGTAAACTTGAATTGGAAAAGTCTAATAAAATTGAACAGAACATCAGCAAAGAGGAAATGAAAGCTTTAAAAACCTTAGGAAATGATGACTCCATAACAATCCTGCCAGCGGATAAAGGCAATGCAACTGTAATAATGAATAAAATACAATATGAGGACAAAATTACAGATCTAATTACAAATGGACCTTATACCAAATTAATGAAGGATCCAACGAAGACACTGGAAAACAAAATATATATAGAACTTAATTCAAATTTAAAAATGATCTAACATACTATCAAAGAAAATTAATAACACCTTACTACAGTAAGACACCACATTTTTATGGAATGCCGAAAATTCATAAAGCGAACATACCACTTAGACCCATTTGTAGTACCATCAATTCTCCTTGTAGTGAACCATGAAAATTGTTATTAAACATTATAAAACCATTTGCTAATAACGATGACACATTTATAAAAAATACAAAACATTTTTTAAACAAATTATCAACTATTGAATTTAATCCCAATAATATTTTAGTAAGTTTTGACATAAACAGTTTATTTACAAATGAGCCATTAGATAAAACTTTAAACATAATCAAAACGAAATTAGAGAATGATAATACATTGGCAACTAGGGCAAGATTAATGTATCAGCTATAGTGGAGTTATTGACATTATGTACTAATAATACCTATTTTCAACTAAATACTGAATTCTAGAAACAAAATTTTAGTCTAGCAATGGGCTCTTCTTTATCTCCATGATTGGCTAATATATTTATGGAGGATTTCGAAACTGATATCATTTCTAAACAAAATTTAAAACCCACAGTATGGTGGTGGAGATATGTAGATGATGTGTTTTTAATATGGCCTCATATATCAGAATTGTTGGATACAATCCTGAATATTATAAACGATCAAGACGAGACAATAAAATTTATAATGAAAAAGGAATACAATAACACTTTGCCTTTCCTCGATGTTTTAGTCCCAAAGAAGAATTCTGGATATGACACTCAAGTGTATAGAAAACCAACACACACCAACAGATATCTCAATTACAAATCAAATAACAACATCAACGTTAAAAAGGGAATCATTGACCATTGAAACATAGTTTTTAATTCCAAAAAATTTTTGTTAATAACAATTTTCGATATTGTGAAATATAAAGGTACTTTACTCTTGAGTGAAATTCATATTTTTTACATACCTCGTATAAAATTAATAAAATTTAATATTTAATGGTTGCATCTTAGATGATGTATAACGTAGAGTATTTTATAAAGAGCAACTGTTTTTTTTTAAATTGATAATAAATAAAAAAATATGAAAAAAAAATTTTAAGAAACGATTTTCTTTAGTTACGAGTGTCTAAAATTAAAAATATTATAAAAAAAATCAACCAAAAAGCAAAAAACACAAAAATATAAAAAAAAATCTAACACGTTCGTCAAAAAACAGTGTTACGCGTCTTCATCGAATAAACGGTTTTCGCCCCCACGCTTTTCTTTATCGAATTTGTTAGTGTTGTTCTGAAGCTATTTCCTTGTGGCATTTTTATGATTAACTATTTAGATGGGAAATAAGCCACAATTAAATTGAAAAAATAATTTTATTAACGTTTCGAAGCCCAAATCGGGTTTCGTTGTCAAAATACAAAATACTACTAAAATAAACAATAATGTTGTTGCTAAGTAAAAAGTTTTTCTAATAATTTATTTAATCTGACTCATTTATATTGGCAATTCAGATGTATATTATAGATTTTAAAGTAGAAGACTTTAAAATGTATAAAATACGTGTATATAATATAATATAAGTATTGAAGATTTACTTTTCGGAATGATATCAAGTTTTGATTTTGATCGAATTATTTTTAATTTACACATAATATATGAAAACTCATATCAGAGACAAAGAAATATACATTTAAATTAATTTAATATTCTTTTAGATGAAAATAGTCTAAATACTTTTGATAACTTAAATAAAAATAATGACATATTAGCGACAGTTGTCAATCTATCAAATAGACATTTAAACGCACGGAAAATTTGTTATTGTCAAAAGGTGTAAACTATGCTGTTACTCATCCATCTATTCCAAAATAAGACATAATTAGCTCAGTGGAGAATATATCCCAGTGTCTACCAACTCATGAAAAAAAAACAATATAGGGTACTATGTAAACTTGAATTGGAAAAGTCTAATAAAATTGAACAGAACATCAGCAAAGAGGAAATGAAAGCTTTAAAAACCTTAGGAAATGATGACTCCTTAACAATCCTACCAGCGGATAAAGGCAATGCAACTGTAATAATGAATAAAATACAATATGAGGACAAAATTACAGATCTAATTACAAATGGACCTTATACCAAATTAATGAAGGATCCAACGAAGACACTGGAAAACAAAATATATATAGAACTTAATTCAAATTTAAAAATGATCTAACATACCATCAAAGAAAATTAATAACACCTTACTACAGTAAGACACCACATTTTTATGGAGTGCCGAAAATTCATAAAGCGAACATACCACTTAGACCCATTTGTAGTACCATCAATTCTCCTTGTAGTGAACTATCAAAATTGTTATTAAACATTATAAAACCATTTGCTAATAATGATGACACATTTATAAAAAATACAAAACATTTTTTAAACAAATTATCAACTATTGAATTTAATCCCAATAATATTTTAGTAAGTTTTGACATAAACAGTTTATTTACAAATGAGCCATTAGATAAAACTTTAAACATAATCAAAACGAAATTAGAGAATGATAATACATTGGCAACTAGGGCAAGATTAATGTATCAGCTATAGTGGAGTTATTGACATTATGTACTAATAATACCTATTTTCAACTAAATACTGAATTCTATAAACAAAATTTTAGTCTAGCAATGGGCTCTTCTTTATCTCCATGATTGGCTAATATATTTATAGAGGATTTCGAAACTGATATCATTTCTAAACAAAATTTAAAACCCACAGTATGGTGGTGGAGATATGTAGATGATGTGTTTTCAATATGGCCTCATATATCAGAATTGTTAGATACAATCCTGAATATTATAAACGATCAAGACGAGACAATAAAATTTATAATGAAAAAGGAATACAATAACACTTTGCCTTTCCTCGATGTTTTAGTCCCAAAGAAGAATTCTGGATATGACACTCAAGTGTATAGAAAACCAACACACACCAACAGATATCTCAATTACAAATCAAATAACAACATCAACGTTAAAAAGGGAATCACTGACCATTGAAACATAGTTTTTAATTCCAAAAAATTTTTGTTAATAACAATTTTCGATATTGTGAAATATAAAGGTACTTTACTCTTGAGTGAAATTCATATTTTTTACATACCTCGTATAAAATTAATAAAATTTAATATTTAATGGTTGCATCTTAGATGATGTATAACGTAGAGTATTTTATAAAGAGCAACTGTTTTTTTTTTAATTGATAATAAATAAAAAAATATGAAAAACAAATTTTAAGAAACGATTTTCTTTAGTTACGAGTGTCTAAAATTAAAAATATTATAAAAAAAATCAACCAAAAAGCAAAAAACAAAAAAAAAATAAAAAAAATCTAACACGTTCGTCAAAAAACAGTGTTACGCGTCTTCATCGAATAAACGGTTTTCGCCCCCACGCTTTTCTTTATCGAATTTGTTAGTGTTGTTCTGAAACTATTTCCTTGTGGCATTTTTATGATTAACTATTTAGATGGGAAATAAGCCACAATTAAATTGAAAAAATAATTTTATTAACGTTTCGAAGCCCAAATCGGGTTTCGTTGTCAAAATACAAAATACTACTAAAATAAACAATAATGTTGTTGCTAAGTAAAAAATTTTTCTAATAATTTATTTAATCTGACTCATTTATATTGGCAATTCAGACGAATATTATAGATTTTAAAGTAGAAGACTTTAAAATATATAAAATACGTAGGTATATATAATATAACATAAATATTGAAGATTTAGTTTTCGGAAGGATATCAAGTTCTGATTTTGATCGAATAACACATAATTTATGAAAATTCATATCAGAAACAAAGAAATATACATTTAAATAAATTTAATATTCTTTTAGAAGAAAGTAGTCTAAATACTTTTGATAACCTAAATAGAAATAATGACATATTAGCGACAGTTGTCAATCTATCAAATATATATTTAAACGCACGGAAAATTTGGTATTGTCAAAAGGTTTAAACTATGCTGTTACTCATCCATCTATTCCAAAATTAGACATAATTAGCTCAGTGGAGAATATATCCCAGTGTCTACCAACTCATGAAAAAGAACAATATAGGGTACTATGTAAACTTGAATTGGAAAAGTCTAATCAAATTAAACAGAACATCAGCAAAGAGGAAATGAAAGCTTTAAAAACTTTAGGAAATGATAACTCCATAACAATCCTACCAGCGGATAAAGGCAATGCAACTGTAGTAATGAATAAAATACAATATGAGGACAAAATTACAGATCTAATTACAAATGGACCTTATACCAAATTAACGAAGGATCCAACGAAGACACTGGAAAACAAAATATATAGAACTTTATTCAAATTTAAAAATTATCTAACATACTATCAAAGAAAATTAATAACACCTCACTACAGTAAGACACCACATTTTTATGGAGTGCCGAAAATTCATAAGACGAACATATCATTCAGACCCATTTGTAGTACCATCAATTCTCCTTCTAGTGAACTATCAAAATTTTTGTTAAACATTATAAAACCATTTGCTAATAATGATGACACATTTATAAAAAATAAAAAACATTTTTTAAACCAATTATCAACTATTGAATTTAATCCAAATAATATTTTAGTGAGTTTTGACATTAACAGTTTATTTACAAATGAGCCATTAGATAAAACTTAAAAAGTAATCAAATCGAAATTAGAGAATGTTAATATATTGACAACTAGGACAAGACTAAATGTATCAGCTATAATGGAGTTATTGACATTATGTACTAATAATACCTATTTTCAACTAAATAATGAATTCTATAAACAAAATTTTAGTCTAGCAATGGGCTCTTCCTTATCTCTATTATCGGCTAATATATTTATGGAGGATTTTGAAACTGATATCATTTCTAAACAAAATTTAAAACCCACAGTATGGTGGAGATATGTAGATGATGTATTTTCAATATGGCCTCATAGATCACAATTGTTGGATACATTCCTGAATATTATAAACGATCAAGAAGAGATAATAAAATTTACAATGGAAAAGGAATACAATAACACTTTGCCTTTCCTCGATGTTTTAGTCTCAAAGAAAGATACTGAATATGAAACTCAAGTGTATAAAAAACCAGCACACACCAACATATATTTCAATTACAAATCAAATCACAATATCAACGTTAAAAAGTGAATCATTAAATCCTTATATGATAGAGCCAAAATTACTTGTTCTAACGAAAATTCATTTTTAGAAGAAAAACAATTGTCAACATCTGTTTTATTAAAAAATGATTATCCTTTATCGTTTATAAATAAGGAATTGTCAAGATTGGATTGAATGGAACAGAACAACTTAGAACGGGATCCTACAACATTCTTAAGAAATAATACGAGGAAAATATCAATACCGTATATAAAAGGACTATCCGAGAAACTTAAAACAATAGGAAATAAATTCAACATTTCAACAACATTCAAAACAACAAACACATTGAGATCTATTCTATCTAAAACTAAACCTAACAATAAACAAGAAAGAACAAAGAATTGCATTTATAAAAATACCTTGTGAATATGAACAATTTTGTTTGGTGAAACATCAAGACCATTAAACATTAGAATAAGTGAACATCAGTCTTATATTAAAAATAGAGAATTTGATGGATCTCAAACATGTCAACACGCATTGGATAATGAACATAGAGTTCAGTGGAGAGATTCAAGTATAGTCCTGAAAGAATCAGCTAGTAGAAAGAGAAAAATCAAAGAAGCGGCTCTAATTATGCTAAATGAAACCAATTGTGTCGCAAATTCCTCGGTAGAATGCAGTAGGATGTGGTTACCCATACTGAAAGAGGAAGTCATTAGAAAGAAGATACCACGATTAGTAAGTCAATAACATATCGAGTTATTACAAATTTTATATTTTAGTATTACTTATTGTATATCTATGTGTTATTAGTATTATTTATAATTTAAACATATTAAAGTCAGAATTTGGTATTAGTTTTTTAAAAGTAAATTAAATGTAAGAACAAATACTTACGATGTCGGGATAGTATCAAGAGGCTTTTTCCTGGTTTTCCCTCGTTATATATTATGGAATCTCTAACGCGAGAATTAAACTGTCATCGTTGCATTTGGTTGCCTCTTTAAAGACAGATCACATGCCACGATTTTTTTTGTGACGGATATTCTTGAGTTGGGATTGATGTCATGAACTCATAAATATTGGCGGTATCATTTTAAAGTTTTCTACTTTAAAATGTATCTTAGACGTCTGAATTGCCAATATAAATAAGTCAGATTAACCTTTCGTTACTCGCGCCAACTTTTTGTGATCGGATACTCGCGCACGGTGCAGGAGACCGGGTCCAAAAATATGGGTCAGCAGTGTTTTAAAATTATTTTTTTTGCAAAATTGTGTACGATTAAATTATTTAATGAATATATGATCATATAATTTTGTAGATATGCGTTTGTGTTCACATTATATTACTTTAATCAAAAATTTAATAATTTTCATTGTTATCCATTTATATGTATATACAAAAACTTTGGAAGTGAAAAAAAATTGAATATGGTTAAATTTGTTTACTAAGAACTTTAGATCTTAATTCAATACACAAAAAAATTAAAAATAAAGAGTAATTGTAGTAAAAAAAAAGTTATAAAAATTAATTAACGTTTTTAAAACATGAAATACACAATGGTGTCACATTCATTGGAACAATGGTGTTCCAAACACAGATATTTTGAGCATATTTGGCAGTAAAACTTTGTTTTTCTATTTTTCTTCCAATCACAAACAGCACAGCGATCTGAAGTTCCTGGTGTTACGACTGGTACTTGTTCTGTTGGTAAACCACATATCTCCCTAAACCTCATTCTGATGGTTCTGGGTAAGTTATATATTTATATTTATATATATAAATATAAATAAACTAATCTATAAACATTGAAAATAAGGAAAAGATCTTAAATTACCTTACTAATTAAAAATATCGATGTGTGATCCAAACACAAAAATTGGTGCACAAATACTCGCACACGGTGTACGGGACCGTGTTGCGTAATAACAAAAGGACAGTACTATTTTTTACACTGCGAACTGACTTTACCCACAGTTGATTGACCACTGAAGAAGTATACGAAGTAGCCATTCAAAATCCCCACTACAAGCAGAGTTACAGGAATTTATTTACAGGCCCGGTCTCCCACACCGTGTGCGAGTAACGGAGGGTTAAATAAATTATCAGAAGAATTTTTTTACTTAGCAACAACATTTTTGTTTATTTTAGTAGTATTTTGTATTTTGACAACGAAACCCGATTTGGGCTTCGAAACTTTATCTAATAAAATTATTTTTTCAATTTAATTGTGGCTTATTTCCCATCTAAATAGTTAATCACCAATGTGTTAGACTTTTTTCATTTTTTTTTTATTTTTTGCTTTTCAGTTGATTTTTTATAATATTTTTAATTTTAGTCACTCGTAACTAAAAAAAAAGCGTTTCTTAAAATTTTTTTCAAATTTTTTTTTATTTTTTATTTTTTAGTTTTACACTTTTCAATATTAAAATATATCGTCATGTTTATTAAAATATGTATAAAACATATATGATATACAAACATGAAAAGTAGTCGGAATCGGCAAAAAATTTGAAACTTTATTGTTTATTTATGAAGCATAACGTAAATAATTAACGTAAAAAGTGAAATTATGTATATTTCATATAATTAGCTACAGTCTGTAAAAGTTTCAAGTTTTCGTCATTGTAAAAAAAAACAAGAGAATTTAACCTTTAACTACATGCGCTGGAGTATTTTGTACGCCAAAAATTCTACGGCAAATATATTTAAAAATTTAATTTTTGACCTTGTTCATCTCTCTAACCTATCGCTGGAATGTGCTTTACAATTTGGTTTTAGTTTCGTTATAATCGGCGTTCTGAGAAGATCGTAATTTACGGTTTATTATTTGTTGTTTCCGGTGGTGGACAATACAGTTGAGTCCGCGAGTCTTTACCCGTGCGTCATCACTTAAAGCATACGAAATAAGTCGGAAATCTATTTCACGCAACAACAACTGACAGAAAGTGGCTACTGTTCCGATTACGGGTTTTATTATAAAATTTGACGTTATCAAATATATAGAATATCAAATGTAAGTTTTGCTTCAAAATTTTTGCGCAGAATTACAGCTACATTTGAAGTAGCTTAATAAATTCTTTTATTATTATTGATTAATAAATAAATAAACAATTTATAAAAAAATCCAATAACATATTTTATTTTTGTTATTTTATTCACCTTGACGGAAATCTAAACACAGTCATTTCTTTACTGTGTGAATGACGTTAGCTTTGTATGTTTTAAATATTAATTGCCTAAATATAATTATTTACCTTAAAATTTCAAAGCCCAATATAAAATTAGTTGTGAAAATAACTGTTTGTGTAATATAAAGAAACTTTAAAACGCAAAAATTCGACAAAAACCGCAAAAAGTTCAACTGACTAACAGCCACAAAATTAAACAAATCAGAAACGTCAAACAAATTGTGCTTAAAATATGAAAACATACCGAATCGTATTTTTTTGTACCTATCTCTTTTCAATGCACTGAGTCTAGATGGTTCATAAAAATAACATGTGTTGTTACTTAATAACAAACGGCAGCTGGTTTGTCATGAGCTTCATGCATGGAAGAGAATGATGCTAGATAAAAA